>NW_006204238.1:3039323-3093623 GCF_000334495.1 Tupaia belangeri chinensis
GGAAAGACCTATTTTAACCTTCACTTATTTTAAGATTCTTATTAAAGTCCACATAATCAGGAGAAAACAAGAAGACACTAGCTGATTTATAATCCTACAGAGTAGTCTGTTTAATAGAAATCAAAGCAGTCATTATCTCCAGGAAGATTATCTAGCATATTAAATGCTAGTCATGCATAGAATTATTATGAGTCAGAGAACACTTGTCTTTTTATCTTAATGTTTACAGGAAATATACTCCATTAAAAATTAATTACTTAAAAACTGACTACTTATATTTACTACTTATTATCTAGTTTCTAATTTAAAAAAATGTGACAAAAGCAGCTTGTGCGCATTGTAGAAAATGTGAAAAGTCATTCAATCAATCCTTCACCACCAGCGATCACCACTGTTAATTACCTTAATGCCTATATTTTCAGGTTTTCATGTACACATCCACCTCTGTATGTGTACACATACACTTCTTTTACATCACTATAGAATCAGGTTATATATGCTTCCCAACTTCATTTTTTTTCAGTAAATCATCTTTGCTTTCGCTCCCAGTACATTTCATCTCATCTAGTACTGAGATTTTGCTCAGAATTCCCCTTTTTTTTTTCTGAGAGGTTTTTCGCTATAGGGCGCGTGCGCTCGCCAGACAGACAGAGAGAGACAGAGAGACAGAAAGCGAGAAATCACCCTCCAGAGGGGATGGTCATGCTGCAATCCCTTCTCCTCCATTCTCCTCTCGGGATCTTGGGCACGCACGCACACACGCCTGGCGTGAGTTTTAAGCCACCGGGTCCGGGACGTGAACCGCAGTCGACTACGTGGGAGTCCAGCGACATAGCCATTACGCTAACTGCTGGTTCCCTCAGAATTCCCCATTTGGCCCAAGCTGATCACATACAGTTGGTTTGTCCATTCAAATAGCAAACAAAGGTTCCAACCTTGCATTTCGTTTTTATATCCCTTAAATTTCTTGTAATTTATCACAGTCTCTGTTTCATGATACTGACTTTTTAGAGAATCCAAGCCAATTACCTTCTGTAAGATAGCTCTGGATTTATCTGATTGCTTTGCTATGAACATTGAACTTGTTAGTCCATATCTAGTACTTCCTAACAGTTGCCCATCATGTAGAGGATAAATAAATCCCTTTCAAAACTAGATACTACTTTAACTATAAGACTAAATAAATTTTTTTGGAGAGGTTTTTGCTACAGGGCGTGTGCACTCACCAGAGAGACAGAGAGAGACAGAAAGCAATAAATCACCCCCCAAGGGGGAATGGCCACGCTGCAATCCCTTCACCTCCATTCTCCTCTCGGGATCTTGGGCACACACGCACATACGCCCGGTGTGAGTTTAAGCCACCCGGCACGGTATTCGAACCATGGTTAAATACAAGGGAGTTCAGTGACACAGCCATTATGCTAACTGCTGGTCCCAAGACTAAAGAATTTTAAAGGAAGAACCAAGAAAAGGAACTTAGCTCAATATCAATATCGCATTAAGATGTAAAATGACTAAAATGGTGGTTAAATGCATAGTTGATTTCTATACAGTACCATGGCCTTTATTGATTCTTGACTGCATCTTTCAAAACATTTACACCTAATGATCCTATTTGAAATATAGTTCCTTAGTTCCACTCCCGCACCTACACACATTGCTTTGTTTAAAATGTAGCATTAAGTTTTGGGGACGTAAATACATACTTTTTATTTAAAACATTACCTGATGAGTATATTTCAAAGGCACCTACATTCTCAAGTTCAAGTATTAAAATACAAGAGGTGTTTCACCAGAGAAATGTTAAGGTATATCACTTTTTCTCTCTAAAAATACATTTACATACAATCCAGCAAATGGATGTAAGAACATGTATAGCAACGTCATTTGAAGTACCCCATAATTGCTGACATCCTGAATGTCCACCTACAGTAGCATGAATGGGCTGTGAAATAATATTACAATGGGATAGTATATCAGAAAGACAAATATATAGCTAAATACTTGAGTATAGATGAACTTGCAAACACAATATTGAACAAAAGAAGAATAAAAACAATTCCGACATATAATTCCATTCACATTAAGCTCAAAGCAGGCAAAATCAGCCCATTGTTTAGGAATACATTTAGTAGTTGTAAAAACATAAAGAAAAAAAGTGTGTTATTATAAAAGCAAAATAGTAGATTTCTCAGGGTTGAGGGATAAGATTAGAGTTAAAGAGGAAACCAGAAAATGGGTCTGTGTTTTGGAGTGCTGCCAAAGTTCTACGTTTTTATTTAGTTTACACCAGTATTTGTTTTATAAGTATTCATTAAATAGTACAGACATATTTTTATGAACTCTTCTATAACAATATGTATTGCACAATAAAAAAAGAAAAATAAACAAGTGGGAAAAGTTCAGGCATTCACAGTGAGTTCAAAATTACAGGATGGTGCTGCAGGGCAACAACTCCGGCTTGCTCTTTCTGATTAGATGGCAATACATATGTGGTTGAAATGAGTAATATATATAAAGACAACTGAAATAAACCTGGGTCAAAAGCATTTCTTGCACTTTAAAACTGCTTGAAAAGTAATTATTCATTGGACTACCATTTCACAGACGAAAACCGTGAACATAGTTTTGTGCAACAAATCTTGCAATTTTCAAAGCATGAGCATGCCAATTAAATGAAAAAAAAATCATTTCAACCATTACAGTAAGTTATTTTACATAGAAGGCTGTAAATTATGGTCATTATTATCATGTCCTTAAATATTGGTATGTGAGAGAAAAAAGAAAATCAATACATAGGCACCAAGTCAGAATACTCAGCCTCAAAAAATGGCGTTTAATCATCTTATAACTGTTAAAACTTCAGCCTAAAATGAATATGTCTCAACGCTTTTACCTAGGTAGGGCACATAAAGCAAGCATTGAAAAGTGATGTCTGATTTCCTGTGGCATGCTGCCCTCTGTTGGAAGACCACGTCACATTTACGCCTATAAATTACTTTGTGCAGGTACTTGATTTTTGCAAAATTTTCCACCTTTGTTTCCATGAATAAAATGTATCTATCTTCTTTCAACGAAATTTCACTTGAAATTGTCAGTTGCAAACAAGGTGAAGATGCCTATTTTTTTAAATTTACTTTATACACTCACCATCAATAAACTTAAAAAAATTATTTTTGCACTTACAGAGAAAATCATAAAATGGCGAACCATATATTATCAATTATATTGGATTATTCAGAGACAAGAAGGTCTAAAATCTGAATTTTTAAAGATAACTTATGCTATCACTCAAAACTGATTTTTAACTGCTTGTGTAAAATTGCCTCCAAAATATGTTTAAAAGAAATATTAAAAAATCATTCTAATGATCGTATAATTACTTTTTCTTTTACTAAAAACAAAACTCAGTTTGACCATCAGCATTATTTGTAAACTTGGTACTGAATACCATTGGTTTTTTTAGAGTAAAAACAATTTGGGGAACTATTTAAAAGTTTTCCACCATCAAAAGTATTCAAAAGATATGATACAGTTAAGAAATCCTGAAAGAGAAGTTCCAAAGAGGTTTTATTAAATCAATTATGAGTATATATGAACACAAACATACATATGCATCATATATATATATATATATATATATCCTTTCATATATATATATATATATATATAGGATTCATATATTATAAATATATTTGAAGAAAAAATAATCAATTTTATGTAAACTTCTGCTAAGAATGTAAGTAGGGCCAGCTGGTTGCACGTTGGTTAAGGCAGCTGGATTCCATATGGCCAACTATGCAGTTCAATTCTCAAATCCAGCAGCTTGAAAAATAATGCTGGTCCCATGTGTGTGTGTGTGTGTGTGTGTGTGTGTGTGTGTGTGTGCCCAAACTCCCAAAGTAGGGAGAAATAGAAGAGAAGGGGTATTGGTATGATAATCCCCATATGGAGTGCTTTCTCATTCTCTCTCTCTCTCTCTCTCTCTCTCACAAGCAGGCACACTCTGGCAAATTTAGGAAATAAAAGCTAAAAAAAAAAAAAAGGAATGTAAATAAGTCACAAGAGAATGTCAGTCCCACTCTAACAAATAACCTATAAAAATAATTATCTTAAATATATTTAAGAATGTGAGAGACATTTAACAAATTAAAATCCAGAAAGTTAACTTATAAACTACTTTTGTAGAGCAAAGAGACCCGTTCCTTTCATCCTTAATGAAACAGTGAAAAAAAAAAAAAAAAGAAAAGAAAAAGAAAAAAAGAAAACTGTCAGATAAATGTATAAGAAAAAAATTGCTAAACATTTCAAGAATGTTGCTGACCCAGTATGGGCTGGTATTTCAATTCTGAGTCCCCACTTGTCCACCCTACTTCTACTTTCATGAAGTGGTCATGAGAAATACTAGACTGAGGTAAGAATGCTTTGAGAAGCTTTAAGCACTTGAGCTCTATACTAAGTATGAGGCAGCAGACACCTACGTGGGGTGGAAGAGAGAGAGAAATGCTGAGACAAACTCTCCCCACTGAGCTGGAGCGTCCAGGACCCTACGAACTCTGAGGCAAGGGGAGGAAACTGAGATAAACCCAGTAAGTTCCCTGCTCTCACCGTAGGAGACAGTGATGACTTAGGGCTAGGAGAAGGGCAGGAAACCTGAGACTCAACTAGGTCCACCTGGGAAATGTTCTGGGCTGATGTTCCAGGACCTCCGAGAACACAATGGATTGCCCACGATCCTGGCCAGCTGAGACTAAGAGTAAATGACGTGCATGGAGACCCTGATGGGGATCTCTCTCTTTGTCTCTGAAAAAAATAGACATTTTTTTCAAAAATGAGCTATCTGTAAAGAAAATTTCTAAAAGTCTTATTTATAATAGCTATAAAATAATACTTAGAAATAAATTTAACCAAGGGGACTTAAAAGTCTGTATACTAAGAACTGTAAAACACTGAAGAGAAATTGAAGATCAAGGTATCAATAAACAGAAAATGATCTCCTGTTAATAGATTAGAAGAACTAATATTGTCAAAATGTTCATATTACTCCAAACAATCTACAGATTTGATGTAATCCCTATCAAAACTCCAACATTTTTGCACAAATAGGAAAAATAATCCTAAAATTTGTATGAAACCATAAAAGATCTCAAAGAGCCACAGCAAATTTGAGTAAAAAGAATAAAGTGGGAGACACCATACTACCTGATTTCACAGTCGATCACAAAGTCATACTAATCAAAACAGCATGGTATTGGCATAAAAACAGACACATAAGAGGGCAGAATGCTTTTTACCACAAAAAAATGATAAGTGAAGTAACACATATGTAAATAGTTTGAGTTAGCTATTCAACAATACAAATGTATATCAAAACATCATGATGCACACTATATATGTATTTTTTCTACTTGTCAATTAAAAATAATTTTTTTTAATTTATAAATGGCCCAGATCGAATTCATTTATGGTCTACATTAACTCATACCTTCACATTAGTACCTGACCAAACACACACACACACAAATAAAAGGATGTGCCATTTTCCAGGTGTAAATATATTTGCTTCAGTTTCTATTGTTCTACTACACACAATCGAACTGACCATCGAAAATCTGAGATGTGTAAAGAAAAAGGAAATGTGACACATTGTCAAGAGAGCAGTCAATAAAAATTGATCCCAGGGTAGCTCGTTAAAATTATAAGAGAGAGACTTCAAAATAACAATGACAAATATACTAGAAGATCTAATGGAAAAGTGGATAGCACAAGTAAACACCAGAAATTTTATCATAAAATTTAAAACTATTAAAAGGAATCAAATGGAAATTCTAAAAACAAAAAATAAAATTTCAGTGAAGAATAACTATTAATAAATGGGTTTCTTATTGTAATGAACACATCAGAAGAGGGGATCAATAATGTGATGACAGAACAATATTTTAAGATATTTTTCTGTTGGTGGTTTTCTTTTTTCTTTTTATTTAACTTTCACTTACTGCTTTTCCATGCTGATTACTGTTTTCAGGAAATGGCTCAAAAATAAATGTCATAACTGCTAAAAAAAAATTAGAAGAAAATAGAAATCATCTATATCAAAATGCAAATAAAAAATTACTTTAAAGAGAAAAAAATCAAAACATCCAAAAATCATAAAATCATAATTAAGGTTATTATATGTGTAGTTATGGTCCCAGAATGAGAAAAAAAAAGTTGAAAAAGTATTGGGACTGGGGACCAGCAAGTGGCGTGGTGGTTAAGGTGCTGGACACTCCCACATGACCAACCACGGTTCAAGTCCTGGCCTGGTGGCTTGCTTTCCCACTTTCTCTCCCTCTCTCTCTCTGTCTTGCTCTGGTCAAATTAAAATAAATGAATGAATAAATTTAACAATAAAAAAACGTATTGGGAGAACTAATGGCTGACAATTTTCCAGAATTAATGAAAGACATCAACCCACAGATTTAAATCCAGTGAAATCCAAGAGGACTAAATACAAAGAAAACCACACTTCATCATATCATGGTGGGACTCCTGAAATATAAAGGTAAAAAGAAAATCTTGAAATTAAAGAAACAAAGGAATATTACATATAAGGAATAAAAGAGAATTGCTGCTGTTTTTTTATTAGGCAAAAACCATTGGTCTCATAGCACTGTGGTTAAGAACTATGCATAGAAAGCCAGATCCATGACTGGTCACAGTTCAAATTCCAGCCCTGGCAACTTGAAAAAACACACCAGGAGCATATGTGTGCATGTCCAAAATCCTGATGGGAAGGAGAAATGGAATGAAAAAGTTTTACAACATGATCATGCCCCATGGGGGGAGGGGGATTCCTCTTTCACTCACTCTTTGGTAAACACTCAATGGCAGTTATTTTTAAAAGGAAAAGAAAGAGAGAGAGAAAAAAAGGGAGGAATTAAAACTAAAATGATAGCTTTAAACTACTGAGGGGAAAAAAGAAAAAAAACAACTCTATTAATCTAGTATTCTATATCCAGCAAAAAATATCCATTAAAAAGTAAAAGTAAAGATATTTGGAAATACACAAAAGCATAAAGAATTCACCTCATCTCCAGAAGACCTTCACTGTAAGAAATATCCTCATTAATAGTGTTATTTTTTTCTAGTCATTTTTCTCTGTGTGTTTCATTCTCTACTCAGGGAGACCACCAGGTTTTGTCTGGCTTCTCTCTCCCTTCACTGTGATCTGGAAAACTGAGACAATCATAGGTCTCCTCTTCTCTCATTTTTCTCCAAATCTCAGTACTTTCCATTATCGAATGTTTGATGTCTTAAAAACAGTTGTTTTATATATTTTGTTCAGTTTTTTGTTGTTGATGTGAGAAGGTAAAGCTTACCCTTCTGATTCACATTTCATGTTGACTAGGAACAAAAATCCTAGTTATCATGTTTCTTTTAATACTCTAAATCTATGTAGTCTGTACATAGTGCTAAAATTTTACTTTTAGGTCAATCCAATATCCATCTAGATCTTGTATGATATTAAATTTAGAATATAATAAAAATAGTATGTTTGGGCTTCATAAGGAAAACTATCCATGAGTAAAAGCATATATTAAAAAAAGAAAAGGCACATGAAAGGACACTGGTTCTATGCATGTATTCACCCCTGTGTGCTTTCTCTAGCTCTTCTTAAAATTTCCCTCTGAAACTACTCACCTCTTAGTCCAGATGTTCCTGCATTCCCTGTGATCACTTCCTGCTCTGTAGAGGGAGACGCAGAGGATGTCTAAAATTCTCTTTTAGATGCCAAACGTACTGCAAGTTTTCAAATATTATTTTGCCTACATAATGCACCCCTGCTCGTTTTCTCTAAAATTCCTCTCTAGGTAAATAAACACACACACACACATACACACACCCCTATCATTTTCATATTAAGTTAGTATCTATGTTTTAGCTTTTAACTGGAAATGAAATATAAGAATTTAATTAATAAATAAAATTAATTTCTCATGTCTCCCTCTGGACATCTCCCTTTCACTTGAGCCAAATATATTTTTGTCAGAATCAATGATCATGTAGTGATTTAAATAAAAAATAATGACCTGGGCCAGCAGGTGGCATAGTGGTTAAGGCACTGGACTCCCATGTGGCCAACCACAGTTTGAATTCCAGACCCTGTGGCTTGAAACTGACAATGGGTGCATATGCATGCATGCATCCTTAAAATCCTGAGAGGAGAATGGAGAAGAAGGGATTGTAGTGTGGCCACTCCCCTTGGGAGGGGTGATATTTTTACTTTCTGCCTCTTTGTCTCTCCAGTAAGTGCATACACTCTGTAGAAAAAAAATCTCTTAAAAAAGGAGAAAAAAGTAATGACCTGTCTCATAAGGAAGCATAGTCCAAAAAAGTTTTTAAAAAGGCAGCGTGGGGCTGGTAGGTGGCAGGGTGGTGTGGACTCCACATAGTCAACTGTAGTTTCAGTTCCAAACCTGGCAGTTTGCTTTCTCACGCTCCCTTTCTCTCTCCCTCTTTGCTCAAGTTAAAACATAATAATATAAAACATAAAATAACTCTAAAAACAAAAGGCAACATGAGTAGTTTATAAATACTTTTATTATTTGCAGATTTGAGAAGAGACCTCCAGCTGATGTTCACATAATGGTAAACCCTTTTGCACAAAGTATTTATTTCGTTCAATTTTTTGTTATTGATGTGAGAAAGTAAATCCTACCTCTGATTTACCTTTCATGCTATTTGGGAACAGAAATCTTAGTATCATGCTTCTATTAATACTCTAAATCAATGTAGCCTGGTCATAGTGACTAAAATACTGATTTTGTAAAAAACATTGAAATCTTGAGGAAGGCCCTCAAACCCCACAAAAAGATCTTATTAACATGGCCTTTAAGGTCTTCAACAATAGAGAGGGGGGGAATGCCAACAAAAACTTAAAAGAGATCAGGCTAAATTCCAGCTGCTTGTCACTGCCTTCCAGGGCAGCCACAGGAAGATAATAAAGTGATTGCCAGCAGCAGCACCACCACCAGGACCCTGCTTGAAGTGTGGCAGAGAAGGCCACTGGGCAAGAGCCTGCCCTCAACTCGGCTCCACCTGGGCCCTGCCGTGTGTAAATTGTAGGGACATTGAAAGTTGGACCGCTCCCAGGCACTATGTCATGAGGGTGTCCCTCCAAGGCCCTCAACAGAACCAGAGTTCTCACTGCCCAAGCTGCCAGGTGTTGCCACTGAAGATTGATGATGCCCAAGATCATGGGCCCCTGCCTTACTTCCCCAAGGCTGAATCCAGGGTAAATGTTGTGGTGACAGATAAGTTGGTCTCTTTTTTATTAGATACGGGGGTTAGGGAGAACGTACTTGATCTTAACTATGTTGGACCCCTAAATCCTTCCTGTCTCTATTTTGGGAGTTGGCAGTCTTATCTCAAAGCCTTTACAATCTCCTACAATCTTTTGCCTCATTGGAACTACACCCTCCACCCAGTCCTTTCCAGCTATACCTACCTGCCCTACCCCCTTACCAAACTACACTCCTCTGTTGTCACTCATTCTCCTCTTTTCTATCTATGCCTTTCCTCCAGTAATACCTCCACAACCTCCCTTGAATATTACAGAACCAACTAGACCCCAAGGTATGGGATACTGACCACCCAACACTGACCACCACCCCACCACTCTATCAGAATACATGGCTAGATGAAAAATAAGTAAACTAGAAAGTTATGCACAAATATAAAGGTTTTTCCATGTTATTATCCTCATTTTTTAAGGAAGCAGTAGTGATATGTATCTTTTTGTCACTCATTGTTCCTATGGCCCAAACTAACAAAATAGTGGACATTTTTGCTGGGACCCACTCAGCAGAATGCATTTTTCTGAGGGCGGTGGGGGGATGGGGCAGGCTGTGGATTAGAAATAAACATAAAATAAACATAAATAAACACACAAAGACATACAAGAATAGCAAAGAGAGGATTGGGTGGGCCTGCCCTCTCTGATAAAAAGTCCTGACAATGAAAGGTTAATTCTTTTATAGGACAGAAAATGGGAGAAGAGGAAATGGCATGCAAGGCCAGTTGTTTTTGAATGTTAGTCATCTGAAGATGTGAAAAATGACTGATACTGCTCTGGGTATCATCACAACAACAGGCAATTAGTGGTTTCATATGTAAATGCTTTTATCATTATGCAAATGAAGCTCACAGAACAGCCTCTCTGTCTAAGGTCACCATGTTTGCTCACATTGGCTGCTCTCCACTCTGTTTTACTACACTTAATTCTCTAGGCATAAGTTTATATTTCTTTCTGTTCTCAAAGTTACAAGTTGGTTTATTTGCTCTTCAATAAAGAGATGAAATGATATAAAAGGACAGGGAAGACTCCGAAGGAAAGTGCATCTTTTAACTTCATTAAGTCATTTTTGGTGTTCACCAGTAGGCACCACTGAAAAGTTGATAAGAAAATTACTATCAACCCTACCTTCACTCTACCTTTCATCTAGGATTTCCCAACTTTCCTATTTCTCCTATCATCTACTTACTTGAACCCTCCAAGGATACTGTGGCCCAGGCTGAAATTTTTTAGAAACCCTCGGATTTGCTTTGCATCATTACATAAAAAGACATAACCTATGGGAGTCACTTAAGTGATAACAAGCAAAGCAGTCTTTTTTTTTTTTTTTGACCTATTAGCATTCACTTGGCAGCATTAGATTCCAAATTAAGAGCCATAAGTACTCTTATTTATTCAAGCTATCCTATATTTTATTTGCTATGTTTGTTTAGAAATATTAGAATGCGTAAGTTGTTCTTCCAGTAATAACAAACACTTGATGTGTTTGTGGATAAGGCGATCCATGATTTTCCTTTGTTAAGAGGGAAATACTAAGAATGTTTTGTTCCAATTTTTAATTTTCTTTATTTCTTTATATAAGTCATTACATTGGACAAAGGACAGTAATTGTTCTAAGAGTGAACTTTTGAATTGCTACCATTAGCTTTCTCTAATGGTACTAATGTCCTCAATTTGTACTTTATATATAATGTAGTATAGATAATTTATACACTATAAAAAAATGTAACAGGTGAGTTAGCATCTTTGCTAAAAAGAGTGATCAGATAGAGGAATGACTTGACATTCTATCATATGAGTAAAAGCTAAAGGAAGAATGGATAATAGTTTCAGGTAAAAGACTTTATAGCTGGGAAATAGCTTTTGTTAGAACAGAAGAGAAATTTAATTTATTCTACATTGTCTCGGAAGATCTAACTGGGATTGATACATAGAAATTATAAGAAAGGAATTTGCAACTTAAAAAAAAAAAAAAACAAAAAAAACAAGACCTGCTTAACAGTTAAATCTGTTAAAAAATAAACCTTGGGGCCATCCTGTGTCTTGGTGGTTAAGGTGGCTGTATCGCCCATGACCAACTGCAGTTCAAGTCCTGGATTCAGCAGCTTGAAAAACACAAAATGTCTGAAAGGAGGGAGAAATGCAGAAGGGATTGCAGCATGACCATGCCTCATGGGGAAAGTTTTCTTACCCTCTCTACCTCTTTTCAATGAGCACAAGTGCCCAAAATAAAAAAGAAATAAAAAAAAAAGATTATCTGAATCCTTCAATCTTTATTAAATATACTGATTTTTTAAAATTTAAAACCTTCCCACAAATACAATAGCTAAAATAAAACTCTAAAACATTAAATTAGCTAAAAATCATGGAACATAGATACAGAATAACAAGGGGGCATAGGCAAAATCATGGAAGATCTAAATATAATCCTATAAATAATTATATTAAATATTAACATAGTAAATGCCGATTTAAAAATCTATATTGAGGGCTAACGCCATAGCCTAATGGTTATAGGAGCCAGATCCCATGTGGTCAACCCTGCGGTTTGAATCTCAGCTGGCTTGAGGAACACACCAGGCATACTGTAATGTGACCAGGCCCCACTAGGGTGTGCTTGCTCGCTCTCTCCATTTCTTTCTGGTGAGTGCATATGTCCTCTCACAAACATTTAAATAAAATAAATAAATATACCAGACCAATTCTCCAAGAAGTTCTGAAGGAAGTGCTGTCTTAGGAAAACTAAAGTCAGACACACAAAAATAAGAGTTAGAAAACAACTAAGAAAATGGCCAGCTTAATGGTATAACTCTGGGATAAGCCCAGAGTTGAACGTTATCTTCCAGAATTTAAACAGAAAGATTGGACCGCAACAGAAGATAGATTAAGTACATGAGTCTGAACTGGTGAATAGAATTTTATGACTTTCGACTAGAACATTACTGATCTTCTGTGCTTGGTTTTCCAGAGTTAAGGATTTTTGTCTTCTTTTGAGTTGTAGACAGGTCCATGTACCTACTATTCGAACAGAATCCTAACCTGTGCCCTGGCTTTAAGTCTTAAGCGAAGTTCTCTTAACATTTTAAAATTTTAATTTATCAAAGCTAAAACTGCCTTTCTTGAAATTAAAAAATATATTCAAAAAAATATCTATTTAATGACCACAGTAAGCTATATAACCTCAGCTAGGTGCTACGTTATAGTATATTCATTCTACCCATAGAGTTTCATGCCTAAAGTCAACATGTTTTCACAGATATGTATATATCAGCTGAACTTATTGAAGTTGATTAAAAATTTAATTTTTTTGGAGAGGTTTTTGCTATAGGTCATGTACGCTCGCCAGACAGAGAGACAGAAAGCAAGAAATCACCCCCCGGTGGGGGGGATGGTCACGCCACAATCCCTTCTCCTCCATTCTCCTCTTGGGATCTTAGGTACGTACACACATGCGCCCAGCATGAGTTTTAAGCCACCCAGTCCAGGACGTGAACCGTGGTCGACTACATGGGAGTCCAGCGACATAGCCATTACACTAACTGCTGGTCCCAAAAATTTAATTAATTAAGATATTTTGTGAATCAATGAAATGTGGCAAAAAATTTATAAAGGAATGGAAAGCAACTGAAGATACCAGAGACAATGTGGGAGGTGGGTGGGAAAAGGCAGAGGGTAAGAAATGGGTGAGGGGGGCTAAATACACACACACACACACACACACACATACAATAAACAAGAAACGTAAAATTATTTGTTGATGATAACATGTATGATTAAGCTACTTTACAGTGTACTCTGGATGGGAAAATCACATTTTGTATGCTGTGATGGTGTTCAGTGAAAGCATATAAAAGAAATTAATTTAAAAAGAAAAATAAATAAATATAAAATTGTATATTGAGTAGAAATAAACATATAAAATGAAAGCAAACTAAAACTATTTTGAGATACAAAAAAGCTGAGAGAATTTATAATCATCATAACTGCATTAAAAGGAATATTAAATGAAGCCTTCTTCTCACTGAAGGGAATTATGCCAGAAAAAAATTTTCATCTTGCTAGAAAACAGAAATTGTTAAAATTTTGAGTATATATAAAAAGCTGTTTTTCTTCATGTTTTTAAGGATTATTTTTAAAGTGAAATGCTATATCATAGTATTTATAAAATATGAAGAATGGAACTATGTGACAACAGTATTACCCAAGGGTAGGGGAGAGGAAATTCTACCATTGTAAAATTTTTCATTATATATAAAATGGTATAATATTAGTTAGAAGTATACCATGATAAACAAGGGAAATACATCACAGTCACTGGAAGTTGCACTGTCCAATATTTATCCTTAGCCATTAGCCAAATGTGGCCCAAAATAAATTTATTTAAAATTAGATAAAATTTAAAATTCAGTTCCTCAATCACACATTTCCAGTTTGTATAGGTAGAGGTGACCCGTACCAGACAGTGCAGCTATAGATCGTTTTCATAGTTATAGGAAGATTCTACTGGATAGCACTAAGTTAACTGAGTAGCTTGCTTAGTCTCTTCCTTTCTGCCTCATCACCATATTAGGTGAGTCAACATTATGTTAGTGCCTCTTCTGATATTTGATCCTCAATTCCTCAGTCACAACTAAAGCATTGACCTTTATACCCATGTCAACTTCTTATATTACATACTGGAAACTGTCATTACTCAAAACACTTGTCCTCAAGTATGTTAAACTATAAGCTTCCTAACTTTGACCATAAGCTACTTACAACTACTTCTCCAAATCACGTGCTCCTACAGCAGTGATAGCTGATTTACCGTGTTCTAATTTTCTAGCTCCCTCCATTAATGTTTTAATCTACTCTTAGTCTAGAACTAGATTGATGATATTTCCCCAGTACTCTCTCTGTCTCTTTTCTTGATAGTCCTTTGGGCTCCCCTGGTGAAAGCTGAAGTCTAATTAACTTGTGCAAAATAGTTCTTGAATTCCACTTCTGGGCTCTTGAACACTGGTTTAGAAATTTCTAAACTATATTGATTCATCTCCTCAGATTACTGCTCTTCAACTCAAATAGTTCTTCATTGCTACTCAATAGTTTTATTCATCTTCTTTGGATTCTGGTATACTTCCTACAATAGCTGTTCTATGCCATATTTTACTCCTCAGTCCTTCAGTCTAAACTCAATCCTGCCTCCTTATCCTTGCCAGGTAGATAGTTTTTGTGTTTGTTTTATTTTTATTTATTTTGTAAAAAATTAGTTTAACTTCACTTATTTCTTTATTTTAATTTGAGCAGAGAGGGACAGAGTTAGTTAAGGGTGCTGAACTCCCACATGGGCAAATATGGTTTGAGTCCCAGATCTGCGACTTGCTCTCTCACTTTCTCTCTCTCTCACACTGTCCCACTCTGATCAAAATTAAAAATAAATAAAATAAATAAAGTTAAATAAAAAATAATTCTAAAAACAAACAAAAAAAGAGTTGGTGTATCCAATCTTAATCCCAGCTCAAAGAGCAAACTGCTGAAAATCCAGATTGCTATGTCTCTATATCCCCTGAAATTGCACAAGACCTGGCACAAAGTAGGCATGTACTAAATACTGAATGTCATTATTTTCACATCTATTCTTGCAAAAGTAGAGTATTTTATAAATAGAAAAATTATATTTACCCAGTCTCATTCTTCTGTATGATTTATTTAGAAATTATTTATGAATAAAGTTTGATACTGCAGTTCATCAACATGGTAACAATTACAATTTCACAAACATTGGGTTTTTGTATGTCACTAAAAGTAGTAAGAGGGCCAAGAAGATGTCTCTTTTTTATAGTGACAACAGGCTAAAAACTTCAGGCCTTATCTTTGAGTTAGTGGCAAACCACTGAAAGTTTGTTAACAGAAATTTTACAGACTTTGTGGTCCAGGAAAATCATTTTGACAGTAACATTGAGAATTATGCTTTTTTTTTCTGGGTATATTAAAATAAATATTCCTTTAGCATATACTAAATTGCAACTGTAGAACTGAATTGCATTAATATGTCAAATAAAGACTTCCATGTGATTCCTACAAAATGATGGCCTAAGATCATCACCAAATGGCATTCATTTTCTATACTAGTCTGCTAGGGCTGCTATTAAAAAAAAAATACCACAGGGACCAGCAGTTGGCGTAATGGCTATGTCACTGGACTCCCAAGTAGTCGACCACAGTTCGAGTCCCAGACCCAGTGGCTTAAACTCACGCCGGGCACGTGTGCATGCATGCCTAAGGTCCTGAGAGGAGAATGGAGGAGAAGGGATTGCAGCATGGCCATCCTCCCCGGGAGGTGATTTCTTGCTTTCTGTCTCTCTGTCTCTCTGGCAAGCACATGTACCTTATTGCAAAAACCTCTCAAAAAAAAAAAAAACACAGACTGGACCAACAGATGGCATAATGGTTATGTTGCTAGATTCCCACATGGCCAAATATGGTTCGAGTCCTGGACCCAGTGGCTTGAAACTCACGCCAGGCATGTGTGTGCGTGCATGTGTGTGTGTCCAGAGGAGAAAGGAAGAGAAGGGATTGCAGCATGGCTAACCCTTCTGGGGGGTGATTTCTCGCTTTCTGTCTCTCTGTTTTTCTCTATTTCTCTGGTGAGTGCATGTATCATATAGAAAAAATCTCTTTAAAAAAAACACAGACTGAATGGCTTATAACAACAGAAATTAATTTTCTCACACTTCTGGAGAATAGGAGTACAAGGTTAAGGTGTCAGCAGGTTTGTTTTTTCTGAGGCCTCTCTCCTTGCAGATGGCCAACTCTTCTCTGTGTCCTCATGTCATCCTTCAGCACGCACATCCCTGGTGTCTCTTCCCCTTCTTATAAAGGCACCAGTCATATTAGATCAGTGATCAATCTTATGGTCACCCATATGACCACATTTAATCTTTAAAATTTTTTTTAAATTTACATTTAATCACTATATATCTTTACAGGGTACATTACTTTTTCCAGCATAAATACAGTGCATATCAGTTAAGACAAAGACATTACTGTATACATGATCATCAGCAAATAACTTCATTTTTGTGTTAATTAAACATATTTTCCCCCCGTTTTTCTCCCTCCTTCCCTCTATTACCCACCCCCGTATTACTGCATCCTTACTATCTCTAGTATCTACAGCTGCCCTCCCTACTACTATACCTTCCGAACTCAGTTTCTGCTATAGAGTGCAGACATTTGGTATATAATGAGTGGGGACGTACCAAGTCATCTACTTTGTATCACATGTTAGGGCCTCCTTGTTTTTTATAGCTGAGTAGTATTCTGTAGAGTACATATACCACTTTTTTTTTTCAATCTACTTGTCTATTTGGACATTTGGGTTGATTCCATGTCCTAGCAATTGTAAATACTGCTGGCAATAAACATGGATGTGCAAGCATTTTTCTGACTGAGGATTTTTCCATCCTTTTGGTAAATACGTAAGAGTGGAATTACCGGGTCGTATAGTAGTTCTATTTGTAGGTTTCTGAGGAATCTCCATTTCATTTTCCACAGTGATTGTATTAATTTGCATTCCCACTAACTTCATTTAATCTTAATAACTTTTCTAAAGGATCTATCTCCAAATATCGTCACATTCTGATGTGTAATAAGGGTTAGAACTTCAATATATGCATTTGAGGGGACATAATTAAGTCCATAACAGTTACTAACAAGCATATATAGTTTACACACCTTCTATGGAGGCACATTTTTTTTGTTATTTTTCAATAGTGGTAATAGTGTTTGAGTGATTAAACATAACATTTCTATTTACATGACTAGCTAAACATACCTGTAAAACAGCTATTATGTTAGGCTAATCATTCCAGACAATGATGCTGAAAAACTCAAATGAATTAAGTCTGTCAGTTCTAAAGTTGAGGCAAAGTTATTTATATTCGTTCTTGATAAAAAACAAAACTGAAATCCAAGGTAGATATTATTTTCACTTTCTATATAAGAAAACTGAGAGGCCAACCAGGTGCTATGATAGTTAAGGCAGCTAGACCATGGCTGATTGTACAGGTTTAGTCCCAGACTTGGTGGCCTGAAAAACATGCCTAGGGGCCAGCAGTTAGTGTAATGGCTATGTTGCTGGACTCCCATGTAGTTGACCGCGGTTCACGTCCCGGACCCGGTGGCTTAAAACTCATGCCGGGTGCGTGTGCATGTGTGCCCAAGATCCCGAGAGGAGAATGGAGAAGGGATTGCAGCGTGACCATCCCCCATGGGGGGTGATTTCTCACTTTCTGTCTCTATGTCTCTCTCTGTCTGGCGCGTGCATGCGCCCTATAGCGAAAACCTCTCAAAAACAAACAAATAAAAAACCACATGCCTAGTACATGTGCATGCATGTCCCAAATACTGACGTATTAGAGACGGGATTGTGGTTTGACCATCTCCCCTGGGGAGTGCTTTCTCACATTCCTTCTCTCTCTGTCTCTCTCTGGTGTGCATGTGCACTCTATAGTAAAACCGAAAAGAAAAGAAAACTGAGATTTAGAAGTAACAGACTTATAGTCATACAGAGAAGAGTTGGTGGAGTCAGCATTTGTATTAGGTCATTCTCAATGGCCAAGGTTGTGTGCAGAGCCATTTAGCTTTGCTTCAACCCTAATAATGCTAATACAGCACTAATGAAAATTTAACAGCCCAAGAAACTGACTGCTTAACTGAACGGTGTGATAGATTATAGCTCTTGTTAACTTAGGTGAAGGGATTTTCAGACTCCATAACTAATGTCCTCTGTTTTATCCATACTATGACACAGACTTGGATTATAATAGAAGTCTTCTCTTTTTCTAAATTTCTTCACCTAAAAAATGGGGATAATAGCACTAACTTTGTAAGGTTTTTCTAAGATTAAAGGTTATTAAAGTATTGTTTGCATTGCCTGGAATAATTATCATGAAGGCTAGAACTTATTCTCAGATTCAGCAATTAGATTTTGTTAAATTTTGGTTTTAAGAGAGAGATTTCTTGCTGTAGGACATGTACACTTCCCAGAGAGACAGAGAGACAGAAAGCAAATCACCCCCCAAGAGGGATGGTGACACTGCAATCCTTTATCTCCATTCTCCTCTCAGGATTTTGGGCACATACCCACATGCACCTGGCATGAGTTTCAAGCCTCCAGGTCTAGGACTTGACCTGCAATTGACATTGTGGGAGTCCAGCAGCTAAACATTATGACATCTGCTGGCCCCAGATTTTGTAAATTTTATAGCATCCTTACAATGGATAGTTCTTCAAATCCTCTTTATTCTTCAGAATGAGAAACATAAAAACACCTAAAATGGAAAGGGCGTATGTACTTGTCAAAGACAGCATGAATAAGATATGGTACAATATATTTCATGCTACGAATAGTTCAAGGAGGAAAGAACTGTAAGACATGCAGTAAGTGCTATCCAAAGATTATTGGGATTGGGAACAGACCACTTAAAATGAATATAAAAGAGATTCAAATTTTACAGTATATATAGAAGAAAAAAAGATTTGATTGGGACTCAGTAGGTAATTCAGTTAAAAACCAGGAAAACAAATTTATCTTACTTCAGCAAAAATCCAGATTATAAAAACGGAAATGTACTATAAGAAAAGAAATAACATAAAGACAGAGGATTTGATACTAAAATATTTCATTACTTACTTCATGATTCAGAGATAATCCTTAACTATAGCATAAAAATGTTGTTTAAAAAAGGAGCTGATTTGTGAAAGCGTTGTGCTGTTTTCATTAGGTATTCAGTGAATTAAACCACTGTTCCATCATAATATCAGATTAATTATTATTAGAAACAATGACTTATCATAGTAAAACCATAAGACTCTAAGTAAATATTCTAGCAAATGTGAAACTGTATGTTCATAGGTTTCCCTCAAAAGTCTCTTAATTCACTAATTAGGCAAAATTCTGCGTCCTTGATGAAAGATCAGAATGGCAGTGGCATTCACCTAAAAGAGACTAAATATAACTATATATATAATATGTTTCACATTTTTGTTCAAAACAGAAATACATTTAAGTACAGACCTTATTAGGTCACTGGTAAAGTCATGACATATTTTTCTGCTTTTCTATGCAAAAATGTGTCACGACTTTTCCAACGACTCAATAACTGCATATAGATATTGATGCTCTTTTAATGATAATCTTAAAATTTCTCAGATCCAATGAGACACTTGGGTGTTTCCTCTGCAAAGTGCAAGTAATGAGAAGAGAGAGGTAATATGGTATATGTAAGTGTCTGTAACGTTTTCTCAGTATAAAATAGGATTTGGCTTTAGTACCTTACAAGTTTCCAAAGTTGTTTGATAATATCAAGATCTGACAGAAAAAAGTAAGTTTCCACTGAAATAGTATAATATACAAGCTTGTTTCCTACTGTTTTAGAATAAGACAGGTTATGCCAGGATAGTAAATGTGATTCCAGTGAACTTTTCAGTCTTTAAGCAGTGTATTTATTAAGAATAAACAAAAATCTCCTTTTCTGATAACTAATTATGAACCTTTGAAAACAACTAATGGAAAGCTCAGTAAATTGTTGTTTCCTAGTCAGGCAACCTTTTTACCAAAAAAAATAGAAACCATAAATAATGAGAAAAAGACCAACATTTTTCCCCAGAATTTAATATTTTTAAAAAGACAGAAAATATAAAAATTATCAAAAAAAGTAAAAGGTTCATTTTGGAGCTAAATAATAGGATTGAAACTCTGTTCCTGTAGTTGATTTTAAGGATGAAATATAAATATAAAAAAGTATAGCAGCCATAGCTGTTCAATATAAAGTCCACCATCATGACAAAGTGGGTTTAATGAGCAAATACCCACATCATGACCTTAGGACTAAACTCAAATGGTTTTAGTTACCAAGGTCCAAAAGGAGGATCATCTTGCATGCTTAGATTCTACCTCTTCAAGAATCCACTCAATGCCATTCAAAAAACCAGTAAGAGTTTCAGCCACTGTATCCTGGACCTACAAGCAGAAAAGAGATCATTATCAATAAGAAACTGAATCTAAAATCTTATGATTATGTAGGATATTTTTCTAGACACTAGGAGTGAGACTGAAAATTCCAATAAACTTTAAGTAAGTCACTCAAATTTTGTGTTAAAATGCTGGGATAAAAAATACTATCCTGGACACAGTAATTAGTGTGAGTCGACAGCCCTCACAATGGGAAAATATTTTTGTAAACTATTCATCGGATAAGGGACTGATAACCAGAATACACAAGGAAATCAAGCAACTGTCCCCCAAAAAATAATCAACCCTATTAAAAGATGGGAAAATTAGTTGAAAAAAAACACTCTCTAAGGATGACATATGAATAGCCAAAAGGCATATGAAAAAATGCTCAACATCTCACATTTTAAGGGATATGCAGATCAAAACAACAATGAGATACCACCTAACCCCAATCAGAATGACTAAGATTAAAAAAAAAAAAATCGTAAGTGCTGGTGGGGTGTGGTAAAAGGGAAACTCTCTTACACTGCTGGCGGGGATATAAATTGGTCCAGCCACTGTGGAGAACAATTTAGAGATTCCTCAAAAATCTACAAATAGAACTACCATATGATCCAGCAATCCCACTCCTCTTGGTATCTACCCGAAGGACAGAGGAATTTTTTTTTTTTTTGAGAGATTTTCACTGTAGGGCGCGTGCGCTCGCCAGACAGAGAGAGACATAGAGACAGAAAGCGAGAAATCACCCCCCAGGGGAGATGGTCACGCCGCAATCCCTTCTCCTCCATTCTCCTCTCGGGATCTTGGGCACGCATGCACACGCGCCTGGCATGAGTTTTTTTAAGCCACCGGGTCCGGGACACAAACCGCGGTCCACTACATGGGAATCCAGCGACATAGCCATTACGCTAACTGCTAGTTCCCAGGACAGAGGAATTCTTAATTGAAAAAGTGCTTGCACATCGATGTTTATTGCAGCATTATTCACAATTGCTAAGACATGGAACCAACCCAAATGCCCACGAACAGATGAATGGATTGAAAAACTGAGGCACATATACTCTATGGAATACTACTCAGCCATTAAAAACAAAAAACCAAAAACAAACAAACAAACAAAAAAGCCCTGGCTTTTGACAGAAAGTGGAAGAATATAGAAGATTTACTGCTGAGTGAAGCAAGCCAGGCTATGAAAGTGAGACATTATATGTCCCTAACACTTAATATATACCAAGTGTCCATACTCTATGACTGAAACTGATTGACTAAAGGATATAGAAACACAGTAAATGGTTGTGAATACCAGATACAGTGTGGGTGAAAGAGTATAGTCTGAGGAAGGGCATTTAGAAGAAAAATAGAGAGGTGAAGCATTAATGAGACAAAGAAATGGGGCATTATCTGTTGAAGATAACTTCATAGTATTATCAACTGGACTTAGGAGAAATGTATACATGTTGGAATATTCACTTTGTAAGCTAAATAACATGATTGAATGTATAAAAGAACATGAAATAAAAATAAAAAAGTAAAAATCATGCTATCCTTTCTTATGATTTTTAACTGACGTTAAAACTGTCATTTCATTGAAGAGAATGAATAGGAAAGAATAAAACCATATAGAAAATAGAGTAGATAAATACAAAATTTTTGTCACCTGGAAAGATAGAACCTTACCATCCATGGGTGGTTTAGAAGATTCAGATGCAGTTCATGGGCCAAATAAAAACAGGGCATTCTCTTTACATGTGCTTGAGAAATACAAGATAAAACAAGCATTGGTCGTCCTGAAGATCCGAAAGCTGGATCTGTCATTGCCATAATACGAGAAAATTCATCTTCCCACTCATGTCCTAAAAAATGGAAGTCAAAATCCTAAAATCGCATACTTATAATGATTTTTAAAATAATAAACAAAAAACTAACAATACAAGAGAACAAAAAATTTACCAGGATCTAAACATAACAGTCTCTATTGCTTTGTTCACTTACTGACCTGTCACAAAATTAGATTATAATTAGTCTTACAAGGGTAGGAATTTAAGTAAAGCCAGAGAAAAATTTTCACTGTATCACTGAGCTATTTCTTTTTATTAAAAAAAAGAATTATTTTTTATTTAATTTTATTTATTCATTCACTTATTTTAATTTGACCAGAGAGAGAGTCGGGGGTGGGGGGAAAGAGAGAGAGAGAGGAAAGTGAGAAAGCGAGCTGCCAGGTCTGGGACTTGAACCGTGGCCACCCATGTGGGAGTGTTCAGCACCTTAACCACCATGCCACCTGCTGGTCCCTCACTGAGCTATATCTATAGTTTAAAAATAAAATCATAACCTTTTCTTTTTTTTTTTTCTTTTTTAAGAGGTTTTTGCTATAGGGCACCTGTGCTCGCCTGACAGAGAGAGACAGAGAGATAGAAAGCGAGAAATCATCCCCCAGGGAGGATGGCCATGCCGCAATCCCTTTTCCTCCATTCTCCTCTCGGGATCTTGGGCACACACACATATGCGCCTGGCGTGAGTTTTAAGCCACCGGGTCCAGGACGTGAACCACAGTGGACTACATGGGAGTCCAGCGACATAGCCATTACACTAACTGCTGGTCCCATAACTCTTTCTTTAAAAGGGCTTACTTTCAAATGTAAGCATATAGCTGGGTCCAGGTGGGTTTTTTTTTTTTTTCATTCTAAATTAACAATATCTGTCTTTTATTGGAGAATTTAAACCATATACATTTCATAGAAGGCAAAATTCTATTAGGTTGTCAGAAAAGTCAGGATGCATTTTTACATAGAAAAGTACATTATGACTTATCCATCAACCCAATAAAGAGATCCCAATGACTGCACATACTTGTATAATCCTTTCCTCTGAAGTGTTGAAGGAACCTGCAAATAAGATAGGATATTGCTCACATGATTAGGCTTTAAGATATAACTGACTTGGGACCAGTAGATCGTGTAGTAGTTAAGGCACTGGACTCCCACGTGGCTGACTGCAGTTTGAGTCTCAGACCCAGAGGCTTGAAATTCATGCCAGGGCTGTGTGCATGCATGCCCAAAATCCCAAGAGGAGAATGAATAGAAGGGATTGTAACATGGCCGTCCTCTATGGGGAGTGATTTCTCACTGTCTGTCTCTCTCTGTGTCTCCAGCAAGGGCACACACCCTGTAGCAAAACAAAACAAAATAAAACAAAAACAAAAACAAACAAAAACTCTCAGGAAAAAAAAAAAAAAGATATAACAGACTTTAAGAAAAGGAAATTATCCTCTGTGACTCTGACCTAATCAGACCCCTTCAAAGGCTCCTCCTGGTGAAAGAGATTCAATACAAGGGAAGGTCTCCATTGCTTAGATTTAAAAATGGAAAGAACCAGATGGCAAGGAATGCAGGTGGCCTCTAGAAACTGAGAGCAGCCTCCAGGTGACCACCAGCAGAGAAACAGGAACTTCAGACAATCCCCTTCATGAGCTTGAAAGCAGATTCTTCCCCAGTCTCTAGAGGGGATGCAACCCATCTAACACCTTAGTTTCAGTCTGAGAGTCCAGACTTGGGAGAATCATCAGCTAATAAGTTTTGATTTGAGCTAAATTTTAGATAATTTGTTATAAATAAATCAATGAATGAGATCAATGAAAATGAATAAACATTTACTGTAATTATCAACATGATACTTTTTTTTTTTAGAGAGAAATTTTTGCTATAGGATACGTGTGTGCACTCACTGGAGAGACAAAGAGACAGAAAGTGAGAAACTCCCCCAGGGGGGGATGGCCATGCTGCAATCCCTTCTCCACCATTCTCCTCTTGGGATTTTGGGCACACATGCACCTGACGCAAGTTTTAAGCCTCTGGGTCCAGGACTCGAATCACGGTCGACTACATGGGAGTCTAGTGACATAACCATTATGCCATTTGCTGGTCCCAACATGGTACATTTAAATCTATTATATATCTCTTGGATTTTGACTTGCTTTATTTGTTCTTTGCTCCTTTTTCCTACTTTGCCTATCTTTTTTGAATCTTCTTTTATTTATTTATTTAATTTTTTAAATTAGAATGAGAGAGAAAGAGAGCCAAAGGAGAGGAGAGAGAGTATGAGAGAGTGCAGGAGGAGAGGCAGAGAGGGGAATTTTTGACCTTTGAGATTCCCTGCCCCCGGCTCCCAGTTACCTAGGATCACAGGTACATGCCATGCCCAGGCAATCCAGGTTGGCCTGAGAACCTCCATACCATTCTTCCTACCCCTGGCTTGGTCTGCTATTGTTTGTTATTTAGTAAGGACATGGCGATTTCTCAGGATTTTGTCCCAGTCAAATTTTATATTGTGATGAGTCTGAGCCTCAGTGGTGAAGGGTCTCTCCATGTTAGAGCATTAGTACTGATGTCTACAAATGTATTGGTAGAAAGGTCTTTGGTGCAAATTTCCTGCCCCTCCCCCAGAATCAGCAAACACCTAAGTTTCAATGTAGAATCCTTGGTACAAGTGGGATTCCTACCTCTCCCCTAGGGACAAAGAGTTCTACTCCCCTCTCCAGCACCAGTCAAGCTTTGTCTAGATTCGAGGTACAGGGGAATTTTGTATACCACTCCTAGTGCCAGAGAACTTTGGGGCCTTATGAGAAAAGCATATAGAAAGCAGGACATAACTGTATTCCAGAAGCAGCCAACCATCATGTATAGGCCTATACCACCAGTGAGGGCACTCAGAGACTTCTTGCACTACCTCTAATTTTTCACATGAGTACCTAGTAGGGAAAAGAACAGTAAGTGGTGCAGATTCTTTTTGGGTCTTGTAATTAAAAAAAATTTAAATTGTCAGGGCTGGCAGGTGATATAGTGGTTAAGGGCACTGGACTCCCACATTGATGACCATGGGTCAAGTCCTGGACCTGGTGGCTTGTTCTTTCTCTCTCTCTGTCCCTTTCTGATCAAATTAAAATAAAGAAATAAAGTTAAATAAGATAATTCTTTTAAAAATACTTATCTATTTGTTTGTATAGGGACATAGAGAGAAGACTGGAAAATATGTAATAGTAGGGACTATGTCTGGTTTAGTTCCCAACTGTATCTCTAACTCCAACTATAGTCCCTGGCCTTAGTAGAAACTCAACTACTTGCTGAATACATGAATTCACCTTTTATTTTTGCTTCTAATTTTTTATTTCATAGGTAGCCCTGTAATAACAGAAATTTATATTTTTCCTTGTGAATAATTTTTCCAGATTTTTTTGTTAGTCTGCTATAGGATGCATGTGCTTCTCCTGAGACAGAGAGAGAGAGAGTTAGAAAGACAGACAGAAAGAAAGAAAGTGAGAAATCACCTCCCACAAGGGATAACCAGATTACAATCCCTTCTCCTCTCCTCTTCTCTTGGGATTTTGGGCATGCACATACACACACCTGGCATGTTTTTCAAGCAACCAGGTCCTGAACTTGAACTGCGCAGTTGGCCATACGGAATCTAGCCATCTTAACCACCACACCACCAGCTGACCCTACTCAGATTTTAAAAGTATAATTGTTTCCTCTCTAACAGATTGTGGAGGAAATAAATTCAATGAATAGTCAAACCAGTGTATTAAAGAACTATTATATATACACGTTTATAAATACAATATATAAAATATTAGGTCCTCAGAAAGTCATGGTATATTTTTCTATGCTTTTCTACGCAAAAATGCATCATGACTTTTCTGATGATCCAATAAATATATATTCATATTTTGCTTATAAAGATTTGAGGAAGAAGTCATAATAGGCTCATGGCCCAATGATATAGTGATTGTATGCCTAAATAGTATTGTGAATGGCAATTGTTTAGAATATATATGGAGTGTATTCACAATTAATCTACTTAATTAACTAATCTACTTAATTAACACCCCACCCCCATACTTTTCTACTATCTGGGAAAAGAAACATAAACATTTTCATAGTTACTTGAAAAAGCCAGAAATAGATAAAAGATTGGTAACTAGAATGCAGAAACATAAACAAAAAATATTATATAGAGTATCAAACTTTAGTATTCATCAGCATTGTCTGGGTATCTGTATAAAACAAATGCCAAAGACACAATTCACATCCATGAAGGGCAATTCACCAGGGTAGGAGTCATGCAACTAAATGTTCAATAAGCTCCCCACATGATCTTAACGCACACCAAGGTTTGCTGATCCACTGTTTAGTAATAATGGTCAGAAAATTCCAGTGATAAAATTAACCATCATATTCATAAAGAACCATAGTAAAGACTGGAAAGGTATTTTCTTATTTGTTTTGAGAAGAGTGATGTGATAGTACTTTTAAAAAGAAAATAAGAGAATGCTTACTTTTTTGAGCTTCAGCATTGGCAACATAGATGAACCCATCTACAACTTCACACACCTTCTGAATTTGTGGAATCACACTATAACAACTTCCTTGTTGGTCATTTCCTTCATTCTGTAGACTGAACATCTTGTTAACTGTACTTGTCTGCTCTTCCCTTGCTCTATCTCTTTCCTTTCTATAAGAAAAATATAAATGTAGAACATAAAAGACACTAAACAGGCTCTACCCCCATACAATGTTCCAGTTCTAATGTTTCAGGTAGGCCACCAAGTAAGTAGCCTTACCTGGTAGTCGAATATAATACCAGGATGTTGAACTTATGTTGGTTGTTCAAATGAAAACTGACTCCTGACCCAATACCTAAAGGAGAAAATTATAGTTATTAAAACAAATCATTAATAAAGATAGAAAAAGATCAGACTGGAAAAATTCCCTAGAGAAAGAAAAAGCTAAAATAAGTTACATAAGTTACATTCCATACATGGAATAAACCACAGTGTTTGCACTGAAGAAAAGATGCTACATGAAATTTTCATTCACACAGCAATAAAATACGAATAGAGAACAAAAAGTGCTAGGCTAATAACAGTCCTTTTTATATCATTATCCCTATCACCAGTAACTTGATCATCTTATCAGTACCAGTTGGAGCATAGCAGCTGCTACTATTTATCTGCAAGACTAAGATTTACTTTCATAGCTCTACATGTCCTATTAGTCTTATTATCCATGTATACATTTAATGAAAAGCCATTTTTCCCCCTCTGAAAGGCTGCTTTTAGATTGTTGGGAAGTAACCAATAACACCCTAGAAAATTGAGGAAATACCCCTGTTAATTTGGAATTAGACAGACTTGGATTAGAATCCTTAATTTGCTACTTACAGTCCTATCTGTGAACCTCAGTTTTGACATCAAAGAATAAAAATAATATCAATTTCTTAGGGTTATTAAGAGAATTGAATGATGGGAACCAGCAGTTAGCATAATGGCTATGTTGCTGGACTCCCATGTAATCGACCGTGGTTCGCGTCCCGGACCCGGTGGCTTAGAACTCACGCCGGGTGCATGTGAGTGCGTGCCCAAGATCCCGAGAGAAGAATGGAGGAGAAGGGATTGCGGCGTGTCCATCCCCTCTGGGGGGTGATTTCTCGCTTTCTGTCTCTATGTCTCTCTCTGTCTGGCAAGCACACGCCAGAAAACCTCTCCAAAAAGAAAAAAAGAGAGAATTGAATGAGATCACATTATGTAAAACTTTGAGTAGAGTGACTGATAAATAACAGGTATAAATATTAGCTTCTTACTACTTTATATCTGAATCATTCAAGTTCTTATTGCGCCTCTTCCTTCTTCATTGTGCCTGGTACCACAGATACAGCTAAAAATAAAGCTGACAAGGAATCCAGAGATGGAGTAGTGGTTATATCGCTGGACTCCCGTGTAATTGACTGCGGTTCAAGTCCTGGACCTGGCGAGATTCTCATGCCAGGTGCATGTGCACATGTGCCCAAGAGCCCCAGAGGAAAATGGAGGAGAAGGGACTGTGGTGTATCCATCCACCCTGGTGGGTGATTTCTTGCTTTCTGTTTCTCTCTCTGGTGAGTGCACATACCCTATAACAAAATTCTCTCCAAAAATAAATTAATAAATATAAATAAACCTGGCAAGATTCCTGTCCTCAAGAAATTTTCGTTCAGGTGGACTGCTGAAGGTAAGCATCTCTACTTGAATCCCTCAATACTCAAAGTCAACATATTCCAAAGAATAGCTGTTTTTCCTCCTAAACACATCCCACTTCCAGCCCCCTACCCCCCACAAATTTTACTGTTCTAGTGATTCTTTATCCTAGTGAATAGTTACATCATACAATATGAAACAAGTCAGAAACCTGAAGCCATCCTTATTAGTTCTAATACACACTCATTCCATTAAATTTATATCCTAAATATTCATTCTCTTCTCCCCATTGTCACTAACATTGACTTAATTCATCAGATCATCCTCATTTTTTTATTCTAATATTATAGTGTCTTCATAGTGTGTCTGCATGTATTCCAAACAATTATTCACTCAAGAGCCAGATAAGTCTTTCTAAGATGCAATCATCTCATCTTCTACTTAAAAGCAGTGGACAGCTCCCAAATGTGTAAACATGGCATATAAAGGGAACGCTTCAAAACATTCATGGAAAAATGCATACTATTAAAAACAATGCATGAATTTCAAAAAAATGCTCTCATACTAAAATAAACTTGTACTCTAATTTTATTTTTCCACTTTTTGAAGTAGCCTCACATTCATGGCTTTTCACCCAATTCCAGTCTTTGTAGACACACTGAGCTACATCAAATGTGTTCCATACATCCTAAGCTTTGTGCTCTTAGAAGTGTAATTCTCACTGCACAGGATCATCTCACCATACCTTATTGATTGCCTATACCTACTCATTGTAATGATTCATATGAGGCACTGTCATCAACATGGAGCTGCCTTTGACCCTTGCCTTTCTACCCAGAAGCAAATATCCTCAGATTCTAATCAACTATTTAATTGTCTATGTCTTTACTTCAACCATGTACCTTCAGGCAGAGAAAGATTTTTTGACATTGTTCTAAACTCTTCAACCCGAGCATCTAAAGATGTCTTCAATAAATAGATGTAAGCCAAATTATATTATTATTTGTATTTTTATATCCTGCCTTACCAATTATACATTGTTAATTTTTGAAATTCCAATATATATCAAAATACTTTGTATATAGATACTGAATAGTTTTTGCTGATAACTTTTTTTAAAATTATGGTGTGATATCTGCTGTATAAGTACAACTTTCTGACAACATATAACTTACTTTCACATAATCTTAAATTACAGATTACATAAATTTGAGAAGTTAAGGGGAAGCTTATTTCATTTTATGATAATTCTTTTAGTCCAGTGATACTTGGGGAGGAAGGGGCTCTTATCCTACAAATTACTGTATTTCATTACAACAAAGAATTAATTTAAAAATTGATTTCTTTCTCTTTAATACTTAAGTCAAGCTCTGTTTGAATTGTTAATTACTACAGGTTAACATGAAAATTACCATCAATCTGCCTCTGAGGCAAACCAGCCGTTGGGCAAAGTTCCTTGGATGACATCAAGCTCAACACCAAAGATGTATTCAGTTCTTCCAGACCTGGTCCAAACATAGCAAATCGTGGTTCATTATGAATGATCAGCGAGTGTAGAAAAGAAGTGACGGCGCCATACACAGGTCGGCTGGATTTCAAGGCTCTTCTTGTATATGGACAGCACATTTTATAGCTGAATAAAATTGTCACAATTAGAAAATTAACACAGAAAACACTAAGCTAGTTATTAATTCACTAACATACAGTTTATTTAGTATTTGCTAAACACAAGAGGTAAAACGATCATATAGTCCCAGTCTTCCAGGAGGACGGACAGTGGACTGTCACTATTATACTGTATATGTGGAGTGCTATGACCAGGAAAAACACCAGACACTAAGGGAGAAGGAGAGACTCAGAAGCTGAGGAAGTCTTTCGCAGGAAGTGCTTACTTACTTCCTAAATCTTTCACTTGCACTCTCTCATAGAACCCTTAGTTTAACACATTTGAAAGGTCAAAACTCATTAAATAGACTAGTTGCTCTTGACTTAAGGAGGTTCTAAGTCTCACCACTAACTACTCCTCATCTGACAATATCTGAACATTTCTTTTTTTTGTCACAGCTAGGAAGGAGGGCTGGAGCTACTGCAGGTGGAAGGGCAGGGATACTGCTGAACATCATACAAGGCACAGGACAGTCCTCCATGATATCTTGTCCAAAAGTCAACAGTACCAAGATTGAGAAACCTGCACTAATGAGAAGCTTAAAAGATAGCTAACATAATGTCCCTAGAATTAAAAAAAAAAATTACTAAGGCTGGGGCCAGCAGGTGTTATGGTGATTAAGGTGCTGGACTCCCACATGGCCAACTGTGGTTCGAGTATTAGACCTGGCAGCTTGTTTTTTCTCTTTCTCTGTCTCCCTCTCGTGAGTTCATGAGTCACTTTCTCTCTTTGTCTGTCTCTCTCTCGTGAGTTCATGAACTCTATAGCAAACTAAAAAAAAAAAAAAAGTAAAATAAATAATTCTTAAAAAAATTACTAAGGCCACCAATATAACCAAATTATTTAGCTATTACTATTACCACCCTCAAATATTAGTATTAAGATTGGTACCTTAACAAAAATCATCCGTACTGGAAAACTTGAAATTAAAAACAAACAAACAAACAAAAAACGTGAAATTAAAAAAATAAATAAATAAAAGATGGGACCAGCAGTTAGCATAATGGCTATGTCGCTGGACTCCCACATAGTCGACTGCAGTTTGAGTCCCAGACCCGGTGGCTTAAACTCATGCTGGGTGCATGTGCATGTGTGCCCAAGATCCCGAGAGGAGAATGGATGAGAAGGGATTATGGTGTGGCCATCCCCCCTGGGGGGGGTCATCTGACAATATCTGAACATTTCTTTTTTTTGTCACAGCTAGGAAGGAGGGCTGGAGCTACTGCAGGTGGAAGGGCAGGGATACTGCTGAACATCATACAAGGCACAGGACAGTCCTCCATGATATCTTGTCCAAAAGTCAACAGTACCAAGATTGAGAAACCTGCACTAATGAGAAGCTTAAAAGATAGCTAACATAATGTCCCTAGAATTAAAAAAAAAAATTACTAAGGCTGGGGCCAGCAGGTGTTATGGTGATTAAGGTGCTGGACTCCCACATGGCCAACTGTGGTTCGAGTATTAGACCTGGCAGCTTGTTTTTTCTCTTTCTCTGTCTCCCTCTCGTGAGTTCATGAGTCACTTTCTCTCTTTGTCTGTCTCTCTCTCGTGAGTTCATGAACTCTATAGCAAACTAAAAAAAAAAAAAAAAGTAAAATAAATAATTCTTAAAAAAATTACTAAGGCCACCAATATAACCAAATTATTTAGCTATTACTATTACCACCCTCAAATATTAGTATTAAGATTGGTACCTTAACAAAAATCATCCGTACTGGAAAACTTGAAATTAAAAACAAACAAACAAACAAAAAACGTGAAATTAAAAAAATAAATAAATAAAAGATGGGACCAGCAGTTAGCATAATGGCTATGTCGCTGGACTCCCACATAGTCGACTGCAGTTTGAGTCCCAGACCCGGTGGCTTAAACTCATGCTGGGTGCATGTGCATGTGTGCCCAAGATCCCGAGAGGAGAATGGATGAGAAGGGATTATGGTGTGGCCATCCCCCCTGGGGGGGGTGATTTCTCACTTTCTGTCTCTCTGCCTCTCTCTGTCTGTCTGGCGAGCGCACACATCCTATAGCAAAAACCGCTCCAATAAATAAATAAATAAATAAAAATAAATAAAAGAAAGAAAAAGGAAGAGCTTTGAGGCTGGGCAAAGACCTAGTTAAGTATCAAAATTTTAACAAGTTATATAAGTCATTTATAGTCTGAAGTTTAGTTTCTTCACCTGCATTCTTCAAGCCATAACAACAATACTGGTTGTAAAGATTAGAAATAATTAATATGATCATAAATAGTAGTTACCATGAGCATTACCACTTCCTGGGGAAAATCTAGTTCCACAGCATCAGATAAAATCAAGGCCATAGCTGACTGTAGGGCATTACAGAGACATGACACAGCAAGCGAGATATAATGGCATTTGTTGAGATTATAGAGTACGTATCACATATATTTTAATTAAGTAGTCTTGACATACTAGCCACTAGAGTAAAATAAGGAAAGGTTCTGAATAACTCAAATTAGAAAAAAAAAAAAAGAAAATTACATCCTACAGCTAGCTCAATGGCATACCAGTAATGTGCTGCTCATCAGAGCCAGATCTTACTTGGCAATAGCAGTTCTAAATCCTGCCCGGTCAGCCCAAGGCACGTGCTTGTGCACCCAAGATCTGATGGGCTGGAGGCCTGGGAAAAGGGAATCATGGCATGACCATGTGTTCTATCACAAATAAAGAAAAATATATATCCTATATGTAGCTAGTGAATCTACTACAACAAAATAATTCTTACCTAAAGCATAAATATTGCTTTAATATTAGTTTACAATGCGTTGCATTTGTAGTTCTCAATAAAACAGGTTATATCCAGATCTAGGAACATCGTATATCTTTGAGATGGCATGATGGGCCTCTGATCTGAATAGCCTCTGAGAAACTATATGATCTTAGTAAACCCACATAACCTCTCTGAACCTCAATTCCACCTTCATAAGAAAGATAAAACTTATTGTATGAGGTTTAAATGAATAAATATACATAAAACATCCCTCATGGAGTCCATTCTACTGTAGCTGTGAAATAACCTAAGTTCTCTTACCTCCATGGTATTCAAGAATGTTAATGCTAGGGACCAACACACGGTGTAGCTGATACATCGCTGGATCCCCAAATGGCCAAGCATGGTTCGAGTCTCAGACCTGATGGCTTGAAACTTACATCAGGCGTGTGTGCGTGCATGCCCAAGATCCCAGGAGGAGAATGGAGGAGAAGGGATTGCGGCCTGGTCATCCCCTTTGAGAGGTGGGTGATTTCTCACTTTCCCTCTCTCTGTTTCTGTCTGTCTCTGGTGAGTACACGTCCCCTAAGGCAGAAACCGCTTAAGGAAAAAAAAAAAAAAAAAAAGCCCATTCTTTTTCAAATGGAAGAAAGTATTTCTTTTTTCCTAGTTTTCTATAGAGAAAGTGTACTCCCTGGATGGAAACAGAGAGAGAGAAAGTGAAACAGCATCCCTGGAGGGAATGGACATGCTGCAATCCCTTTTCCTCTGTTCTCCTCTCAGGATTTTGGGCACATATGTACACTGGCCCAGTATATTTTTCAAGCTGCTCAGTCTGGGACTTGAACTGTGCAGTCAGCCATGTGGGGATCCAGCCACCTTAACCACACAACACCACGGACCAGATCCCAGAAAAGTATTTATTATTTACAAAAAAATCAGGCGTTTTATAGATAATGAGATTTTTAGTGTTTTACTTCTGCCATCTGTATTATATAAAAATTATTCAAATACTAATTAGGTGCCACAGGGAGAAAAAAAATGTTAAAGCTGAAAGGTTCCTATGAAGGCAGGCATTTAACTCTACTCCCAATTTTGACAAAAGAATATTTAGAGCTAAAGCACATGCAGTAAATTAGTAGCAAGACTGGGGACTAACTTGGACTACTGATTGGAAATACAGTAAAATTTAATATCTTTTTTTTTAATTCATAAAACTATATACTTACACTGCCATGTAGTCAAAACATGTACTATCAGTGACTTCAGATACAGGTTTTTTTAAGATCTCTAGATCTGGAAGAGACTTCCAGTCAACAGAAGACCAAGAAGGAAGATCCCGCAACAGAAAATATCTCCACAGAATTGGATCTCTTACAGTTTCATTCCAATAATGATTTGTACTTCCCAATTGACACAGGTCATGGGGTGAGAGAAATGACAAAATATGTAGCTGAACATCAATCTGAAAGAGAAGAATATGGCGGGTAGGAAAAAGGAATGAATACTTCATCTTGAAAAATTTTCTTTTGATGACAAATTACACAATTAGAGTTATTATATTAAATAGCCATAATAAAAGATAGCTGAGCTGGTCAATATTTTTTTTTTTTTTGGAGAGGTTTTTGCTATAGGGCTTGTGCACTCACCAGACAGACAGAGAGAGACAGAGAGACAGAAAGTGAGAAATCACCCCCCAGGGGGGATGGCCACGCTGCAATCCCTTTTCCTTCATTCTCCTCTTGGGATCTTGGGCAAACATGCACATGCGCCCGGCGTGAGTTTTAAGCCACTGGGTCCAGGATGTGAACCGCTGTCCACTACATGGGGTCCAGCAACATAGCCATTACACTAACTGCTGGTCCAGGATTTTTAACAATTCAACCTATCATCCTGCCATTACTTTCCTGCCATCAGCAAGGAATCATAACTAAACACAATTTCTGACATACTGAAACACTCTTGAAAAACCAACCACTTCCCCGCTAGCTTTCAAGCAAAATAACCAGTTCCTTTCATTTCTCCTCATGGGTATTTTAACCACCATTTATTTAAATAAACTACTTAAGGAGATGATTGTATCACCAAAATAAAGCTGTTATCAAGAGGACAATTTTTAAAATTTTATTGTTAGTTAAAAAAAGTATAAATCTGCGATCTGATTTCCTCTATATAATGATTCAAATGTTTCAAAGAACCCATGCAGTGGGGAGAACCTTGGAGCTCATGGAACCTGAAGTTTTCAATTTGGGATGCACGTCAGAGGAAGGTGTCTATAGACTAAATGAGATACAGAATTATAACAGTTTCCAAGAATTTCTGCTCTCTCCATTTCCCTTCCACCTGAAAAGTTTAACAATGAATGTGTAAAATCCTGGCCTGTTGCTAACTTGAAACACCTGCAATTTAGTCATTTATTTTCTACTGGGTAGCTGTTTTGGTAGCTCCTATAGTAAGATGACAAGCCTGTGTCCCGGGAGTGCTTGATTCTGGTGGGGCGTTTTGACGCACCAAGCTTGGGATGAAAGATGTGAGAATACGGACTCTGGGATAAGCTAACCAGAGGTCGGGAATGGTTGGTCTCATCTCCTTAGCCAGACGTCCAAGGTGTCCTTGTTTTATGTGCCTGTTTGGGGGCAGAAAACCTGAGGGTGACCTGGCTTGTTACCAGGACGCCCGGTGAAGGTGAGTTTGGCTGCGACCTTCGGACCAGACTGCGAATCGCCAATGGTAAAAAGCCCAGGCATTTCTGGTCAACTGTTGGTTCAGGTGGACGACACTGCCCGGAACGGCTGCAAAGGCCGGGCCTGACCCAGACCCGGGTGCCAGAAGCCCCCAGGATGCCCGAGGCCTCCGGGCATCCGAGACGTCCCCTCAGGGGCATGGACAGCCCGGCCTCCAGCCGCGGGGGGGCGGCGGTGGGGAGCTGGTGCCGCTGCTCTGCTCGCTACCCGCCATGGCCGCCCGCACCCAGTGACGCGCCGCGGAGCCGCGCGGAGCGCCAGGCCTGCTTCCGCCTACCACGCTGGCCCGCGGGGCCTGGGGCCGCCTCCAGCGCTGGGCGAGGCCCGGCAGCCGGGAGGGCGACCGGGAGGTGGCTTGGGCGCCGGTGCTTCCCGCCACGCTGCTCATTTCCGTCTCAACCTCAGCCTCGCTAACCTCACCCTCCGCCTAAAACTTCCTGTCCTGTAATGACGTTCCGACTCTACCCAAGATGTTCGCTCTGTCTGGGATTCACTTCCATTTTGCCAAGGAACTAGGTGACGTCTGATTTTTCAATAGGTGGCTCTCTGCCACTCCTTTGGGCTTCATGACCAGCGGCTTCTTTATCCGCATTGGTCATAGGTCTGGGGTGTGTGTGTGTGTGCCCGTGTATGTGTTTTTCAGTTACCCATTTACCGTTTGTTTTCTTGGAGATTAGCAAAAATCGAGACTAGAGAGAGTTGGGAGCCTAATTACAGACTTTATGCCCAAACGAGCAAGCCCGCTATGCAAAAATGTAAGTACATTTAATAGTGCTGAACATGTGTAACTCATAAAAGGGAAGCAAAAAAAAAAAGGCTACAGTGAGAAAATTCAGATGTAGTATTGCTGAAATTTAGAGTTTTTAAATCTCTAAACAGATGCTCATTCCACTCGCGTTGATCTTTAAAAAGGCTTTAAGAAACTATACCAGAGGCCTCATTACAAGGTAATTTACTGCATAGATTAGGAGAATGAACTCTATAGGTTAAAAAAAAAATAGTACTATGCATCAGTCATTTTCAAATAGATTACCTCACTTAGTCTAATACGAAGAACACTGCTTCCAAACTAGACCTCTGTTGCTTATAGGAGTATTTTGATATAGTGTATTAAATATCAAAACTTAAAATCTTCTAAAGATTATTTAGTGAAGAGCGACAGTGTCTGCTGTACCATTAATGATAAAAACACACCCCGATAAAAATAATCCTGTGGTTTAAAAATCCATTCTTCTTTGGCTTGCCCCATAGCCTAGTGATCAAGGGAGCTGGATCTCCCTTGGCTGACCTCAGTTTGAGCCCTGGCCCAGTGGCTCAATAGCAAGTCAGACTTGTGTGCTAGCATACCCCAAATCTGACAGGATGGAGAAGTGGAAAAGGGTTTGCAGCCTGACTATGGCAAACAAGTCCTCTGGCAACTCGAAAAGAAAAAGGAAGAAAGAAAATTCCATTCTTGAGAATGGAAGTAATAATGAAGTTTAATGTTTTAATCTCCACATAATCTGCTTTAAATCCATTATCAACCAGTAATTGTTTACAACATCCAGAACATGCAACTTCCCATTCTCTTTGTGAAACTATTCAGAGTTATCCAAACATGGATATTCCAAATTTCTCAATGATCCTCTGTCTACCATTATTTTATTCTCAGTTGTCAAAACATTCCCTCGCATCTAACACAAATCATGTTGAAAAATTGTTAAATTTTGCCTTTAGTCTTTAGAGGAGTCAGCATCTTTAGAGAACTATTGTCTGTAAAGCTCATAGTAGACTGTTGAACATATAATTCATATGTATCAGCACAAAAGTGCCTATGTTCAACAATGCACACTTGATGTTTACTGGCATGAATTTACTGTGAAAAAGTAAATATCTGAAAATCTAAATGTCCTGTGAGGTATCAAGACAACAAAAAAGAACCATTAACTGATTAACTGTGGACAAATTATACCACTTTAAGAGAAAACTGAAGCATTGCTGTGTATTTAAGCCACCAACTGGATACAGCTCATTTATCTTAATTTGCTTTGCATTTTTAGGTTTTTTTTTTTTTTTTTGCTTTAGCTTTAATCTTGTTTTGTTACTATATATACACAGTTCCTAAGTACAAAATTAAAATATATTTAGAGAAATCTAGCTTCCATCTTGGTCCTTTCCATCTGCTTCCTCTCCTTCTGATCCCCATCACAGGCAACCATTTTTTAGCTTTGGTTATCCTTCCAAAAAAGTACACACAGACTCACACAGCTTGTATCCCCTTTTTAATATATAGTATTATACTATATTATATTCTTCTCTACCTTACTTCTAACTTAAGTTCACTTCCTAGCATTACATACAAAAAGTTATTGTTTTTTATAGCTACATTACTCAATCATGCAGATATTCAAAGGTTTAGAACAATCTATTTTAAAGTAGGGTATGTGTGTTAAATAGATTGTTAATATTTATGACACCAGCAGTTGGAGTTGCTGGACTGCTACATAGTTGACACAGTTTGAGTCCAGAACTGGCAGCTTAAAACTAATGATAGGCATGTGTATGTGTGAGCCCAAAATCCCGAAAAAAGAGTAGAGAAGGGATTGTGGTATGGCCATCCCCCATACGAGGGGATTTTTCACTGTCTTTCTCTCTTTCGGGCGAGTGTATGCAACCTATGGCAAAAAAAACTCAAAAAAAAAAAAAAAAGATTGTTAATATTTAATTTAATGCTTTTGACTTATGAGTTAAGAGATCAAAAGGTACCAGAAACCAAATCAATCAGGCTGATTGGTAAATGTGGAAGTATTGAGTATATTCAATATGTAGATGATGAACACATCTAAATACAATATGTGTTTTAATTTGGCGGGTAGAATAAAATTTTTTTGAAAATTAAATATAAGTTTTCTATCAGCCATATCCACAAAAAAATTTCAGATGCCTATCTGGCACATGTTTTCTTCTTTGAAACCTGCTTTTTATCTAGAATGACCAGCGCAACTTAAACTAAGGAAAAGGCAGTGTTTACTGTCCAGAACAAACATTTGTCACTCAACTGTGCAGGCTAATGAGCATTTCAATAGCATGCTGACCAAGATATGCCTACACACAGACCCAGACATTAAGGATAAGAATAATAGTATCAATCAGCTAACTCCTTTGTACTCTTACCATGTACTAGGTACTAACCTAAAGCACCTAGAACATTAGCCATTTAATTTTCTATCCTGTGAGGTAGATACTATTAAAATTCTTGTGTTGAAAAGCCAAAGAAAGGCTAAGTAACTTATATAGACTCATACTGTTAGGGCATGCCATGGCTGTGTAAACTCAGGTCTTCTGGCTTTAGAGCTCACAAACCTAACTACTGTATGCTACTCATTCTGAAAGTTATTAAAACCAAAAGAAATTATCATTCTCAAGTTACAAGTCTTCATTCTGAGGCAATAATCAAATATAAAAGAAAACAAGAAATAGGGGAATATGGTTTTATTTTAAAAAAGAAAAGTTATATGCTCTCAAACATTTTACTTAGAAATTTTCACAAGTAATAAAACAAAAAAAAAAACAGTAAAGAACACCAGCATGGATGCATACTGTAATTACTAAATGTATCTTAATGTAGTACTTCCATAATATATTACCTCATGTTGTATTTTAAAAAGAATACAGGGAAGTGATACTACAATATTACAGAACTACAGATTTCTACATTCCAGCAGATGGAGTACTTATATTGAAGCCAGAAAAGCAGCCCTGAAAGGTGGAATGAGCAAAGAGACAAACAATCTAAAACTAGTTCATCAACCAGCTGTGGATTTTTACAAATGCCACCTAAATGAATCTTGAAATGCCTTTCAAAAGCAGAACTGTAAAGCTAGGAATGTAATTTATTGTGGGGTATCAGCTGTGACTCTCACCCAAGTATGCTTGTTCACAAAGGAATTAAGGGAAAGTCTTTTGATCATAGTTTGCACCTTAATCAGCATCAAATAACTTCTAGTAGGCAGAAACTGTACAAATTAGCAAAGCAGAAAGGTCTTTAAGTCTCAAAGCCAAGTTTATACAAGAAAATTCTCATTCGAAAGAGCCATACAAATTTAAGGATTCTGAAAGGTTCTTTGTTAACAGAGTGTCAATTTTATTAGCTATTAGAGAATTCAAAGTGAAGAGAAATCTCAAGTGTTATAAAATACAACAGGGCCTTTAGGTATTATTTATGTTACCATTAGTAAATTCCACACTGGAGAAAAAACATTTAAATGTAACCAAAACGAGAAAGTCATAAGCAGTGACTCAATCGTTACTTCTTTATCAGAACTACGGTGACAGAAACTTTCTGAACGTATTGAATATACGAGCCCTTAAACCAAGAGGGTGGAAGTTGAAGACACAAAAGCTAAAGTAAGAGACAGATACTTGCTAAGAGGTGCCTTCCCAACCACCCTAAATCAAACAGTACTGTTCCCCATGTCACGGTAGCCCCTTATTCTAAGACTTTCCGTATGTGAAGTATTTAATTTCTTGAGGTTACTTCATTCTAAATGAAACAGATTTACTTAGCAGACTTAACTGTACAATGTGTGTTAATCATTGTTTTATAATACACCAGAGGAAAAAAAACACTTGATTGTAATGTTGTGGTCTACAAACTATTCTCTAACTGTGTAGGGCACAGGAAGTTATACAAAAAGCACCCAGTAATACCCTCATATTTGTACCAACCAAAAAAAAAGACCCAGGTGGCTCACAGGGTCATGAAGGCAAAAATGGAAATTCTCAGCTTCTGAAGAGAAAATGCTCTTGTATTCTCAGGTTCAGAATCTAAACACTTATTCCTCTAGATCCTTTATATATCCCTATAGAGGGCATGGCAGTTTGGAATTTAACAGCAGCAAACATTTTGTGCAGAGTTTGGCATTTAGAATCATGCCTTATTAATTAAAAAAGCATGACTGATGGCCTACCATGCATTGATGTATGTATGTATAAGGTACATTTTTTACACATACTGTAAAAGGTGAAGTTTTAAAATGTGGTATTCACCACTTAGTAAGGAAAACATATAGCCATGTGATTAGTGTGCTAACATGGGAGGGGATTAAGGGAACACAATAAAGGGGAACCTTATTTTGACTGGAAAGGGCTAAAGAAGCCTATGGATACAATACCACTGAAGTTAAGTCCTGAAAGGTTAAACAGGTGTTCACTTGGCCACAAAGGACACAGAGTAATGATGTCTATAATCGTACTGAGGCTGAAAAAACACAAGAGCACACCTAGGAAAAAAACTGTAAGTATTTGTAATTGATCCTGATACTCTAAGAGGAGGAGGGATAGTCTGTGGTTCTTAAAACCATATTAAAAATTATTTAAAATCTTTATACTTAGAAAGCACAAAGGTATTTTATAATACAAACTTTTAAAATGCTAAGTTAAATAAAAATCTTCTTAGCTGTGTAAAGATAAGCAATGGGGCTGGGGTGGGATGGGAAGAGATAACCTTGCCCCAAAGGCTCTATCAGAAATTTTACACTTATCAGGAAGGAGTCTGGGTTTCACATATTTGAACACTGAAGAGCTACACAAAATTACACAGGATGACTGCAGAAAGGAGGCTGGGAAGGTAGGCATTCTGTGTTGCTCTGCTCTGTGGAAGATCCAAAGAAGAGACAACATGAAGCAAAAAAAAATGAAAGAAGAGGATGTGCTGTTTGGATATACTGAACTTAAAATCACTATGGGATGCTTGCCCATGTGAAAAATATAGTAGGCAATTGGAAATAAGGTCTAGAGAGCAAGAGAGAAGATAGGATTCAAGTTAAAGTTTGAGTCAGCCTGATAATACAAGTGGTGAAGCAAGTATCCATGGCTATAAATGGAACTGTGTAAGAGTACTTAAGAGTAAGAGGAGGAGGTCTAGCCATGGTAGCACAAGCAGCAAAGACACTGTGCTCTGCAGGCTGGGACCACATGGGAGGACCGAGGTCAAGTGCTAGTTCAACCTAAAGGCCAGGCAGGCGGTATGTGCCTATGTGGTATGACTTGGGGAAGTTGAGGCAGGAGGATCGTGAACTCCAGGGTGGCATGAGCAACATAGTGAGACTGACTTAAAAAAGATAAAAGCCAGGCATGGTGGCACCTGCCTGAAGTCTGAGCTGGGAGACTGAGACAGGAAGGCTCCAAGACAGAGAGACCCAGCCTTTTTTAAAATGAAAGAAAAGGAAAAACATAATGGAAGGATACAATTCTAGTCAAGATTAGCACCTAAGAAGTGGGTAAAAAAATGAGACAAGGAAAATGAGGGAGACAGCGGAGATGAAATCTCTAAATAGATTAGCCTTCAACAGGAGGTAAGCAATCTCTTTTCCTCTAAAATAGGAAAAAATGAGTAAAGTTGGTAAATATATAAGTTGACCTCCTCATAACTCACAATTTTCTGTAAGACAGTAGAAGGGACTATGTGTTAGGGGAGGGGTTGAAAGCCTAATAAAAATGATGAAGGTTGGCTCAGCCACAGTGGGAAAACACAGAAAGGTCACCATGGTAATAAATAAAAGGCTTCATTGAGAAACCATCTCAAGTTGAAGCAAGACACTTGTAGTGATTCCACTTTGAAGGACTGCATGCCCTTTTCTCAGAACTCAGAATTCCAGAAAAGATAGGTAATGGGGTTAATTGAATGTTGAGGACTTCAGAATGATTAGAAATTTGGAAGAAGGAACAACTGATGAGAGCAGTTCATACAGGTAAACAGGAAAGCAGCAAAATCTAAACCTGACGGTAAGGGGAGTAAAGGAAGCAGTCAAGAAAGGTGGCTGGCCCAGGCTCTGTGGCCCTGTTAGAGGCAGATCACACTCCAAAGCTGGAAGCCACATGCCAATGGCAGTTTGAGTTCTCAGCATTAAAAACATGCTGGACACGCACTTGTAGCTAGGATTTGGACAGGCTGGAGATAGGAGGAGATGGCAGTGTAGCCAAGGCTTGTGGAAGGAGTTTCTCCACTGTGCGCACATCTGTGCACGTATGTCCACACATAGACACTCTTATCTCGAGTTAAAAGGAAAGGAAAAAGAGGTTGTGAAGAAGCTAAAGTATGTAGAAAGAAATGAGAGAGAAAATGAATAAAAACAGTGAAAAAACTGGAAAGATGAGAATTGTCATGGATTATTGAAATGTGGTATTTCAAAAAGATGGTAACGTTCAACGTATCGCTGGAAGTAAGTAGCTGGAATGTGATAAAGTCAATGAGAAAGAAGTCCAGGATACCAGCCTACTTTTAGACAGATTGTTCCAAGATGACAACAGGAGCTGAGGTAGACGTAAAGACCATGAGCAAGATATTAAGTCAGGCACTCTGGCCTTTAGCACTCATCCTTACTATTAAAGGCAAAAATACTAGAATGTCAGAGTTTTAAAAGATGTGCCCTAATGTAACACAGTATTAAAAGGTGTGCCCTAAACGTATGTGAACTAATGGTAGACTAACCTAACCTGGTTTTTATCTTTATTACACTACTCACTTGAGAAGTCATGTATATTCTTTTAAAATTAGGAAAATCATTTTTACATTTTTATAAAATGCTTAAGGTAAAGTAAAAACTTCAAATATAATTACTAATACATGGCGAAATTAAACACAGTGAATCCTATATGGATTCTCCTGTATGGAGTCTTTCATTATTTACCATAATAGAAATGAAATTTAAATATAGTCATAATCTTTCATTTTGCCTACGTTGATATACATACTATGTATTCAAAGCAATGAGGCAATTGAATTTTAAGCTTTGAAACATGATATAGTTCAAGATAGGGAGTTTAAAAATTATCTGTAGATGATTACAATGTTTAGTTATGTATATTTTACCAAATAAGAAAAAAAACTAAAGTAATAGGAAAAAATTGTTTTCAAGTAAATTGGGTTCCTTCTTATAATTAGTGACAGGGTATCTGTAGTTCAAGCTGACTTAGAATAACATACATGCCATTTTAGAAATTAAAACAACATTTCTTCATGAGTTTAAGAATGTATAATAGAAGATGGTGATGACATTTAAAGATGGGTAACCATTCTGGATATCCTTATGTACTGTTTTGTTCTCAAATTCAGTGCCAATGTCTTCTGTTCTAGAATTTTCTTTTCCATTTCATGGGTCCTTTTGTTTTTCTGTTTGGAAAAAACTGGATGGATTTACTAGTTACAGCGAAGCTGAAAGAAGTTTAAAATTTGTTTTGCATTCGTTGTATTCCATTCTTGTTCTTTCAGGGGTCCTTCACACACAGATACATACTTTTTCAAAATTTTTTCTCCAACTTCTCGGAAATCTAGGGGTTCTTTGTGTGTAGTGCAGCTCGCTCCACAAACATCAGTATCCACTTCATGATTCTCTGGCTGTTGATCTGCACAATGCTTCAATCCCCAGTAACACATTTCTCCACTGTACATCATGGCCAGCAAGTGAATGTCACTAAATATTCCTAGGAAAATTATTTAGATTGAGAGAATTATAAGTTTAAAAAGAAACGCTTGTTATCAAAATTCTAATAAATTCCTTTGTCATTAAGAATTCCTCACTTAACAGTAAAAAAAAGTAAACATCATTAATGCAATCTTCATTTAATTGCCATTTTTACTTCTATTTTATGTATAAAAGAGGCTTACTACATAAGTTGAGTATTATCAAAGAAATTTTAAAAAGAACCAATAAGGTACGTGTTCTTAATGTATTTGGAATACTTAAGACCTTTTTAAAAATCTAATTTTATCAATGGAATCCCTCCCAGAATACACATTCCAATTCTACCAACAATTTCAGAGTACTCATAAACACCCTGAATATCTCTACTATGACTGCAACCTTTTTTTTTAAAAAAGAGATTTTTGGTTTTAGGGTGCATGTACTTGCCAGAGATTAAGGAGAGACAGAAAATGCAAAATGGGAGTGGCCATGCCACAATCCTTTCTCCTCTACTCTCCTCTTGGGATTTTGGGCATGCATGCACATGTGCCCAGTGTGAGTTTCAAGCCACCAGGTCTGGGACTTGAACTGCAGTTGACCATATGGGAGTCCAGCACCTTAAGCGCTATGCCACTTGCTAGCCCCATGGCCACAACTTTCGTTCTACAAATACTACAGGATTACTGGTCAAGTTAATAGCCATGTAACTTATACCTATTATATTTCTCTAAGAGTCTACAGAAATGATCATAATCATGTCCCTGAGAAGCCACACAATTCCAAATTACTAAAGGTGATAAATTACACCCAAGATACTTTGTATTCCCAGGAATAAAGAATACATTGCAGGATTTTCAACAATTTCAGCACATTCTTCTTACGGGTAGTTTTTCCAGTAGGCAATCATATAATTAAACATTTAAAGGGCACGAAGTTTGAAAGACAAACAGACCTGGAATCAAAAAGATCTGGGTATAAATTACTAGCTTTGAAAGACTCTGGGTAAGTCACCAAAGATCTCTGAATCTCAGTTTGTAAATCTGAAAAATGATTCCATAAGCCCTACTTTGATTCAGGGAGTCTTTGTAATGAACACATGAAATAAAATGTATGCATTTCAGAAGCCAGAGGTGTCACTTAAATATCTGACCATTTAACTTCTTTTTTTTTCTCTTTTTTTTTTTTTGGAGAGGTTTTTGCTATAGGGCGCGTGCGCTCGCCAGACAGACAGAGACGTAGAGACAGAAAGTGAGAAATCACCCCCCAGGGGGGATGGCCACACCGCAATCCCTTCTCCTCCATTCTCTTCTCGGGATCTTGGGCATGCATGCACACGTGCCCAGCGTGAGTTTTAAGCCACCAGGTCTGGGACGCGAACCGCAGTCGACTACGTGGGAGTCCAGCGACATAGCCATTACGCTAACTGCTGGTTCCCTGGTCATTTAACTTAAGGCTACAAATGTGCAAATAACAGATTTATTCTAATATTCAGGTACTTATTGATTAAAAAAGGTGCCCTGAGAGCCAGCAGGTGGCGTAGTGGTTATGGCACTGGACCCTATATGGCCAACTGAGTCATTTGACTCCTGTACCTGATGGCTTGGAAAACATGCTGGGCAAGTGTGTGTGGGCACCCAAATCTCAAGAAGAGAATGGAAGAAAATGGACTGTGGCATAGCCTTCTCACCTGAAGGCTCTCACTCTCTCCCTCTCTTTGCTCCTCTCTGATGAGCACACATGCAAAAACAAAAACAAACAAAAAAGAGATCACTTTACCTGCACTTAGTAATTTAGCCGTATCTAGGTCTTGGAAAGAAACTCCTTCATTTAACTGGATAGGACACCGATAATTTAGCATCTGTAGCAAGTAACTGATTCCATCAACAAGGTACTACATAAAAGAAAGTCAAAGCCAAAGAACTGAAAGTAGTATATGCAAAGTTGCATAAACGTTGAACAGCAATTTTTTCTCATTCTTTACTCAAGAAAAAAAATACAGATACATCTTATGGCTACTACATTTCAATGATGTAAGAACCCACCACCCAAAGACTTTCCTTCCAAATAGTCCAATCAGTAAGAGTACAAAAAAAATAAAATAAAAATATAAAGTTAACCAAGAACATGTGTTTTAGTAATACACTTGTCAAAAATGTTTTCAGGGGAAGATACAGATAGAAGACAAAGTTGTATACAACATACCTCATTAAAATTAGGGATGCACTTATTATAATTTAGAAGCATGATCAAATAATCGAATTCATATCTAAAAGTGAGACCTCCTATTTCCAAGTCTACCCTAACTGTGAGTACATTTAATCCAAGTTAAAATCCTTAGTGATTAAACATTAAGGGCCATCAATTTGAATTTCATGATTTTTGTCAGAATGGTTGAGATGAACAAAGGAACCACAATTTTCTGGAGGCAAGGTTATAAGCTTCTTTAGCAGTGATTTGCTGACAGTAATTTGCTCATAACCATGTGTCCTCTCCCAGTAAAAAATGTTTCGAAATTAATACAGTGTATCTTGTATTTTCAAAATAAAAATACTGAGCTTAGCCAAAAACATGTAGTACTTACAAGCTTAAACAAAAGCATATAGAACTTGCAAGTTTATAAAATGCTTTAGCGTGTTACCTCAGTCTTCTCAAGAACCCCAATTGTTTGAGATTGTATACGTAGTAAGTAAAAGAACTAGAACACAATCCCAGGTCCTTTGATCACATTACTCTTACTACTATGACAAAAAAAGTCAACAATCAGAAATGTGTAAGAAATATCTTTTCACCTTTTTAAGTAAACTAGATTTTCTCAAGAGCCAATCTCTCCGTTTGGTCAGAGAATGACAGTACATATACAGCAGGGCTCCTCGTCGCCAAGAGAGACATTCCAGTAGCTCATCCCCAAGCAAATCGCAGTGCTGAAACATCAAAAAGACTCAGCTAACGAGAAATCTGATGTCTATCACAGTCCAAAGTACTTCAAACCACTGAGCAATTGAAAGCACTCTCATTTCAAAAACTGTGCCCCTTGTTTAAGTTCAAAGTAAGGAATGTATTGCTTTGAATCACTTAGAAATAAGGAAACCTACTGCCAAGTGAAAATTAAAATAACTACTTCAATTTATAGTTTTACAAAAGAATGTTTAAAATATTTAGGGACTAGCAGATGGTATAACGGTTAAGTCGCTGGACTCACACATAGTAGATCGTGGTTTGGGTTGTGGCTTAAAACTCACGCTGGGCACATGTGCATCCATGCCCAAAATCCCAAGAGAATGGAGGAGAAGGGACTGCTGCATGGCCTTACCCCCTTGGGGGAGGGTCTTCTAGCTTTCTGTCTCTCTCTCTCTCTCTCTCCAGGAAGTGCATCGACCCTACAGAAAAAAATTTCTCTCAGAAAAAAAAAAAAATTTAGCAGCAAATTCCACTAGCATATTTGAAATACAAGTAGACCATAATCTGATTAAAAAGGTCACTTTTCAGAAATATTTCTCTTTCACTATTGCTAAAATAATGAAGAGCTATACCCAAAAAACAATTTTAATACATCGTAACTTTTATAGTGGGTGCCATTTAAATCTGAGGATGATTGTATTCCCTTAGCTTCCCCAGTTAAATGCATAGAGCAAAGATAATATGTAGGCACATAGTCACTGTAGTTCGGTGATTGAAGATAAGAAACTATCTGCTTGAAAGAGTATCCAAGACTAGAGATATGAATCTCAGAATCATCTAAATAGAGATAGCAGTGAAAAGCATGTGAACAGGTTGTCAAACAAAGATAGAATGGAGACTATCAGGAAGAGATAGCTCTGAGACATATCTCCATTTCTAGAATGGAAGAGAAGGGACTTGGTAGAGTGAGATCAAGAGAAGGCTCTGCAGAGATGAGGAAGAAACATGAGCATGCTGAGTCTCTGGGACCAGGTGCCTAATGCTAGGATGCAGCAAACATTTAGGAGGATGAAGACTGTAAAAAGGAATATTCGTGATAATTAGATTCCAGGTAACTTTCAAGAGAACACAGATCTGCAAAGTAAAGGGAGCAGAACTAGGAAGCATCCTGTAGAAAATGATTAGGCACTGCAATTATAATTCTACTATGCAAATATTCTGAAACATATTTAGTAAAATGGTACTTTAGTTGTAACACTAGTCTAATGTGTGAACAACGCTCCCTCCCTTGATTTTAATTTAAAACAAATTAAAGATAAAATGAAGAACAATACAGACTCCCAAGAGCAGGACTGACAGAACGGGCAGCATTGCACCACAATGCACAGAAGGGTAAAACTTACTTTTGGTTGCATATTATTTTCTTTAGCTAAAATTTCTGGTTCTGAAAGAAAGCTGATCAGTTCTTTTACTTTCTGTGAAGATGAGTCTTCAGGAAAATCTTCATCTACAAGTTTGTTCTCCTCAAAATATGTCATGTCTAAAATAGCCTAAAGAAAAAGAGAAAAAAGTATTGATAAATGATTTAAAACTTGAAATAATTCTTAAGTTTACCCTCACATTTATAGATGCTTTATTAGACATTTCAATCCTCTGGCACAGTAAGCAAAGTAGCTTTAAACATAATCTGAAAAAGACTTTATAGAAAACTTTTTAAGTATTTTACTACAATTGAAATAGATTTGTGTTTTCATTAACATAGATTAATCATATACAATAATAAAAATGTCCTTAATAATTATATTCTTTGCTATTTATACATATATAATCCCTGAAAATTTTCTGCTGCATCAAGTTAAGGTCACCACCCTTAGCTGCATACAATGAATTTCAAAGGGCTTGTTTTCCCACAAGTAGAGTCAGCATTCGGGAAATATGTATGTCGCCACCTGGTAGAGAGCACATACCGTCAACATTATGCAAATTGCACACTAAGTCCCCAGCATTAATAAATACATGAGCTCTTCTGTTCTAGCACCCCTAAGCTCTCCAATTCTTCTTTTTTTTTTAAGTTTACTACTTTTTTCATGAGAGGAGAGGACACACCAACAGGGTCTTCCAACTGTGATCCACCCCTAGTCTTGGCCGCCCCAATCCTGACCACGCATGTTCCTGGTATATAAAGGACAAGAATGCGGGACCTTTTCATGTAGGTCTAATATCGCAGAACTGTGTGTTACTACTGTGCCACAAGGTGGCCTCTCCTTTTGTTTTCATCTATGGTCTGAATGAAGAAGCTGAATTCTAATGACATTTCTACACTAATGACCTAACCAAGGACAAGTCAGTTTTTGTCTTTTCTGAGCCTCAATTTCTTCACTGGTGAAATGGAAAATTGGTGAAATAGTTTTCACACTTCCTTGCTTTGAGGATTAAGTATGCACACATACACACACACACACACACACACACACACACACACACACAGTGCATTTGGAACATTACATAGCACATAGTGTTCCTTAAGTGGTGTTATTGTGTGGAAGGCCTATGCCAGGAGGAGTTTTCACACTTCCTTGCTTTGAGGATTAAGTATGCACACATACACACACACACACACACACACACACACACACAGTGCATTTGGAACATTACATAGCACATAGTGTTCCTTAAGTGGTGTTATTGTGTGGAAGGCCTATGCCAGGAGGAAGAGAACAATGGAAAAGGACCTGATGATTCAGAACTATCAACAGGGTTCAATCAGATGTGGGAAATTTAAGGCTGTCTTCTAAGGCTTTTGCCCTATTCTTGGAGATACATTAAAATATATAAAATATTATCAAATGAAAGAAATGAGATGACATCACCATACACAGATAGGCAGAGTCTTCTAAAAAGGAAATAAAGCTAGGCAAAGTACCTGCCAAATTACAACAGTTCTTTGAGGTTCGTGAATAGGCTTATTCAGCCATGTCTGATGATAGAAACCACGTTTATGTCTATCCTAACACAAAGTACAGTGCCAGGCATGTAAATGCTACAATGTGCACTTTGGAAGCTTAACTTAGTTTATTCTACTTTCTATAACTACTTCTATAGCCCTTAGCAATCAAAGCAAAGCATATGAAAGCACTCTATCTATCAACTACAAAGTGCCATACAAATGTCAGTTACTATTATGAAGTTGTATTTCTTACTGTCAGCTTGTCTCAGTAGTGTTTAAGAAAACAGGTGTTATCCAGAGAGGCCTGAATTCAAAAGGAAGGTAAAAGAGAAAAGAGGAAACAGAAAAAACCTGTATGTATGACATTAGTAGGGGAAAGTCATGGAATTTCTACAGAAAGGTGAATTTTAGAGTCTCCCACACCCCCTGAAGCCTCCAAGAGCTTGGAGATTGTCTACACTGATGTTTTGCTTAATTACCTATAAAAGGGAGCAATTCTGTTATCTGCAAGATTTTTTTCATGATTTTTACCAACTCCTCTAATAAATCTTACTTGTTTGCGTACTGCTTCAAAGTTTTGAGTCCATATACTTTATACATACAATGTTTTGAACAAAGTTAAACACTTGAAATAAAGAATAAACTAATTTCGGGGCCTGCAAGTGGTTAAGGCGCTGGACTCCTACATGGCCAACCGTGAATTAAGTCCCAGACCCAGGGGCTTAAAACTCACGCTAGGCGCATGCACATGTGTGTCCAAAATCCTGAGAGGAGAATGGAGGAGAAGGGATTGTAGTATGGCCATCCCCCCGAGGGTGATTTCTCATTTTTTCTCTCAGGTGAACACACACACCCTATAGTAAAAATCTCTCTCTACAAAATAATAATAATAATAATAAGCTAATTTCATAACACCTAAACTTCAAAGTCTACCACCTAAATAAGCAATCTGCCCTTACAAAATGCCACAGAGCACATCTGTTTTAGTACCTGTGTGTAAAGTTCTAGAAGATTTGATGGATTTGAACATTCTTTCTCTTCTCCACACAGGAGTTTCAATTTTTCTAGAGCTGCAGAGGCCCGAATTAAAAAGTGATCTGTAAGGAATAAACACATGGTATTTCACAAAGTTCCAGAGTGCTAGTTAAACATGAAAAGTTACGTACTTGAATTAATAAAAGGAAATTATAGGGTACGGAGAAACAACATGGTAGTAATAATACCTTATCTAAAACACAAAGAATATCATGTCTAATCATAATTAAGTATATTTATCATAGACATATTTTTTCTGGAAAACAAAAATTAAAAAAATCCTAAACCCACCATCACCATTTCTTAAACGCAGTCTGATTTTTTATAATGCTGATGCATTCAAAATATTTATCAAATTTGAAACTTTTACTGGAATAGTACAAATAATATACACAAATCTACAGAAAAGTCTTCTACTGAAAACTTAAAATATATTTCACAAATGAAATTGCAAACATTTTCTAAAAGAACATGATTGACCAAAAGCCTCATGAATATCAATATTCTCAACAATTTTAACTTATATTTATAACTGTGACAACTAAAATTACATACTATAGCTACGTATGTTATTCCTTTAAAAACTAAGAAATGGAACAAACTGAACTCACTAAACTAATTCCTTCAAAACCTGGAAGAAATTAAAATCTTCTAGCACGTTCTCTAATCCAAATCACCCTTCCTTCACCTTCCCTATCTTCTAATTTTTCCCTTTCTCTAAGATTATACTCCATTTACTGCTTCTCTGAGTACCTTTTCTTATCTGTCCACACAAAGTACTATCCACTCTTCTGCAGTACCTCATGCAGTCAATTTGAGATATGCTCATTATCAAGACACTACAGTTCCTGAGTTTGCCCCTAAATATGCCCTTTTCTTCTCAATGGTCAATGGATAGATTATTGCAGCACCTAGTGCGAGCCCATGGGATTCAGCCTCAGTGTTGAAGTGAATGCACCATATGATGGCGTTAAGTTTACACAAATGAAGACTAATCTCCATCTAGACCAAATTCTGATTATTGTAAGATCAATCAAATTGAAAGCTATTGTTTTGCTATCTCTTTCATAAGTAACACACACAAAACAAAAATGCACAAAGATTCTTATTTTTTTAGGGAGAGATTTTTGCTGTAGGATGTGTGCACTTACCAGAGAGGGAGAGAGAGAAAGTGAGAAATCACTCCCCAAGGGGGATGGCCACACCACAATACCTTCTCCTCCATTATCCTCTTGGGATTTTGGGTTGGCACATAGGCACACACACCCTACGTGAGTTTCAAGCCGTGGAATCCATAACTCGAACTCTGCAGTGCCATAGCCACCATACCATGTGCTGGCCCTGTGTTATCTTCTCAAGATGCAAGATTATTTTAAACGTAAAGACCTGCATCAAAATCATTAAATCATTGTGGAAGAAGCATGCTACATGAACTCATGACATAATTACTGTGGGGATAACATAACTTACATTTTGGAACTGTATTTTTACTAGAACCATTTATTTAAAATAAGGACTTGCAAGGCAAAAGATAAAAGTTATTCTGGACCAGTCCCATAGCTCAGTGGTTAAATGCATGTAGGGAGTTGGATCTCACATGGCCAGCCATGGTTCAAAACCCAGACCAGGTGGCTTGAAAACCAAGCAAGCCCAAAATCCTGGTGGGAGGGAGAAATGGAGGATGGGCACTGTGGCATCACCACACTCTGGAGGCGGGAAGGGTGCGTTCTCTCTCCCCTCTGTCTCTCTTTCTGGCATTTAAAAAAAAAAAAAAAAAAGATGACAGTGATTTTTATAGAACTCAGGAAAAAATAATCCTTCTCAAAACATACTTCCAGACAGTAAACAAACTACGTTTGTACAATGAGAAATAAACAAAAATTAGCCAGAAATAAGAAGTCATTCCCAAATAGAATAATGCTTAGCTATATCTGGCTCTGATGTGAAGACATCAGCAACTATGAATCTCTATAATCTAGTATTATATATAGCTTTTACATTAAAGGACACATTTTGAATGTATATTATGTATATTATTTTGTTACATGAGAAAAGAATGTAAGTTCAATTCAAATATGTGCAGCTTTATTTTAATTAATTGTCAAAAAAAGGAAATCTTGCTAGTAATACTTTAATTAGAGCCGATTTCAATACTAAGTAATAACTCATAATAAGCAGTAATGTGGACCACTATTACTATAATTTAATATTAGCAAACTTCCATAAGTATAAAGCCTCCAAACAAAAACACATGGCACATGATTCTTATTTTCAGCCTGAGGCCAGCTAGAATGGATTAAAGACCCTTCCAAGAGAAAATGAAAAACTACTTTTGAGTTCAGTTAATAAGCAAATAAAACCATTCTTCGATCCCTTTTGACTGGTTCAAATGGAGATGGAATTAACTTGGTTACACTTTTAAGTAACAGCTACTACTATCCTTGAGCTAACTATTCATGTGACTCCTGGAATTCACTTATCACAAAAAGTTAGCTTCTTGGACTATGGGTCTTTGAAAAATACACTCCTGACAAGATAATACCGCAAAGACTGTTCACTGAAACTAGTGCACTTCACCATGGACTCAAAAAACTCACCAACTATTCAACTGCTTCTTGAGATTGAACAGGAGTCTCACTATTGTTTTCCTACGAATCTGACAATTGCCTCAGTTCACTAGAATTTTAAAACTTTTTTGTAGTAAACTCTCAAAACTGAAAAAGCAGTAGTGTGGAACCTATTTGCAAACTGAGGAGTAATGAAAAGAGATCTGAATTTCAAGTCAGAAGACCGAGGTAATTTCTCTAAGCCGGTTTTTCCTAGCAGCTAAGACGTTCCCAAAACAAATACAATACAAAGCTCTTGTGAGGACGGAGATGATGTAGGTTGAAAGAACTGTCTACGTTACGTTTGTGTACTGTTTAGTTTTGAATGAGAAACATACGCAGCAATGTAGAACTGTTATACATGCTTATTTATCTTTATTGGATGCAAACCACTAATACTTTGAATACTATCACTCATTTAACCATTTATCTAATGTATACTTTTATGTAGACTCTACCCTTTCCCATTCGCTACCGAAATGGTTAATGCCCATAACACATATCCAGCTGAGATGTAAACAAAACAAACACAGATGTTCACGGGTAATGCAAAATGCGGTTTTTGAAGCAACCAGCTAGGCAGTGCGAGTTCTGTTGGGTGGGAACCTATGGCGCAGCTCGGGTCAGAAGCGCAAGACCTAGGGGCGCGGTGGCGTGGGACCCCCACGGGCCACAGGCCGCAGGCTTCAGTCCACAAGACCCTCGAGTGCCAGCCCTGACCTACCGACCGCCCTAGGCCCCCTCTCCGCTCCCTCACCGTCTTCACCGGCGGCTTCGCTAAGCTGCTGTATGTGCGCCTGAGCCAGGTCCCCGAGCTCTTCCACTCGCCTCACCACACTGGAGCCGGCGGCCGCCATGGCCACAACAGGCGGGGGCGCCCCCGGCC
>NW_006204238.1:3094180-3109217 GCF_000334495.1 Tupaia belangeri chinensis
GGGCCACAACAGGCGGGCGCGCCCCGGCCACGTGACCGCGCCTGCTGGCGATCACCTGATTCCCGGCGTGGGCGGGCCGTGGGGGGACAGAGCTCGGAGCTGGTGGGAGGAGAACCCAGCTCCGGAAGAGGGCAGACCAGGCCTGCAAAGGCTTATCCGGGTTATTTTCTTGCTCTCGGACTTCCCCGCCTCCCATAATTCTGAGCTGCAAGGAAATTGTTGGCGCGCGTGACGTAGCGGCCCTCCTCTTCCCCACCCCTTTTCTAAGCCAATCGGAAACCGCCCATGCCCCCAGGTTGCTCCAATAGGAAGTTAGCTCTCTCCACCTCGGCCTAGAAAAGGTCTTGGCGGCAGCTGTCGGACGTATGCGGTTTGGCATAGGCGCTGGCGCTTCCCTGTCCAGCACCTCAGTGGTAGTTTGGCAGGCGGAAGAGAAGGTTTGGAAAAAGGACTAGTGGCTTTGCCTTTGTAGTAGGAGGTTGCTTAAAATAAGATAATTATAATCTCCTGGCCCAAAACGGAAAACCTGCCGCCCTCAGTAGCACGTCAAAGTTTCCCTGGAGAGGTTATTGTATATCTGGTTATGTGTCCAGTGAAATAACTAGCTCTGCAGAAATAATAATTAATGCTGTTTATTTCTAAACATGGATATGAATGACAAGATCCGGAGAAAGACAAATGTAACTTTCTTGAGTGCCCAGTTACGGTGGTTCCTTGTATTTGGTTCTGAGAGCATGAGAGACCAGATTTGGAATTAGTGAAGAGTTTGCCCGTTGGTTTGGTCTGAAAAGGTGGGACATCTGAAAGCGGGGATCATGGATTATAGGTGGGTTTTCTGTGTTTTGGAGAAGGATCAGGAAAGAGAGTGCACTCTAATAGACTAAGAGGGGCTTGTAAATATCACAAGATAGTGTCTCAAGGACACGATGTAAAAGAGTCCTGTTACTGAGTCAAAATAGTAATGTATGTGGGTGTGACTCACCTATTGCAAAGGTACAATGCCAGGGACAGGATGTAGGAAGAGTCCTATTATCAAATGGGTCAAAATGTTCTGTTAATGTTTGTGGACATGATTCACCCAGGCCCTCTGGAAGGGATTTTGGAAATAGGAAAAAACACTCAGACTTTTGTTCTCATATAGTAACTCCGAACTCTAGAAGAGGTTCTCTGGCTACATGGTTAATGTATCGCTTTTCTAACCCTGAATTTTAGCCCTCAGTTTATTTTTTCTCTGATTTCCTTTTGAGGGAACCTCCTATCTAAAGTACTTTAACCATCTCAAGTCCAACGGTAATAAACTTCACAGCCCCAAACTATTTGCTGCCAGACATCTGGAAATCTTTGGGAGGAGATTAGGATTAAAGTCATTTGGGTAGAGGCATGGATGAAGCTTGGTGGGTTTATAAAGAGAAGAAATGAGATCAGGACAGAGCTGCATGGACACACAGCACATTCTCCTCCCATCCACTAAGCCGTTATGCAACCAAAAGTCTCACTGGATGCAGTCCCTGGACCTTGGACTTCCAAACCATGAGTTGAATAAAACTCCGTTTTTATAAATTACCCAGATTCGTGTATTTTTTTTTCTGTTAATAGCAACAGAATGGACTAAAAAGAAGGATGCTGTTCAAAGTTGAATAACACTTCATGGTGTCATGGTGTCAGACTCTTACCTTGTTGCTCAACTACAGATGGTTCCATTTCCAAGTTTCCTTTTAATCTGAGATGCCAGTGGGAATCCAGACCTTCATTAGTTATGTTATATTCATGCTTTGTCCAGTCGAAAGATCATGTGCGCTCTCTTTAAGGGCTTTTGCTGGAAAAACTATTTTCCGTTAACCAGAAATGTATCACATGGTGATACCAAGCTCCAAGGAAGGCTGCAAAATGGAGATATTATTGTAGATAACCCATGTGTCTTCTATGGTGAACAACTGTATTTATTTGTTTGGAACTAAGGGATTTCATGAGATGCAAGACTTTTAGTGCTCAACAGTCACTATAGTAGGAAAAAAAATGATATTGCCCATCTCTACCACAATTAGTTGGGGCTCTGTTACTGTAACTTACAGGGCATTAGATTCAAAATAGCTTAACCTAAAAACTTTTCAGGGAGTTGGCTAGTAGAACTGAAAGCAAAATCCCAGATAAAGTCATTAGTACCAGGTATGTCAACACGGACTGTCCTGCCTTTGTTGGCTCCATTCTCAGAAAGCCCATCTGTTAATGTCAAAACACAGCCAGCAGGATCATACTTGTAATCCCACAAATAGAAATATATCATAAGAGCCTTCTCCTCTCTAGCAGTTGAAATCAAATCTAGGGGCCTGACCTTCAGCTGAATGTGATCACATGCTTATCATTCAAAATCCCCATGTAAGGTTGAGGTCATCTACCACCCTTGTTGCTGAGGATGGGTCAAGTCCACACAGATTATTTCATCTGTAAACAGAGAAAGGAAGTCTCTGTTTTTAAAACTGCGGGTACTATCACTAAAAGGGTGATTGGAGATCACTGAGTAGTATAAACATAGATGTACACTACCAATGGTATTTGTATAGTCCCTCATCCCTTAGCCATGCCAATAGTGTCTGAAAAGCAGAGAAGTACAGTCTAATGCCAAAGGAAATTTTTGCTGCTGAATCACCAACACAACTCAGGAATTCTAGATGATGGGATAAATTGATTTTGAACAATTCTTCCTGTCTGGCTTCCCTTCCTCATTCCTCACCCAATTCCTCATGGTCTTTATTAATCTACCTTTATCTCAATAGTTTTAACCACTTTTCCCATGTTGATACAGAATATATGAACTTCAGGTTCTTCAAGTCCATAAGAGAAAATTATTCAGACCATGAAAACAAATGAAGAGTTGGTTAGCATAAGGTTTTTTCTGTAATCAGAGCTCCTAAGTAAGCAAACTGAACTTAATTCAGTGTAGATAAGTTTAACCAATCAGAAGACATCAACTAACCTCTACCTAGGGATTTTCCATGGGATCATATCCAAATACCTTGCTATAGCCTTGCAAGTAATTTCTTGTCTTTGTTTCCAGGTTATAAAAGCTTGCTGACTGTGCTGGGGAGCAGAGAGCTCTGTGAACCTCTTCTGGTTGTGAATACCCCTCATTTATTTAATTGTTCTTTGCTCAAATAAACTCTGTCAAATTAGATTTTTCTAAAGTATTTCTTGTAACAAAACCAATACACTCTTTTTTTTTTTTTTTGGAGAGGTTTTCGCTATAGGGCGTGTGTGCTCACCAGACAGACAGAGACAGACATAGAGACAGAAAGCGAGAAATCACCCCTCAGGGGGGATGGCCACACCACAATCCCTTCTCCTCCATTCTCCTCTCGGGATCTTGGGCACTCACGCACACACACCCGGCGTGAGTTTTAAGCCACCGGGTCTGGGACACGAACCGCGGTCAACTACGTGGGAGTCCAGTGACATAGCCATTACGCTAACTGCTGGTTCCCAAGACCATTACACTCTTATCTATTTATTCTGACCCCATTTTCCAGTTTAATACTAACGATATGTGATCTGCTGCTTTTCTCAGTCTTAGCAAAATTCCTCCTTCATACCTGCACATATGGTCAAACATACATATGAATATCTTAATCTGCATATGTATGGTAATATAACACATATTCTACTTTTTTGTATTAAAATTCTCTAAGGCAAAAATACATTTTGGTCAGTAGTATAACTTATAGCTCACATACTAGGTCATAGAGGTAGACATATCAGAAAGCTACTTTGCCTTTCAAATAAAGTATATTTATGTAGTACATTTAACTTTCTAGAGAGTTCTTACATCTTATCATTAAGTGCTCTTAACAATTCAGTGAAATAGGTTGATATAAATAATATTCTCCAGATTCACAGGTTAAAATCCAAGGCTGAAAAACAAATAATTTGCTTGAATTAGTACAACTAATGGCAGAGTAGAAGTTAAGCTCTCCTGGCTATTAACTAATCAGTTATTCTACAAGTTTGCTACTGCCTTCACATTCTTCCCCACATTGCTAACTTTCAGAGCCTCAACTGCTTCAGTTGAGGTTGGTACTTTGGGGAGGTTTGTATCAACTGGTTACCAGCAGGGGTTTGGTATTATGAAAAACCTGGGTTCAAACTATGTCTGTTCTTTTACACTTATTATTTAGTAGTGGAAAAATTGATGACAAATTCTATGCTTCAGTTTCTTCATTTGTAAAATGAGAATAATAATAGCTACCTTCTCCCTGGGTTGTGGTGAGGGTTAAATTAACTATATAGTGTTGATGTATTCTCCAGCATATAATAAGTAGTATGAAAATGAATTGAAAGGTAATTAAATACTGGTCAAAACGCCAATCTAATCCATCCAATTATGTCAAATGTTACAATATGAAAAGTATACTACAGGGCCAACTCTGTGGCCTGTTGTTTAAAGGAGCTAGATCCCACATGGCTTACTTCATGGTTTGAGTCCTGGCTGTGGCAGCTTGAAAACCACCCTGAGTGCATATTCATGCATGTCCCAAATCCCAACAGGATCAAGAAATGGAAGAAAGAGGATTGCAACATGACTGTGCTCTACTAAGGATGCTTTCTCCCTTTCTTTCCGTCTTTCTCTGGAAATACAGGTGCCTGCCAGCAAATTAAAAAAAAAAAAGTGTGATGTGATGCATCATTTGAGTTATGTTCTGACATACAGATATGGAATAAGGGCCAGTGGGTGGTGTGGGGGTTAAGGAACTATATCCCACATGGCTGACTCTGTGGTTTGAGGCCTGGACCTGGTAACTTGAAAAACACCTGGCACATGAGCTCAAACTCCTGTGGTGAGAATGGAGGAGAAAGGACTGAGATGTGGCCATCACCTCTCTCTCTTTCTGTGACTCTCTCTGGTCAAATTAAAATAAATGAATGAATAAATGAAATTAAAATAGATAATTATTAAAAAAAAAAGAAAGCAGGTCACCTGATGAAATAGAGCTTATGTATCATTTATACAGCTAAATACCCAAAAAGATGGTAAAAGTAAGACCAGAAACACCTAGAATTTATAAACCTGCAGTCAAAATATTTTAGCTGTGCCCTTGTCTAGTGGCTATATAGCTAGAAAACTCTCATTAAGAAGTAGGAACTACTAGCTAGAAGGGACATAAACTCTCTACATCCATCTCTCTTTCGCTCTCTGTTTTTAGATATTTGACATAGGGATATGAACTTGCCAAAGAGAGACAGAGAGGTCTCTTTGGATGTCATCTTGTATTGCCATTGGAGTCAAGGAAGAGTTTTTAAAACATTTAGCAGCACTCCGTTATCTGTTTCCTTTCCATAAATGTTGTTATTTAAAACATTTTAGAGCAGTGTGTTTCTAACTTTTCAAAGGTTTTTTTTTAAATTATTATTCTTTTCCCATATGTTTTCTTTTCCTACATAGCTCTGTGGTCTAATATAGAAACTCCTTATTACTTTGGGCAGAGTGTGCATGAACTTTAAAATACCAAGATAGATTGAACTCACCTTTGCCCCTATTACTTCTCCCTTACTGTCTTTGTGTCTCTCCAGACCCTGTTGCAACATTTCCTCTGACACTATCAAGCTCACCCTATCTTGTCTGGTTAAACCAAAAAAACCTAAGGAATATCCAGTCCTGGCATAACTCGTAAATTTGTCAGACATCAAAACTTTCCCAGACTTTTTATAAAGATTTCTTCTCCAACCACAATTGTAACTATAATTTTTAGATCTGTCTATGGTAAACACCAACCTTTGTTAGAAAAATGGTACTAAAAGAGAAATCATAGATGCACAGCATGAATATATTTGCCAAAACCCTAAATAGGATAGTCACAAATTAACTTAAAAGATGGGTAATACCCAAAACCAGTAAGAAAATGTGAGTATTCACTCTCACGTACTGTCATTAGAAATGTAAATTTATACAAACTGTTGAATGGCAAGCTGTCATTATGTTATAAAACTTAAAAATGTTTGATTCAGGAACTTATCCTAATAATTGGAGAAGTGTATAAATCTGCCCAAAACATGAAGATTTATCAAAACTTTGTTTAATTGTGAAACAACACAAATATCTATCACAGGAGATCGATTCAAAAAGTTTTGGTAAATTCATGCAATCCAATATAAGGCATTAAAAATTGGTTTTATCTCCATATTTCTTGAAAGATTGGAGATGATTATAACTTGTTAGGCTAAAAAAACAAGGATAATAGTACAGAAAGTAGTTCTTTAGTTTTAATATGGATTTATACATTCAAATATGAAATAATATCAATTATGAATAGTAAGCTTATAGTTTGCACACATTTATAAATAATTTTTATTTTGAACATTTTCTTTATGTGAAAAAATTTGCAATGAGCAAAATAGAAAACAGAACATTTTTTTCTCCCTTATATTTTCATATGGAGAAATTATAATTAGGACCTGGATATCTTTAGAGACCATTATTTAGCCTACCACAGTCTAGAAGGAATACAACTTTACCAACATAAAAAAATTATTAAGTCATTTTATTTTTCTTGTATAAAATTGCTAATGTGGTGACCACAGCTGGAGCCAGGGTCCTCTGCATGGACACTCTGATGTGGTTCTTTCCAAGATGATCAGTAAATTCGTGGGGTGGACAGTCTTTTTCCACAAGTCAGGAGTGAGATAGCTGTAGGTTTTGAAAATGGGATTAAAGGTGGCTTTAGTGCAGTTCACGGTGGCAATGCTGAGGTGGAGCAGTTGAAAATACTGGCCATTATCAGCAACTTCTTGGGTGGCAGGGATTGGGCACCCTAGCATAGAGCCACAGTTGCCTGTTACCTTGGGAGCTATGATGTAGGATTGCTGATCTTGTTCCTTCAGTAGCCTTGCTTCATGGGGACTACAGAAAGCTGGGCCAGAACGATGGACCCTCAGATGGCAGTGACTACCTCCTTGGAGCATCAACACCTAGACAACATGTCCATTATCATCCTAGATTGGGACAAATGTTTTGAACTGGTCTGCTGGCCAGCATGCAGTCTGCTTTTACATGTGCAAAAACCCTGCCCTTGAGGAATACCCTCAGGAGAATATCAATGATGTCAGCCTTCTTGAAGTGTAGGGGAAAAGACAGATTTCCTTGAGGAAACTGATCTTTATGTCCTTTACCAGATGATACAACTCGGTGACGGGGAGCCATTTCTTGTCTGTGGTGTTGCCTCCACATGCTCTGAGACATGGCACAAATGCCATTGGAGAAACCTCCCTTGAAATTAAAGCTGCCCATTCCAGGCCACCAGGGACCTGGGGGAGCTCTCTCCTGCACTGACAACATCCATCATTTGGTGTTTTGCAAAGAATTAAGTTCAACATTTTGATTTTAGCCTACTGGACCCCTTGCTGGACTTTTATAAAAGAATGAAATAACACATTTGTTTTTTTTTTAAGCTAATAAAGGTGTGTTAATTGGTCACTGCAGCAACAAAAACTAATATACCTATCATCTTGGTTGATTTTTGAACTATATAGATCCATCTTTAATTAGTAACAGGAGACTTACATTCTAATATAATAGTTCACTGCCAGCCCTTAAAAAAACATAATTGTTAGGAACTGTTTATGCCTAGGGCTGGCCCAGTAGCCTATTTGTTAAGGGAGGTGTGTCTCACATGATAGACTGTGGTTTGAATCTCCCAAAGCCTTGAAAAATTCTACTAACCATGCATGAATGCCCCAAATCCTGACAAAATGCAGAAATGGATAAAAAGAGATTGTGGCACGATAGCTGAAAAGCCTACTCTGCAATAAATGTCTGATGACTTTAAACTTTAAAACTGCTCTTAATTCTCCCAAGACATATATACAAATGACAAGTCATTTTATCCACATGAGGAATAAAGTAAAAATCACCTAAGATAGAAATAAGTACTATTAAAATTTCTATGAATATTCTTCCTGGTATCTATGTGTAAACAGAAGTAATTTTTCCACAACTGGAACCATACATCATAGGCTTTTAATCTGATTTTTGGACTTATCAATGTCTTGAAGATATTTAAATATATCCTTCTCTCTTTTCCTTAAAGAATTATGTATGTAATTTTATTTATTATTAGTATTATTTTAAAATTTGCTATGGGGCACATGTACTCACCAGAGAAATACAGAGAGAAAGAGAGAGAGAGGGAAAGTGGAACTGAGAAAGCAAGCCACCAGGCTTGGGACTCAAACCGCAGTTAGCCATGTGGGAGTTCAGTACCTTAAACACCACACCACCTGCTGGCCCAATATAGCCTTCTTTTAAATATTGCTGAATCTATGAAATTTAAGAAACCACTAGAAAATTGTTGGTTTTTAGCATTCAGACACTACACAAAATACTATGCAATTAAATAATTAAAATCAAAACAGTGCAAGGCACATAGATTGAAAAATTTAAGATAGATTGAAAATTAAATTTAAAGCAAAGGAGATTCCCTTTCATTTTAGATTCCTGCTCACTCCAGCCTTCTGAAAGCAAAAACCATGAATAGTTTCAGGAGTTTTTCATTGACTTTCTGTACAAATATCACAAATACATAATTTGGATTGTTCTTTGTTAAATAAGTGGAATCATCTCATATGCATTTTTTTGCAATTTGATTATTTTGCTTAATAATATATCTTAGTGATGTTTTCCTGTAAATACATGTGAATTCCTCTCATTCTTTTTAACTGCTATGTAGCATTCCACAGTAAAGATACAACATGTCAAAGGGGATGGATATTAAATTTGATATCTGCCATCCAAAATCTGAAAGGACCTGTTTTTTTCATATGCTTGGTAACGTTGAGGTTTCTTGTTCTAATTTTTAACTGTTTAATGATCAAAAATTGACATCTCATTGTTTGACAATGCGTTTTCCTGATTACCAATGAGTTTAATCTTTTCTTATGGTAACTGATTTGTACTCTTCTCCTATAATGTGTGTTCATTTTTCTTTTGCAGTGTTTGTCTAGTTTTTCTGTAGCCATAAAAAAATTAACTTTGGGGACCAGCAGGTGGCAGGTGGCTAAGCACTGGACACTCCCATATGGCTGACCACGGTTTGAGTCCTGGACCTAGTGGCTTGCTTTCTCACTTTCCCCCCCCCTCTCTCTCTCTCTCTCTCGTCAAATTAAAACAAATGAATGAATAAATAAAATTAAATAAATAATTCTAAAAATTTGACTTCAAAAGTTATTACAGCAATTACCTTTCAGAGCCATGCATAAACTCCAGAAGATTTGGGACTATGTCTTATTTATAACACACCCCCTAGTTCTCAGCACATGCTGCATGGAGGTGAGCATTTAATTAGTCCATAACATAATTAGCCTATAGACTACTGCTTATGTTTAAAATTAGTAACAGGAGACCTACATTCTAATATAAATGTTTAAAATTTACTAGAGTAAATGTATTTAATTTATTAAAAAAATAAACACACACACTCCTATGTATACAGATATGAGTAGGGAACAACTTCAAAATATATTTATGCTGACCACACCCAAAATAGTTTGTTGACTACTATTCTAGAATAAGCAGAGAATAAAGATTGTGTAGAATCATAATTACAGTAAGCTATTGATATAAAATCATTTTCTTTTAAGGTTATTATAAAAAATGAGGAATAAAGTCTGAGTACCACTTGTTAAAATTCATTTTGCCTTTCTTTACATCTGGTCACTGAAAGCTAGTTATAAATTCTTGGGAACCAGCAGTTAGTGTAATGGCTATGTCGCTGAACTCCCACGTAGTCAACCACGGTTCGCGTCCGGGACCCGGTGGCTTAAAACGCACGCCAGGTGCGTGTGCATGCGTGCCCAAGATCCCGAAAGGAGAATGGAGGAGAAGGGACTGCGGCGTGACCATCTCCCCTGGGGGGTGATTTCTCGCTTTCTGTCTCTATGTCTCTCTCTGTCTGTCTGGCGAGTGCACGCACCCTGTAGCAAAAAACCTCTCAAAAAGAGAGAGAGAGAGAGAGAGAGAGAGAGAGAGAGAGAGAGAGAGAGAGAGAGAGAAAGAGAGAGAAAAAAAGCTAGTTATAAATTCTGTGACCACCCTGTCTTATTCTATTCCAGATACTATAACAAAACATCATAAACCAGGTAGCTGATAAACAGAAGAAAACTATTTCTCACAGTTCTGGTGGCTGGGAAGTTCAAGCCCAAGGTATGGGCAAAGGCAATAAAAGCACAGATTTGGGCACTCATCCCATTCATGAACGCTCTGTCCCCAAGAACTTTCAAAATCACCTTTCAAAGGTGCCATCTTCTCACCCATCACTGTGGGGGTGTGAGTGGGGAAGAACATAAGCTTTCAGATCTTGGTACTTTCTTTTCTCCCCGTACTTTCTGTGCTGTATTCAAATGAATGCACTGATACTGTCAGACTGTTGGTGTTCTAAGCCTAGGCAACAGGTTAGGCAATTCTACCCTTAAGACATTCAGGTATGCTGTTAGACAGCAACATATGGCCGCAGGGCAGGTCTGATGTGGTAGGAAGCCCGTAGAAGTAGAAATGGCTAGAGATCAGCAATGTTTAAAGCCATAGCTTCAGATTCTGAGTAACTGGCTGTGTCTACTTATGATTTATAAGTGAGATTTCTTCTCTCGTCGACTAGTTTGTTTCCTGACTGAATGGCTTTATTTCACTAACAGACTGCTACCCTCTTTCACCTGAAGAGAAGAGCATATTGGAAAATTATCCTATTATTCCACTCCTTGCACTCACTGCCAAAGTAAATATTAGAGTGTGATGTGAAACACAGCAGTTAGTCTCCTGGGTGCCCAGGTTGATACAGGGGGAAAAAATGAATCAAAGTAAGAGCTTATTTTGGTGCAAAGAAAAAACTTGAAATCACATGCGTAGTATTTTCATAATATGCATTTCCCATGAACTTTTTAAAGACCTCCTTGCAGGGCCCAGCAGGTGGTGTGGTGGAAAAGGTGCTGGATCCCACATGGCTGACTCCATGGTTCAAGTTGTGGGTGTATGTGTGGGTGTCCAAAATCTTAAGAGGAGAATAGAGAAGAGGCGATTACAGCATGGTCATCTGCCCCTGGGGCTGATTTCTCCCTCTCTCCCTCTCTCCCTCTCCCTCTCTGTCTCTCTCTGGTAGACGCAAGTGCTCTATAGCCAAACAAACAAACAAACAAAACAAGACAAAAAAAAACCCTAAAAAACTAAAATAAATAAATAAAGACCACCTTCGGCCCTTGTATAAGAGAGGACAGGTTTTACGCAGAGGTAACATGATCAGACTTGTATACATGCAAGATCATTGTGGTGTATTTTGCTCCTTTAAGTTTCCTTAGCACCTTAATATAATTTTTGTGTTCATTCCAGGAGTAGAGCTACCTTTGCCAGTCTCACACATTTATTTATTTGTTATTTGCTATAAGGTGTGTATGATCACCAGAGAGAGACAGAGAGAGAGGGGGAAAGTGAGAAAACACCCTCCTGTGAGGTTGACCACACCACAATGCCTTTTTCTCCATTCACCTCTTGGGGTTTTGGGCATGCATGCACAGGTGGCTGGCGTGCTTTTCAAGCTGCTGGTCCAGGACTCAAACTATGCAGTTGGCTATGTGGCCTTAATCACCATGCTACCAGCTGGTCCTAACTCATGCATTTATTTTAATTTTTTTCCTGGTAAAACTACAGTTTAAAAAAAAATTCAACTAACGTTTATCTATTTATTGAACAAATACTAAATATGTAATTAATACAAGGCACTGCTTCAGGGCCAGCCAGAGGCATGGTAGTCAAGGTGCTAGTCTGCCACATGGCTGATGGTGATTCAAGTTCCAGACCTGGTGACTTGAAAATCACAGTAGGCTAGTGTGTGTGTGTGTGTGTGTGTGTGTGTGTGTGCGCGCTTGCACACATGCTCAAAGTCCTGGGAGGAAATGGAGTAAAAAGGATTGTGGTGTGCTCCGTCTCTCTCTGTCTCTCCTTAGTGCGTGTGCACGTTCTATGGCAAAAAAACTAAAATAAATAAATAAAATAAAAGGCACTGCTTCAAAGGATCTATTATTAAAATAATAAATGTTCTAGTCTGTTTTGTTGCTAATGCCAGAAAATATATGAGTATGGGTAATTAAATAGAACAGACACTTTTTTTATTCCCAGGGTTTGGAGGTTTAAGGTCCAAGGGCATACCTGGTAAGGTTTTTCCTGCTGGTTGGGTCCTGAGGCCATGCAAGGTATCAAATCTTTTTTTATTTTTTAAGATTTATTTAATTTTGTAAATTATTATTGTTATTTAATTTGCTATAGAGTACATGCACTGACCAGAGAGAGAAAGAAAGAGAGAGAGGGAAAGTGAGAAAACAAGCTGCCAGATCCAAGACTTGAACCGCATCAGCCACATGGCAGTCCAGTGCCTTAAGCATCAAGCCATCTGCTGACTCCTGGTATCACATCTTAAGAAAATAGGAGCACATATCTCTATATGTTGCTGTGTGTGCTTCTCTCTCTAGCCTTATAAATCCACCAGGAGACACACATGGGGACCCCACCTCAAACACCTAATCATTCTCAAAGCCCCTTCTTTGGATAAAATGAAGGTATTAATATCTTGGGAACACTAAAACAATAGCAGCAAATATGTGAATTAAGGGATGATAATTTCCATTGAAAAACAATAATTAAATTTACAGATTTATGTAAAATTTCAAATTTATGTTTTTAAACCTCATAGAAGAAAACTGTTTGAAGGTGTTTAAAATTATAGGATGATTGTATAAAATGAAGCATGCATATGTTTTTGTAACTGACTCAAATTACCTAATTAAAATCTAGTTAAACCCGTCAAACAACGTTTGAAAAACAAGTCTTCAAATGCCCCTGACTATTACTCAGGAGAAATACACCATGAATTGTGAGGGCAGATGGCCTATCTTCCAATGAGAAATGTTAATGCATCTTATTTTAGAAGAATGAAAATGAGACTCAAGTAGAAAATCACTTATAAGCTGACACGTTCCCTGCATTCATCTGATAAAATGGTGTCACATACTAACATGCACACATTTATAATTCAAAATACTTTCCTCATTTAAATCTTTGGATTCAATTCTCGTTTATAAGGGTGGAAGATAAATGGTCCACATGATTCCATAAAGAAAAGTTTCCAGAATATATTTGCCACAAGCTGCCCTTTGAAGCAAGTGAACTTAGTAGTTCAGAAAAATTAAGATATAGGATTTTTTTCCCACAGATTAAAACTGAAATGGTCTTGTGGAACCAAGAGAAATCTGTGCAGAATAAATTTTCTGTAATTTGTTCAAATCGAAGATACTCATGCATTATTTATAAAGTATAAAACAAAGTCAAAGGGTTATTAAAAAAACAGTACAGTGTGTTTTGACCATATAGAAACCAGGCTAATTTTTTTCACAAGACTTAGTCACACAGAGTACAAGACTTGAAACGTGGTTCTTCCAAAGCCAGGAGCAAGAGTGAGACTAGCCAAGATAAGTGAGTCATATGACCACAGACAAAGTTGCCAAAGCCATTTTTTCCATTCCATGTGCCCTGTGGAAGGGCAAAATGCAGGCCCAAATGGAATGCTAGCTTTTCCTCATTGTGTCAGTTATAGAACAATAACTGCTAAGTGCTATATCGTAACTGGTTATGGAACTTCATTTTTTATGTGAATTTCCCCTTATCCCATCTGCTTAAAACGTGTTGAGATGCCAAGCATTACTAACTTAATTTCTCCTTATGTAACTACATAGTCTTACTTGGCATTTTGTTCTCTTACTGATGTCAATTAAAATGACAGTATTCATAGGAAAAAACAAAGTTCAAGGTTAAAAGAATACCATGACAGGGCCTCTACTTTTACATACAGACTTTAAACTGGACTGTTTATTGTTCACTACCTTAGTGTACTTCCCTGGTTGTACCTGTAGTTCCTTATAAAGCAGTTAAATTGCTATTGAATTTTCTTGCATGCTTTACTTTGGTTCAGAATAACTTGGTCAAAAGGTTTATTGAACTTCTACTTGGTCTGTCCATCCTTCTAAGTGCCTGGACGGTTCTGAGGAATCAGACTTGGCCCATGAACTCAAGGAGCTGCCAAAAGATAAAGCTTGGAGTGCAGTATGTGCCATGCCAAACTACCACGACTGGAATAAATTTGCAATAATGCCTAACATGTATTGAATGCTCACAACCAGGCCAGAGGCTTCGCATAAATTATCTCAGATAAACCTTACAGTATTATACGCAGCCATAATTTGCAGATGAAGACCCTGAGGTTTAGAAAATTCATGTAACTTGCCCAAGGTCAAAGTCATACCGACCTTTATGTTTGCATTTGCTGAATAATCTTTGGGACTGCTGTGATTCCAGCACCAGGAAGATCCCAAAACACATAGATTTCTATGATGCAAAAGAAGGTGTGCTAGACTCAGGTCCCAGACGTTTAGTCCTAATCTTGACCCTCTCCGCAGGCCTGGTCACACCCAATGGCAGATAGGTAGCGGTAGGTCTCAAAGCAGTTACTCCACAGAAGGCAGGGTCAGGTGTAGGGAGAAGAGGAACGTTAGGAAGGGGAACAGTGTCCAGGCGGGGAAGAGCAGCAGTACGGAGGGAAGCCCCTGTGCACCCCACTCACACGCCAGAGTTGGAAAAACTACAGTTCCTCTGGAGACCCTTCCACATTCAGGACTTCCAAGTTTCATCCCGGACCTGAGAGGAGGCAGACACCTGCGCCCTCTTGAATGCCTTCTCAAGTCAAACGGCTGGTCTAAGGGTTGGGGTTGCAAGTGAACGCCAGCTGAGGACCGCGATTGGAACAGGGAAGCCGAGGGGCTGGCTACCTTCGCGATGACCCCCCTCGGCCGCGTGGGGCCTGGGGTCTTGGCCGGGGGCCCCACCCAGCCTCGCTTCTCTTAAGCCAGCGCGGGCGGTGAGCTGCAGGCGCGCAGCCCGGAGGCCCCGCGACGTCACCGACGTGCTGTCGAGCCTCCAGCCCGCCCCCTGCGCGCCTTGTCTTCCCAGTGACGCTGC
>NW_006204238.1:3109843-3132318 GCF_000334495.1 Tupaia belangeri chinensis
GCTGTGCTCCCCAGGGCCGCTGCGGCGGCTCGGGCCAGGCACACTGACACACTCGCACGCGCGCCTCAGCCCACCGCCTGCTCCCTCAGTCCGGCCCTGAAGATGGCGGCTCTCAAACTGCTCCCCTCCCGGCTACAGCTCTGCGCCCCCATCCGCGTGTCCCGGAGCGCCTGGGCCAAGGTAAAGTCCGGGACAAGAGGAAGGCCACGCGAGGGAAGATCGCGGACGAAAACCCGAGTGGTGCCCGCGTTTTCTCCTTGCCAACACCCACTTTATCCAGCCCAAGAACTGGCATCGGTGATGCGGCGCCCGGGACACCAGGACGTGCCGAAGCGTCTCTGGCCTTGCGGCTGGGTCTCTGGCCTCGCCGCTCCTTCGAATGATCGCCTTTGCTTGGTTCTGCATCCGTTTCCCCTTAGAGCGAGGCGACCCAAAGAAGCGCGCGGAGAGGCTTGAGCACAGTGGGGAACGCCTAGCAGCGCGGCTACGTCTTTTGGGGTTCGCATGCTTCCCCTTGGCATGCGTCTCCACAGTGCCAGCAGCCTCCTGTCCCCGCGGCGCCCGCCCTTGGGAAAGGTTTCTGGTGACTGGAATCCGTCGAGAAGGACTGCAGTTTAAGGCATGGGCGGGATGGAAGTAGCAGGGCTTACGTTTGCGCCCCGCACCGGCCTAGGCGCCTCTAGAGGCGCAGAACCCCGGGCCAGGTTAGCCGCGGCTGGACCCGAGTTCGCAGCCAAGGGGGCGGATTCTGGGCGCCGCGGGCGTGGAACGCCACCCGGCATCCTCTCCTCCCTATATGGCTGTGCCGCACCTCCGCGGTGGGAAGGGAATCCGGACTGGAGCGCTCGCCTGGCATCTAGTCGGCCAAGCAGGGGAGCCTGGAGATCTGGCCGTGGCTCGCCTGCTGTCCGCGGGAGCGGAAGCCCCTTCTGAGACCCCTGCGATCTGGGTTGGAGGCTTTAGATTTTCCAAAGCTAGAGGAACACTCACCGTGGATTGTGGGTTGTGTGTTTTTGAACTATGCATTGTCTCTGCGGTAAACCCATGCTTCTGCAGGATTACTGTCTGCAGGATTACTGTCCAGAGTCCTAGGAGCCCAGTACTGGATCAGAGAAACAGGTTCAGTAGAGTGGCACTACCTGGCCACCTTAGTAACCATGAGGACCTCTTCCTTGGTAGGGAAGGCAAAATGTTTTCCCGGGGTGGTGGTAGCGCGTTAAATAGTAGTTCAGAGCCTGATGGCCCCCTCCCCTGACCCTATCTCCAAGAGAGCTGAGAACCCAAGGGTCGCTAAACTGCTTCTCTCTAAGTGCTGGGGAAGGATTGCAGACTGGCTTATTTTACTTCAAGTGCTGTTTAGGAAATATTAGTATAGTTGCAGATAGCTTTAGATATATATACAGTATTAGTAAAAGCGAACTTGACCTTCAGTCTAATTGCTGCGGGTGCTGAAGCTGATGCAAACCAGAACACAGCGATGCCCTTGTGCTAAGGTCAATTTATTTGATGGTTATTTATTTGCCTGAGTGCAGTTTACTCATTTTATGTCTTTCTCACCTTGAGTATATCATTAAACCATGTTCGAGGCCCAACACACCTCTTAGATGGATGGGTTACAAATTAGGGGTTTTGCTGTATCTCATTAAAAGTTTCACACAAGAGTTCAAACTTTCCCTTTCAGGTTTGATTATCCTAGGTCCAACTCCTGCTTTCCAGATGGTCCACCCAGCTCATGCATTTAATGCCCTTACTGTGTATTTAGCATTTAAATCCTTACCACCTACTTCCCTGAAATATTAACACTGTGTACTTGTTTAACTTTTCTTATGTGTACATTGTCTTCTCCACTAGATGAGAGTTTCTTGTTGGCAGGATCCATATTGCATGCTTTACTCCATTAGATGAAAGTTTCTTGTTGGCAGGATCCATATTGCATGCTTTATTCTTCCTCTCCTTCAAATGACACACCACTATACATACATTAGATATTCAACACATGTTTAATGCATGGATGAGAGTACCCTGCAGGCACACTTACGTAGTAACCTTTAGAGTTTCTTTGCTAAACATAACCAACAGGTAAAATAAGATACAGATGCTTCATGACTCATGATGGGATTACATCCTGATAAATCCATGGTAAATTGAAAATATCGTAAGATGAAAATGCATTTAATACACCTAACTTACAAAATATTATAGCTTAGCCTACCTTACATGTAGTCAGAACATTTACATTCATCTATAATTGGGAAAAATCATCTATCACAAAGCCTACTTTGTAATAAAGTGTTAAATAGCTCATGTAATTTATTAGGCATTGTATGGAGTGGCTAAGGGGTTAATGGGTACTTGAATTTCTATTGAATACCTATCATTTTTGCACTATAGTAAAGTGAAAAATTGTAAGTTGAACCACCATTAGTCATGAACCATCTGTAGTTACCTGGAGACTTTATAAGACAGATTGTTGTGCCCATTCCCAGAGTTTCTAATTTAGTAGGTCTTAGATGGAGCCCCATTCTTTGCATTAATGGCTACTTTCAGATCCACTGGCATGGACCTAGGTTGAACTAGACTATCTGAAGGTATCTTCTTTCCTTCGTTACTATGGGGGGACTGGGGGGCATTTGATAACTATTTTCTTTTCACGATAGAGATTTAGTTGTGAAAAACAAAACCAAAACAAAGACCATCTTCTAAGAACACTTGAAACTATCCCTTCCTGGAAACTATTTTTTTCTCAAATCTCTAACTCTGGACTCTCCTGAGTTGCAGTTCTTCTGGCGTAACACACTGATCAACTTCACCTGGGTGTCAGGCAGCATTCATGTTTTTCTGATCCCAACAAAACCAGTCATAAAATGACATTTCTCTTCCTTGTTTTATTTTTTTTTCTTTCATTATATTTAATGACTGTATCTATCCACTATGTAAGTTGAAAACTTTGGAACCATCCTCTCTTTTCACCACTTCCAACTGATCAGCAAGTGTCATAAGTACACTTCTTTCTGAAATGTCCTCAGGGCTGTACCTGGCAGCCATCTACTTAATATTTCTTCCCTGTGGCTTCCCAATTGAATATTACAATTGTGTTTAAATTTTTGTAACTTATTTAGTTAACTAACTTATTGCCCTTGCTAGTTTGTAAGTTTCATTATAGCAGAGACCATGCCCTGTAGATTTTTTAAAAAACTATTGTTTGTTTTATCTCTGTATTGCAGTATTTAATATGGCTGGTACGAAATAGGTATTTCTGTAAAAATGGGTGAAAGAAAGCATGAATTCCCATGGCATTTTTCTTTTTTTTTTTTTAATCTTTTTTTTTTGGCGGGGGGGACAGGTTTTTACCATAGGACGCATGCGCTCGCCAGACAGACAGAGAGAGACAGAGAGACAGAGAGACAGAAAGCGAGAAATCACCCCCCCCCGGGGGGGGATGGTCATGCCACAATCCCTTCTCCTCCATTCTGCTCTCTGGTTCTTGGACAATCACGCACACGCACCTGGCGTGAATTTGAAGCCACTGGGTCTGGGACACAAACCGTGGTTGACTACATGAGAGTCCAGCGACATAGCAATTATGCTAACTGCTGGTCTCCCCCCTCCCCCGGTGCCATTTTTCTGATTCAGGCTTTCTTTCATCTAAAATTGTGACATCTCTCAGTTTCAAAAGTGTTGCTGCCATTTGTTCATTGAAAGATGAGGTTGAAACTCTCTTATGTAATCTTCAAGACTTTCACAGCCTGCTGCAGTTTCCCAGTCTAACCTATTCTTCATGAACTTCTCTAGACCTGATCCTGCATATTTCTGGCCACAACAAGGCTTCTCCTATCTCTTTGCCTTTACTCATGTAGCTGCCCTGTATGGAATCCCCAGCCTGAACAGTATTTCAGCTCCTGGCCAACTTCTCCAGCTCTCTGATCCACCAGGCAGGTTGGAGTCGCCTTCATCTGTGCTCCTATAGAGTGCCACGTACTTCCATGAGTTCCTTGAGATTTGCTCATGGCATAGATGAACAGTTGGCAGTATTTAGTTGAAGACTAACATTCCTCTGTTTCTCTGGTCAGCTGAAGCATTTCAACACACATTGCCTCATCTTAGCAGCAATGCCATTCTCTGTCTTGCAGGGCTGTAAGTGTGTGTAGCCATCTGCATATTACGACCGCCTTTCCCCTCAAGAGAATGTGGTTTTCTTCATCTCTCTCCATATGGTTCCCCCCCTTTTATTTTTCAAACTTTGATACTGAAGTGGGCAATGTCAGCCATTCTGTGTCATGATTTATTTAACTGCAAGGAGACAAGGTAAATATCACCTGGGTGTGCAGTACTGTATAATTAAGATAAGATTTATTTAAGAATAAAAAAGAAGTGTGCTTTGTAGATTTTTACTGAAAGATTGTGAAAAAGGAGTACATTTTCATTAAGTTCTGGAGTGTTGAATGACAGGAAAACAAAGTTTAGGTGAAAGAACTAATGGTAGAAAGGTTAGAAAGGAAGGAGGTTCTGGATTAGGAAATCATGGGACAAAATTTAGTTTCAACAGTAGGATAATGCTTCAGAGGGTAAGTATAAGAATTTGAAGTACTGGACACAGAATGAAGGTGGAGAGGACTTTAAAAGGAGAAGTGCATTAGAAAAAATCTCGCACTGTAAGAATTTTGAGTATTTCTTGCATTCTTTTTGTTATATATTTATTTTTTATAAAAAATAAAAATACGAAAGATATATATATAACAATAACATAGTTACAAACTAATGATAAACTAAAATTTCACAAACGATTGTGAACATTTTGCACACTTGTTAGTCCTTTCTTTTAGGCAAAATGTTCTTTTGATACAAATAAATTAGCAGACACACACTAGAGTGAACCATCCAGACAATGCAAAAAAGTTCAGATGTGTTTTTGTCTTGTAAACATAAATGTACCATTTATCCTCAAACATTGCCTTTTCTCTCTCTGCCTCCAGTTATTTGTCAAGATTTGGATTATACTGCTCTCCTCACTTGACTTTGACCAAGGTTGAAATTTAAAGGGGCAAAAATCTGTGGAACCTCTGTGCTGGCAAATCTCATTTGACTTTGCCTCTGTATAGTTCCCTTAAATAGTCTTTTGTACCAACTGGCACTTTATCTGAAGAGCTTTTAGAGGACTAAAAGAACAATAGACATTTATTTATTCTGTTGCCTTGTTGACCTCAGGTTGTGTCTGTCTGAGAGACTTGGGCAGTGTAAGCTTACACTTGGGGTTACTAAGGCGGCCATGTATCAGGATTCAGAAGTCGTTCTCTCCATCCCCTCTCTTTTTTAGGTTGAATATATCAGGAGAATAAAGGAGAGTTGATGTGAGCATGAGTGAGCGATTGCCACAAAATCTGCTTTCTCATTTTTTCGTATTTATATTGTGATTGAAATATAAAAGAGGAAAATAATTTATAACTGTGTCCATCAATTGGTCACTAAATGACTCATTTGGAACCAAATAGTTCACCTTGATAAGTCTAGCCATAGCTTGTTAGATAATAGTTTGCTGCTTCCCTAGAGGATTCATAGACTTCAAGCCCCGTAGGGAGATGAGTCGTTTTATGTGCTGTTCTTTTCTTGTCCCTTTAGGGAGCATTTCCTGGCATCTAAAATTGGATCAGGGGTCCAGCTATGTAGATATTTGAAGTATTTATCACACTGTACTCAAATTTCTGGAGGGCTCCAGATACATGTTAATACCATGTTGAAGTAAAGAGCACAGAGCTGGGCACGTAGTAGGTTCTTGGTACATATTTATTGATTGAATGGAAAGCTAGATTACTATCAGAAATGGACGCTTGATGACATGATTGTTGTGAGTGGGAATTCCAGTGTAGGGATCATCTGCTTTCATTCTCTTAGGTGGCCACAACAACATAATTAGAGTTCCCCCTACGTAATAGAAGATACTGATCATAAGGGGACTCTGCTGATAACCTGTGATAGAGTATGTTCATCTTACTTTTAAGGATTAATCCCTTAAAGCACCACTCTTTTAAAGAGGAAATATTGTCTCAGAAACAGAATCAAATGGTGGTTGTCAAAATCTGTGGGGTGGAGGAACTGGGAGATGTTGGTCAAAGGATACAAAGTTTTGGTAGACAAGAGGAAAAAGTTCAAGAGATCTATTGTACCTCGTGGTGACTACTGTTAGTAACAACATATTGTACCTTGAAGCTTGGTAAGATAGTAGATTTTAAGTGTTCTTATCTGATGCAGGAATTTGGGTTGACTGGAGCCTCAATACTGATGTAGGATCTGGCAGTAAAGTAACTGGATTCAGTCTCACCATCATGAAAAATTAGAAGCAAGGACAAGTGGAAGGGGCAGCAAAGCAGATTTTATTGAAAAAGAAAAGCTCTCACAATGGGTTGGGTCCCAAAAGTGGATACTGACTTGGGGCTCTTATCCTAGCTAGGTGGAACTTGTCTATGTTTTTACCTTGTGAGGGTTACATGCTAGTCAGGATACTCCTTTTAGAAAACTAGTGGTCAATGATTTCTCAAGTCTTTGAGCACTTTGTGCTCTAAAGACCATTGTCTAGGTTTTGGAGAATGTAGTAGAGATATGGAAAAAGCCGTAATTTCTGTGATTGTTTTAGGTCATGCTGCCCACTATTTTAAGCTGATCCGAAGCAGTTCCTAGTATGAGCAAACTGTGTGTAAACAATCTCTATGGGTGATTTTCAATGAAAACTAGTGTGCAAACAATCTCTAGCAAGTGATTTCTAGCAACGGTGGTACCTCCATCTTGTGGGCCTCTACCCTATGTGTGGGTGGTCAATCTCCTATCTCATCACCATAAAACAATAAGTGTTAAGATAGTATGTATGTGAAATAACTTGATTTAGGCACTATACAATGTGTACATATATCAAAATATCATATTGTACACAATAAAATGTATAATTTTTTACTTATCAATTAAAAATATTGAAAAATATATACCAAAAAAAAGAGATAGTAAAATTATCATTTATATATCAATACTGAATAAATTGCTATGCAGTTTATTGGAAGCATGCAACATAAAGCCATGTCCCCAAATGATTATTGACTTAAAATGTAAAAGTGTAAAACATAACTTTTGTTTTTGAAATGTTTAGGGATGTGTTTGCTACTTTTCAACCAGTACTCGTCGCCATACCAAATTTTATACAGATCCGGTGGAAGCTGTAAAAGACATCCCTGATGGTGCAACAGTTCTGGTTGGTGGTGAGTAATAATATTGTTTTCCCTTTCATGGTAGTGTCATATTATTTTTTATTGGAGCAGGAATATCACAGTGACAAAACTGTGTTGATAAGAATGCCAATTATTATATAGTTTATTCACTATTTTATATTTATTTATTACACATGTTTTCTATTGTTTTATTAGTATCCCCTTCCTGAACATTTAGTAAGATTTAACATGTAACATTTTACTTATTTTTTCCTCCCGTTATATTTTTTGATTATTATTTTGATAAACAGAAGTTTCAAAGTGGTCATATCTTACTAGTACCTTTAAAAAATCCCTAGATCCTCAGGAAGTCTGTTTAACTAAAAGCGATGGCATCGATCTCATTGTTTGCACCAAGTCACTTCTTTCCATACTTACTTTATGAAGTAGAAAGTACTGAAGCATCTCCTCTTGTCAAACTCCCTCCCTGATTTCTCTTGTTTTTGTTTTTGTTTTTGTTTTGTTTTGAGTTTCTTTTAGAACCACTGCCTTAAACTCACTAAACTCGCTGTCTGATTCTTATAAATAGGATCAAGGCTTATTTTTAGAGACAATCTACATTCATTCTTTCAACTGAATGAATGTTTATTTATTTATTTATTTGTTTATTTTTTTGGAGAGGTTTTTGCTATAGGGTGCGTGTGCTCTCCAGAAAGACAGAGAGAGACAGAGAGACAGAAAGCAAGAAATCACACCCAATGGGGGATGGCCACATTGCAATCTCTTCTCCTCCATTCTCCTCTCGGGATCTTGGGCACGCACGTACACGCTCCCGGTGTGAGTTTAAGCCACTGGGTCTGGGACTGGAACCGCGATCGATTACATGGGAGTTCAGTGACATAGCCATTACGCTAACTGCTGGTCTCAGTGAATGTTTATTTAAAACCTAGCACAAGAGCCATCAGGTGGCGTGGTGGTTAAGGTGCACATGTGCCTGACTATGTTTCGAGTCCCAGACTGGTTTGCTTTCTCTCTTTCTCTCTGTCTCTCTCTGGTTAAATAAAAAAAAAATGTATATAGGTAATTAAATAAATAAATAAATATTAATAAAATAAATAAAACCTAGCACTATTTGAAGAATTGTGGAAAATGTAAAGAAATGAGAGTTATTGGCCTGGTCTTCCAATTTTGTAAAATCTGCTCATGTATATTAAATAAGCATGCTTAAAAAATAACTGTGAAAGAGTTGAATAATGAAGTGAGTCAATAATAGATAAAATAGTGAAGTATGAGATGAGTGGTGTGTAACCATATGTACTAGATGCACTTGGCTTTATACTTAATGACTAAAATACTTGACAGTTATGTCTGGTACTATGTAAAGGTACAGAACATTTAAACAGAGATATATGAGAGTGCTTCAAAAATTTCATGAAAAAATGGTATTAAAGCATGACTTTATGTTGTTGAAAAAAATTGAAATCCATGGGTAGTTTTTTCATAATTCATATTTCCCATATACATTTTGAAGACCCCTCATATGACAATTTATTGAATGCTAAGATATATCTGTGTATTTTTATTAGTAAACTAATAATGTAATTTATTTTATTTGTATTCTGTTGAAAAGAATAATACATACATTTTCCTGAAAAAACATTATCCTATTCAGAAATTATTTGTCTTTGGGCCTTATTTATTATAGGTTTTGGACTATGTGGAATTCCAGAGAACTTGATAAATGCTTTACTAAAGACTGGAGTGAAAGGACTGACTGCTGTTAGCAACAATGCAGGGTAAGCGTGCATTTTTTCCTTTTAATTTTTAAATTTTTAATTAGTTAATTTATATTCATTCACTAAACATTGTCACAGCATACAAAATGTGATTTCTCATCCAGAGTATACTGCATAGTGGCTTAATCATACATGTTATAGTAAATAATTTTCCATTTCTTTATTTATATACATATATGTATATGCATGTATTTATATATTTTCCCCCTATTTCTCACCCTCTGCCATTTCTCACCTGCCTCCCACACTATCTCAGGGTCCACAGTTGTTTTCCATTCCTTTTTTTCCCCACATTTTATTGATTCACAAAATTTTTAAAATAATCTAACTACTTTCAATAGCAAGCTCAGCTAATATATACATATCTGTGAATACATGTCTGACTTTAGGAGTAAAACTCTATAGTATATTCATTCTACTCTCTGAGTAGCACCTAGCTGATGCTATATAGCTTACTATGGTCATTAATTATGTATTTTTTGCTATATTTTTTAATTTCAAGAAAAGCAGTTTTAGCTCTAATAAATCAAAGAAGTGTGTATTTTTAAAACAACTAATTTTTTAAAAAGGCAATTCTTGACTATATTTAAACAGTTTACCAATAAAATGAAAATTTCCCCTCTACATGAGCAGTATGCCTAAACATTAAAAGATGGTATTTAAAAAAATCAAGAAATAGAGGTTAGGTCAGCCCCATTGCCCAGTGGTTGAGAGAGCTGGATCCTACATGGCAGACTGTGATTTGAATCTCAGACTTGGTGGCTTAGAAAACACAACAGGCCTATCTATGAGAAGAAAGGATTGTAGCATCACCATACCTCCTTGGGGTGTGCTTTCTCTGTCTTCCTGTCTGTTTCTCTGGTGAGTGCACACACAATTAAACAATTAAAAAGAGTGGAGGTTACACTTTTTTCCAAACATTTTTCATACCATCCTTCATAATCATAAGTAAAACAATCTTATTTTATCTTACATAAAGATGTAAGTAATATATATATATATTAAGATATATATATATATATTATCTTAATCTGAGGTGCCACTATTTTTAAAAATTTAAAATATTTTGTTAAAATTAGAATATATATTTTCAAACTGAATCTTGCATTTTAAAATTTAAAATTTTTTATGTCTTTTCTTATGATAGATTATTATTTATAAAACAAGAAGGACATCAATTTGAAGTGCCTCTTTTGTTTATGCCATCATACTTTCTAGATGATAAATGAAGGAATATCATTAATTATAAAAAATGTTACTGTTTGGTTATGTCACTGGACTCCCATGTAGTTGATCACAGTTTGAGTCCCGGATCCAGCAGCTTAGAACTCATGCTGGGCGTGTGTACATGCATGCCCAAAATCACCAGAGGAGAATGGAAGAGAAGGGATTGTGGTGAGGCCATCTCCCCTGGGGGGTGATTTCTTGCTTTCTGTCTCTCTCTGTCTCCCTCGCAAGCTCATGCACCCTATAGCAAAAATCTCTAAAAAAAAAATGTTGCTGTTCTTAGAAAGTGGGATAGACAGCAAGCTCATAATTAGTGGGATCTCTTTTTAAAATGGTTAACAATAAGCCATCATTTGAACAATGACAGCCATATTAAGATACATTTAGTTATGTTGGGAAAAGCTACTTGTACACAAAATGTTAACTCATTAGTTCTCTTTCAACAATGAAAGACTTTAAAGATCTTAAAAAATCAATAAAAATACTCAAATTGGGAGTTTTGCATATTATTTTAATGCAATTTAGAATAAATAGCAGATTATTTAGTAAACAAAGCTGTTGCTACATTTGCATTCATTTTTTTCCTTTTCTGAGTTTAATTATGCTATTCTTTCCATCTGGAAGGCTTTATTTCCTATTTCCTGCCTATTCATACCCAAAGGAGAATGAGAGTGTTATATTAGTCATGTTCATCTCCTCATGACACAGTTATTTTAGACTATAGTTCTGGAAAGGAAGGGATTTAAAGTTTATTTTTTTCAATACGAGAGAGAGAGAGAGACAGATAGGGACAGAACCCCCAGCATAAGGATAAGCATGGATAAGCTCAGTGATGAGCTCTTCTTGGTATAAGAGGTGGTTAAGGGTGCTGGAGTACCACATGGCCGAGCTCGGTTCAAATCCCAGACCTGGCAGCTTGCTTTCTCACTGTCTCTCTCTCTTTCTCCCCCGCCACCGTCCCTCTCCCCGCCCAAATGAAAATAAATAGATAAATAAATATGGTTAAATAAAATAAATCTTTAAAATATGCATAAATTTCTTAATTTTTACACAATCATCGTACATATTTATGGGACACATTGTGATGGGTTGATACATTTATACGTTGAATACTGATTAATTCAGGATCATTAAAATATCTATCATCTTATATATTTATCATTCCTTTGTGGTGAGTGTATTCAAAACCTCTGTTCTAGCTGTTTTTGAAATATGTAATACATTATTGTTGACTGTAATCACTCTACAGTGCAATAGAACACCAGAATTTATTCCTTCTAATTGTAACGTTGTACCTGCTGACCAGCCTCTCTCTATTTTCCCCTCCTCTTGATGCTGGATATTATCAGAGTAAATGTAAGTTGTGTAATTGAGATTTAAGTATGTCTAAAATGAAAAATAAACAAAAGAAATAATTTGGTGAGTGACTACAACTTAACTTTCGTTAGTTTTATTTTGACAACAGTTGCCAATTAATGAAATTTTAAAAAACGAAAATCCAAAAAATTAAATTTCCAATTCAGAAAGTGAAAATATTTGTAGAATGTTGATGTCTCTCGTGTAACATCTTATGCTTTATATCATTGTATCTCTTCAATGAGTTTTTATTTGAGACTCTTTTAGCCACTAAAATGTTTGAAACCCAAGCTTATTTTGCTACAGGAAAAGAGCAAATCTCTTCCTTTTTAGAAATGTTAGAAAAATGTTGGTTGTTAGAGACAAGCAACATTATTTAACATCCATCAGCATTAGCTCTAGATCGAAGAGCTCTGAGATGCTTTAATGTCTGTGTTTCTTTATCAAAAGTATGTCCTTCATTTACAAATCCTCATATGTATGTCTTTTTATGTTTGTGAACACTTAAGAGCAAGGGTCCTTCCTGTCTTTTTCATTTTTTATCATCAGTGTCTGATAATAGTAGGCCCAGCATACATGTTTGCTAAAGTTGTGAGTTGGAAAGTATTTGGTAAGAACACACTTTTGTTATAAGCAAACTAACTGCATTTTTCAAGGCATGAAGACTGACTTTGCACCTGCTTGAGTGGTAGCCTGGGCTGAGCATCTTATGTACTGCTTGCTTGCCCTGCCAGGATATTATTTTATTAGGTCACTGGGAAAGTCATGATGTATTTTTTATGTTTTCCTCTGCAGAAACGTGTCACAACTTTCCCAATGACCCAATAAAAACAAAGGAAGCTGTCAGACATTGGTGCAGTAGTAGCATAGCTAGGCCCACGTGAGAAAGACCCAGGCTCATGTCTGGAGCTCTCTTCACAGCAGGCATACACATGCATACCTGCCATCTGGGCTGATGGAGGCAGGGAGGGGGTGCATTACAGTGTGAGGACCTTGTTAGGGTTCCCCTCTCTTCTTTCTGACTTCTTTTTCCTCTCTCAGAAGAAATTAAACTAAACACACACACACACACACACACACACACACACACACACACACAGGTGCACACAAACACAAACAAAGTAAAGGCTAAATACTCAATGACTCTCAGAGCCAATATCAATAAATACAAAGAGCTTATCTCCAAACAGAGTCAAATTCAAATGTTTAATGGGCTGGAAAGTCAAACAGAAAGCCATGAAAGAAGAGCTAGAAAAATTCCTAAGTCACTGAATGACCAACTGTATTTTGGTTACTGGTATGAATATAGGCTTAGAGGGAGTTTCAGATATTTAAAACTACAGAAAGCAAATGAATCATTTGTACCCTCATGGATTAATTATTGTTATGAATTACTTGTCAGGGCTCCAGAGGATATCAATGGTGCTCTCATACTGGGTAACTGAGGAACTTACCAAGAGGATTTTTAAAAAATAATTAATGAAATTTCTTTCTTTCTTTAATTATTATTATTTTTATACATTCATTTGCTATACATCATTTAGCTTCTAAAGAGAATTTAGCCGTCATCGAAATACACATCAGACCAATCCAATTGAGAATACTATACACGTTATCATCTACAGGTAATAAACCATTTCTGTGTCCCACAAATGTCTTACCTCCCTATATCCCTCCCTACAAAGGGATCTTTTTTTAAAGGAATGGTCAGGACTGAGGAAAAACATGACAAATAAAGAACTCTGAGGTTGGTGACAAGAGGAACACTGTTACCCCAGCCCTAGGTCTAAAGGGATAAGGGGAGGGAGTGGGTTATCCGGACCTCAAAGCTGCAACACACATGCTGCAACTTGTCAGGGACAGAGCCAGAGGAATATACATTCTGCTTTCATTCTCCTCTCATCCCCGTCTTCCTGGTGATATCTCCAGTTCATCAAACCAACCAGAAGTGACTGAATCCATTCAGAAGCCAGAGGACAAGGGAGCTTATTGATTCAGTCAACAGGTTGACGTTCCCAGGCACAGAGCAGGCTGGAGGCTAGAGAATGGAGCCCAAGGGCAAACAGAAACTATCTGGCAGAAAACTTGGTGATTGTCATTCTTATTAGAGAGGAGCCAGTGAGAAGGGGGAGAGTGGAATTGAGCAATAAGTTATCTACCAGTTGCCCAACAAATATTTATGCAGTTCTCTTTATGTGCTGTATGTGCTCCTAGGTACTTGGGGGTACCACAATGTGAATAAAACCAACCAAGATCCCAGCTTTGTGAGCCTTCCCCTCTAGTGGGGGGATAGGCAGACAATAAGTAGTTAATATAACAAATAAATAAATTTTCCAGGATGTTAGGAAGTTATAGGTGCCTTGGAAAAGAAAAGAAGCAAGTAGGGGGATTGACTGGGAGCGTTACAGTGGAGGGCAGGTTGTTGTACTCAATGGGGTGATCAAGATGGGACTCACTTTGGTGACTTTTGAGATGAGACTTGAAAGAAGTGAGGGAGAAGCCTTGCAGGTAATTTTGGAGAAGAGTTTCCAGGACAGGGAAAGGCCAGTGTGAGGACACTCAGGTGGAATGTGCCTGGTGTGTTTGAGAGACAGGGAAGAGGCCAGCAGAGAGAAAGAAGTGAGCAAAGAGAATAGGCATGAGGACGGAGATATGACAGAGCATCTGATCACAAAGGGCCGTGCAGGCGGCTCAGAGACCTTTGCCTTTACTCTGCATAAAGTACTCCTGCATGGTTTTTTGCAGAGCAGTGACATGTTATTAACATATATATTTTATTAGCTGCCATGCTGCAAGGAGATTGTAGGGACAGGAACAGAAGCATGGGAGGTTCCTGCAGTATCCTGGTAAGAGAGAACACAGGACACAGAGAATGGAGTGAGAAGAGGATAGATATCTTTTCGTTTGTTTTAATTATTTTATTACGTTTTTTACTTTTTTAATTCTGAGAAGAGGATAGATTTTAAGAGTCAGAATTTCCTGAGTGGTTTGATAGAGACTGTGAGAGAGAGGAGTTAAAGATCGGATTACTCCACTAATTTTCTACTGAGCACATTTAAGGATGGGTTGTCATGAGGTGAAGCTGCAGGAGGAGCCAAGTCTGGTGCAGTAGGATTTTTAACCTGAAGAACTAGAGACGTACCCGAGGATTACTGAGGAGGAGGTTAAAAAAGAATGTCAAAGTATTGAGTGTATGAATTATACCAGAGAGGTATTGTAGTTTTAGAGATGGGGAATCTGTAGTGACCTGGAGACCCCTAGTGGACAATAGTATTATTAACCTGTGTGGAATTCTTGGTCTTCCTCTCTTGAACATACTCATTTAGCCTTTAGTTTTCTCTCGAAACAAGTGATAATAAATCGTGCATTTATTTCTTTTTCTTTTTTCCTTTTTTATAGATTTTTGCCTTAGGGTGTGTGTGCTTGCTGGAGAGAGAGACAGAAACAGTGAGAGGGGAAGTGAGATATCACCCCTCAGGGTGGGGTGACCATGTCACAATCCCTTCTCCTCCATTCTCCTCCTGGGATCATGGGGCATACACACACATGTGCGCATGGCATGATTTCCAAGTCACTGGGTCTGGGACTAAAACCATGGGAGGCCAGCGATGTAACCGCTACACCATCTGCTAACCCCACATTTATTTCTTTTAAACCCATGGTGGGTGGGAAATGTTATCAGTCAGTATTTGAAGGCTAGGCTCTAGAACAAATTAGCAGAAGGTGGGCAGTTATTTGTGACCCAGACCACTTTACCAAGTATATAGGGCGGGGGTAAGAGGCTTGAAAATAATACAGTCAAAGAGTTGAGAAGGAGTTAGTTGAGTTGGAATGGCCACTTTTGTGTGTGAGGAGTATGAGGGTGGAGAAGAGTGAAACTGGGAGGAGAAAAAATGATTAATAGAAGAAATGTCAATGATTTGTCACACAAAGGGCCATGGATGTCACTGGTGATCATCAGATTAATTCCTCCTCCCCCAAACCCGATATTCCATTATATCGCCAAAACCAGAGTTCTAGAGCGGGTTTTGGTCTATGTCAGGATGGGCATCAAGTTGTATGAGTAGAATATTTCTCCCAGGGACGTATTCCTTGATTTATTCCTTATCTTCATTCCCATTGCCAGTGCCTCAGCTCAGACGCTTCACTCGTCGGGACGGTGTCAGGCCTCCTAGTGGTCACTCTGCCTTTCACTTCGGAGTCTACAGTTAATCATATACCCTGCCATTCTTCTGCTTAAAATTATTCATGGGGGCTCCATATTCTTCAGTATGAAGTTGTGTGAGAGGACAACCTGGCCTGCCTTGTCCCCTCCTGCCGCACTTTTGCTTTCAGTCCCCATTTCAGACACACGCAACGAGTGTCATCCTGAGTGTCTCTTCACAAAGCTGCCCGTCCCCCTATTTCCTTGGACTCCTCCATCCACAACTGTATTCTCAAATGTATTTTGTTTCTTTGTTTTTAAATGTCCATTTAAGTGCCACTTTCTACATAACTTTTCCTTATGTGAGACCTTTATCTTCTTTTTTTCTCCTAACACTTGGATTCTTGATGTTCAGTGTTCTCATCACACTTCAAGCAGACTCCCTTAGCATGTCTCTCCCTGTGTTGTATTTATAGGTTTATGTGTTTATTTCCTCAATAATCTCAGAGCTCTCCAGGGCCCAGGACTAGACCTTATTCAAAATTATAGTCCCGGAGCCTGACGTACCAGTCCTGGAGCATAGAAAGAACTCTGTAAGAGGTTATGGGATGAAGAAAGTATGTAAATACCAGCTCCATAGGGAAGGAGTTATCAGAGCATTAAAGGAATTAGGAGGGAGAGATCTTAGACAAAGACTTCTGTTTCTAGGAGGTGGTCTGGCCTTTGTCCTGACATTTCCATGCTTGTATGTGTGTGTGTGTGTTTTGCTATAGGGCATGTGCACTTGCTAGAGAGAGAGAGAGAGAGAGAGAAAGAGAAAGTGAGAAATCACCCCCTGGGGGGATGACCATGCCACAATTTCTTCTCCTCTTTTTTGGTTATATCTGCACATGCTCCTGATACATTTTTCTTTTGTTCTCTCTCTCTCTCTCTCTTTAGAGATATTTTTTGCTGTAGGGCACATGTGCTTGCTGGAGAGACAGAGAGAGAGAAAGCGAGAAATCACCCCCCAGGGGTGATGGCCACACCACAATCCCTTCTTCTCCATTTTCCTCTTGGGATTTTGGGCACACATGCACATGTTCCCAGTGTGAGTTTTAAGCTATGTGTCTGGGATTCGAACATCTGTCTACTATGTGGGAGTCCAGCAACATAAGCATTGTGCCATCTGCTAGTCCCTCCTGACATATTTTTCAAGCTGCTGAGTCCAGGATTCAAGCTGTACAGTTGGCCATGTGGGATCCAGTCTCCTTAACGTGTGTGCCACCTGCTGCCTGTTTCTGCTTTTTAAGAACCTTTATTGAAGCCTACTATAGAAACATGAACATATCATAAGTGTACAGTTTGATGGAGTTTTATAAGCTGTATACTCGTATAACCAACACCCAGATAAAGACACAGAACATGACTATACCCCAGACTAGCTCCTCCTAGTCTCTGTTCTCTCCCACTATTCAGGTACCTGACATCCTCACTTAGGATCTCACAGATTCACATTGTGATTTCGAACTTCATATAAAAGGAATAATTCACCGTGTGTCTGTCTTTTGTACCTGGCTTCTTTTGCTCAACAAAAGATCCATTCATGGTGGCTATAGAACATTCACTCTCTTTTCTGGATTATAGTTTATTGTGTGGATACACTACAATTTATTCATTTGTTCAGTTGTCGATGGGCATTTAGAAGCTCCATTGTTTGGCCATAATGAATAATGCTGCTTAATGAATGTTCATATACTTTTTTTTTAGATTTTTACCATAGAACGCATACATTTGCAAGAGAGAGAAAGAGAAGGGAAAGTGAGAAATCATCCCCTAGTTGGGGAATGGCCACACCACAGTCCTTTCTCTTCCATTATCATCTTGGGATTTTGGGCATGCACATACATGCACCTGGCATGATTTTCAAGCCGCCAGGCATGGAATTTGAACTGTGCTTGGGCATGTGAGAGTTAAGCACTTTAATCACCAAGCCACCTGCTGGCCCCAATATATGCTGTCTTTTGATTAACATAATAAGTATGTTTGTTGAGAGTAAAAGTGCTGACTTATACCATATGGATATCTTCAGCATTTTTTTTTTTTTATTTTTGAAGAGGTTTTTTGCTATAAGGTGTGTGCGCTCACCAGACAGACAGAGACAGACAGAGAGACAGAAAGCGAGAAATCACCCCCAGGGGGGATGGCCACCCCACAATCCCTTCTCCTCCATTCTCCTCTCAGGATCTTGGGCACGCAGGCAAATGCACCCGGCGTGAGTTTAAGCCACCGGGTCTGGGACTCAAACTGCAGTCGACGACGTGGAAGTCCAGTGACATAGCCATTACGCTAACTGCTGGTCCCGTGGATATCTTCAGCATTAATAGATACAACTCAGTTTTTCCAAAGTGATTCTAAGATTGTATGTATGAGAGTTGTAGTTGTTTCATATCCTTACCAATACTTGGTATTTCCTTCTTTATTATTTGGCCATTTTTCATGTTTGTAATGTTTGCAGTGGAGTTATAGCTCATTGTAGTTTTCACCATTAAAAGTACTTCACCATTAGGGGATGGATGGTGGCTCAGTGGTAATGCAACTGGAAATAAACATGGGGAAGGTCCTGGATTTGCAGCCTTCATCTCCCTGGCATGATGTGTGTTGGGTGTACATGTATGTCCATGATCTTATCCAGCTGAGACTAGGGGTGGGTTGTGGCATGAAGACCTGCTTGAGGGGGTTATCTCTCTCTCTCTCTTTCAGTCTCTCTCTCTCTCTCTCTCTGTTGATCTCTGTCTCCTCATAAAAGAAATAAAACAATGAACTAAAAATGGTTTTATAGTGTAGGTCAAATATTCTTTCTTGTCTTAATAATTTTGTTTTCTCTAGTTGATTAAAGTATTTTTGAAACTTTTGAGTAACAGAGGAATAATGTGATGGATAATGCAAAAGTATTCATTCAATTATTGATCTATCTTATCACATTGACTTTGCATAAAATTCTAGGTCTATTTTGCTTTCGAAAAGATAATAGAAGTAAGAAGATAGACACAAACCTAAAGACCTTTACCTATTGGGGGAAGTAAAAAAGCCAACACACATACATCAGTTCTAATATAAAATGAGCTATTGGGACCAGTAGATGGCATAATGATTACGTGCTGGACTCGCATATGTCCAACCATGGGTCAAGTCCCAGACTCGGGCTGCTTGAAACTCACAACGGGAACGTGTGTATGCATACGTGCCCCAAATCCCAAGAGGAGAAGGAATTGTGGTATGGAATTCCCTCCTATGGGGTGACTTCTCACTTTCTTTTTCTCTCCAGCAAGCTCATGTGCTCTATAGCAAAACTCTCTTAAAAAATAAATAAATAAATAAATTGAGATCTTAAAACTGTAGAGATCTTAAACCATATTAAATGTCATTTAACAGATATAGGATTATTCTTGCTACCTACAATCTTTTCACATGTTTGTGATTAGGTTGCTGATTGTTGTTAAGAATGTTTAAGTGTGTAACTCATCTTGACCAAAATATCTATGTTATAGAGAAAATGTTCGTAGCTATTTATATTTTGGGTCCACACTTCAGTGAATATGCTGATTACCCTTTTAAATACTGAAATGCCTGGTTCTTCTTTTTAAGCAGAAGCAGCTTCTCTGTTAAGATCTTCCTTCAGGGCCAGTATGGGTCAGGAAAGTCACGAGGCCGCTACATTTATGCGCCTCCAAGGTCAGGATGAGCACTGAGCATTGAGCACCGGTCCAGCTTTACCAAAGTCACTATGGAGTAGTGGAAAGAACGAAGGTGTGGGGTAGAATTATAAGAGTGACCCTGAGTTTGAATATGGGCTGTATCTTTTACTGTGCAAATCTTGGGGAAAAAAATCACTTTAATTTTGAGCTTTAGTTTCCTTAAATATAAAATAAGAAAAGAACAGCCATTTTGCAAAGCTCTTAGGGTCGTGGGAGACTGAGAGATAATGGTTAAATATCTAGCAGAGAAGATTTATTTTCTTTTAAATCAGTAAGATTCACTTTTTAAAATAATGAAAATGATAACAGTGTCTTTGATTGTAAGCTGCCTTCATCTTTCTTTAGGGTTGACAACTTTGGCTTGGGCCTTTTACTTCGATCCAAGCAGATAAAACGCATGGTCTCTTCGTACGTGGGAGAAAATGCAGAATTTGAACGACAGTACCTATCTGGTGAATTAGAAGTAGAGCTGACACCTCAGGTGAGATTTCTCTGCTTTTCTTTCATAATACTAGCTTACTTAAAAATTAATTTTCCCCCCTTAGAATTTCTTATTCAAGAGTGATAAGATAGAAAACTTACTATTTTGCCAAACCAAGGAATTTGCTTTGTAGGCCATACCTATTGCTTGCTAGGAGATTAACATTTTTTTTTTTTTTTTTTGCCAGAGTGCACTGAAAAAGGAGATATTTGTAGTAAAAATATCTAGTCTGCAGGATAAAATTTTAAGTTTGGTACCATAATTTACATTGTACCAATAGCATGGAAAACAACTTGCTGAAATGTTCGAGGATTGTCCTGAAAGTCAGTTTCTCCCAGATACAGAATTGGAAGTCTATGAGCGATCTGGGTGTGCTGAGACACATCAGGAGTGTGAAGCCCATGGGTGGATAAGACTGGCCAAGTGCTGGTACCAGAGCCCAGGTCTCCAGGGAACTGAGGTTGTTATAAAGTAGTTACTACAATGAATGCAGCAAATTACACTCACTTTTAACATATTCTCCTAACTGACTGAAGACTTCGTTAGAGGAAGGCAAACTTTTTGAAGGCATTTAATGAAGGTCTACAATTTGTTCTGATTTTCTATTTTGACAAAATCTGCCTTTTTATTATCTGTTGAGGTGGATGGATGTGTATAGTATTCTCAACTGGGCTGGACTGAGGTACATCATGCTTGGTAAAGTCTCTTTACAATATAAATGGTGTATAGTGATTGAACTATGAATATTACTACTACAAAAATAAATAAATAAAAATATCTGCCTTCATCTCTGAAATAGAGCCTACCACTCTACTTTAATTTTGTCAACATAACATTGCATCACTACTGATTTCACCCAGTTGTTGATAGTGAACTGTCACAGAATTTTACTTTAAAAAATTTTTTTAGTAATTAAATCATAGTATATACTTGTCGAGAGAGAGTATGTCAAGGAGTCTCTTCTTCCTAACTGAGGCTTCACAGTGTCACAGTCACACCTGGTCACTCTGTAGCATTGTCTGCTGTTATCATAGCATTGCATTGTGTGAGGTATTTGTCAGCTTTCATTTGAAGTTTTTTTTAAAAAACAAAATGTATATTGTCTTAATCTCCTTGGGCTGCTACAACAAAATAACATAGACTGGGTGGCTTAAGCACCAAAACTTTATTTTTCATAGTTCTGTAGGCTGGGAAGTTGAGGATCAAGGTGCCAGCCAATTCACTTCCTGGTGAAGGCTTTCTTCCTGGCTTAAAGAAGGAGGGCTTCTTGCTGTGTCCTCACATGACAGAGAGCGAAAGAGAGAGAGCTCCTTGTTGTATATCTTTATGAGGCCACTAATCCCATTGGATCAGGGCCCTACGTTTATGACTTCTTTAATTATCTTCTTGTAGGATCCAGCTCCAAATATAGTCACATTGAGGGTTAAGAGTCCAACTTAAGAATTTGAGGGGTACACAGCTCAGCCCTAGTGTATACTTTCTCTTTTCATGTTATAGATTGAGATACCTTATCCTTTGGGTGATGGAACTGTTGAAAATTACTGTGCACCATACTTTTGTTTTGTCAGAGAGCAAATTCATGGGAGAGGAATTCCTTTTCATTTTTCTTGCATTCTCTCTTTAAGGTAAATTAGGTTAGCTTCTCCCTCGTGAGCCTCCTGGCAGGAAATGAAGTGGCTCTGGAAGCTTCTTTTGCTGCCTGTAAGCCATGGGGAGAAGTGTTGATGAAGTAGTAGGGAGTAAGACTTTTGAAGTCTTCGGGGCCTTGTTGGTGGTACCTGCAGAGGACCTGTCTACAGAAACATTCTATATTCAGGCCATTGCCCACGTGTACAGAATGGAGGAGTAAAGTATTTAGGGAGAGTAGACAAAAAACTATTTTAAAGTAAGGATATTCTAATGTTGTATTGCAAATTAAATTGTTGGGAATGTTATTAACTTAAAACATTGTCAATGCAAAGTAGAGTCCTTTCTGTTCATTAGATAGAATAGAGAACATCTATCTGGGAGGGATTCTTTTTTTTTTTTATTTTTATTTATTTATTTTTTTTTAATTCATACCACAAGTCTCTCCTTCCCTGGAATATTCCACTCAGTGTCTGAAATGCCAGCTGGTTGTTGGTGGTTGTTTCTTTGAGTTAAATTTTAAAGGTCCCAGATCATTTTCACGTTGGGAGAGTAGGAACATACTGTTATTAATACCTAAACCACTTCTTACTACTGATTTGCAAGTCAGTTTATCAAGTAAGACTGTGATGTAGTAAGCCTCCAACAGTAGGTTTTAGTGATGGGGGAGGGTGTCAGAAAATGTTCAGGTCACAGTTGATCCCTTGGGAAACCTGAGTAGAAAGACAAGTCAGAGTGGGAGAGAGCTAGGGAAGCCAGGTTTGAAATCTCTGGTACCAAGGAGGGAAAAGGGATAGGTCAAAGGAAAGAAGACAATGAAAAGATAACACAAAGATACTTTGCTAGCAGCTGCCCCTAATTCAAAACAACTGAAGCAAAATTTGAAGTACCATTGGCTTTTTTTTTTTTTTTTTGAGA
>NW_006204238.1:3133089-3143606 GCF_000334495.1 Tupaia belangeri chinensis
AGAGAGACATAGAGACAGAAAGCGAGAAATCACCCCCCAGGGGGGATGGTCACACCGCAATCCCTTCTCCTCCATTCTCCTCTCGGGATCTTGGGCATGCACGCACACGCGCCCAGCGTGAGTTTTAAGCCACCGGGTCCGGGACACGAACCGCGGTCGACTACGTGGGAGTCCAGCGACATAGCCATTACACTAACTGCTGGTTCTCGAAGTACCATTGGCTTTTAAAAACCAATTTACCTACATTCCATATCATAGTTAATTAATTTGGTAGGAAAATATTTATGAAAATGGTTTAAAATTCTAAAATAAATTTGAACACTTTACATTATCAACTATTATTATTAATGATAAGGTTTAGGTCATACCTGCATGTAGAACACAGTAGCACACACAATTTAATTTATATAATTCAGATTTGAAAATTGATTGAAAAATATTAAAACTGGACATATTGTATATAGACCGTAGACCAGTATAAGTTATGGAAACTGAAAGTGTGACTTATACATATAGTAACATTTTTTGGAGTTTATTTATTTCTTCAATGGGGGGGGGCAACCAGAACAGGATCTTCATGCCACAACCCACCTCAGCATCAGTCAGCTCTGGATCATAGACACTAGCATGCTCAACATGTTTAGGGAAGGTTCTGGACATGAACCCAAACCTTCCCATGTGTGCAGCCTTGTAGACCATTATGTGATCACTGTACTGCTGTTCAGCTGAATTTGGGTTAAGACTGCAGTGGTTGCTGTCTAAGGAGTCAGTAACCTTTTAAAATTGCCCTTTGTCCCTTGGTATTAGCAAAGTACACTGATACACAGTTCTAGGTAGGCTGTAGAGTTATAAGCATTTAGAGAGAAGGAACCATGTCTATAAATATTTCCTTGTCCACATACAGAAGTGTGTTCACTGAACTTTATGGAGTGTTGGTTTCTCACTTGTAGGGCACGCTTGCAGAGAGGATTCGTGCCGGGGGGGCCGGAGTTCCTGCGTTTTACACCAGCACAGGGTACGGGACCCTGGTACAAGAAGGAGGATCACCTATTAAATACAACAAAGATGGCAGTGTTGCCATTGCCAGTAGGCCAAGAGAGGTAAGATGCACTCACGTCCAGGTTGTCCAGGTAATACCAGGTTACCTCTTTCCACATGGAATAAAATCACCTTTGTGTGAGAAGACACTCATTCACTGCTACAAATAAGTGAACATGCTAGTTAAATCTGGACATCTGCTGGTAATCAAAATCCTATAAAGAAACTAGAAAAACTAAGAAAATAAACCATACTCCATGTACAGTGTACTAGTCAAGATCAGTTATCTGAACTGATTTTATGGTAGGTTTTCACAGATTTAGGAACATTTATCATTGCTGCTTTTGCTTACATGGAAAACAGAGTAGTTGTAAGACATGTAAAATGTTTAACACTTCATGCTCAGATCTTCCCTAATGTGACTAAAGGAAGAAAAAAGCCAAGGAAACCTTAAGTTTATTTGAAATCTTGAAAAGCAGATAACACTTATAATTATAGAAAGGAATAAATAGAACATACATAGTAGTCTTCAAAAAGTTAATGAAAAATTCATACTATGAAAAAATTCTGCATTTTCAGAATTTTTTATACCAAAATAAACTTGTAATTTAATTTCATTTTCCCACAAAGTTCTTTAAGTTCTCTTGCATTCTCACCTTTATATTTTGTGTCTTGAACACTCATGAGCTTTTGCCTTAATAACCTGTTTACTTCTGGAGTATTAGGTAGAATGGGGTACTTTTCTTTTTTTCTTTCTTTAGGGAGCATGCACTTGTGAGAGAGACAAAGAGACAGTGAGAGGGAAAATGAGGAAGCACCCTGTGGGGGGATGGCCATGCTGCAATTCCCTTCTCCATATTCTCCTGGAATTTTGAGCATGTAAGCACATGTGCCCAGTGTGAATTTCAAGCCATTGGGCCCAGGACTTGAACTGCTGTTGGCCATGTGGGAGTACAACACCTTAACTACCATGCCACCTGCTGGTCCCAGAGGGAATACTTTTATAGTAGGCAACTTTACACACATATTAGAGAAGAGGTGGAACTCTAGATAAAGCTATTTGAGAAATTCAATTAAAAGAGAATCTTAAAAATTACAAGTCAGTATTTCATTACTGTATTTTAAGTATCTTTTCCACTCTCCTTGTCCAAATGGCTCAAGAGCTGACACAGGTTACAAAAATGCTGATCTTTTCTCATAAAGTGAATGTATTAAATCAGGAGATCTCTTATATGACTTTTCTGCATATTATAGGGATGCTGGCTCTGCCCCTTCTGTTCTGACGGAAGGTAAGGGGTCATTGAACATGTCCCTTGCTGTTTGGTGTTTGTCTCCAGCAGGGTCTTCCATCTGGAGCTTTGCCTTCTGCTGAGAGTGACCTATATTGATTCGAAGCTTTTATTAACATTTTTTTCATATTCTATCTTGCTTCTTCCTTTCCTACCTAATTAAGTTTAAAAACGTTCTTGACAAAGTAAAAGGTGGAAGCCTAGTTATTGAAGTGCATTCTTGTACTATATGATAAGGGTGCCCAGAAAAATTATACTGAATTAATTTTTTTAAAGTTTGTTTTATTTCCTTCATGAGTGAGTGCACACAAGAGAGTACAAGCTCAAGACAGAGATGATCATCCTTCACAGGATGTAATCATACCATGATTCCCCTCCCCTCACTCTCCAGATAGTTAGATCTTGAGTGCACATGCCTGATGTGTTTCCTTGCTAGTAGAGGAACTGACAGTGAATGAAGAGTTAAATAATGTCAGTAATGGACATGCTGTGAGGAAAAATCAAGTGGGCTAAGGGCAAAGCGAGTGACCAGTGGCCAGGAAGATGGTGCTCCAGGGAGAGTGAGAGGTCATGAAACCCTCTCTGAGGAGGTGATGTTTGGTGGATCCCAGAATAAGGTTGGAGAATAAAGCCAGTGGAGGTCATGGGGTGGTCATGTATGCATACACATTTGACATGCTTTCCAAGCCACTGGGTCCAGGGCTTGAACAGCATAGTTGGCCATGTGCATCCAGCTGGCTTAACCACTGTACCACCTGGCTAACTATTCTCTGTTTTTTTTTTGTTGTTGTTGTTGTTGTTTTTGTTGTTGTTTGTTTGTTTTTAAGTTTTTGTCATAGGGTGCATGCGCTCACTAGAGAGAAAGTGAGAAATCATCTCCCAGTGGGGATGGCTATGCTGCAGTCCTTCTCCGCCATTCTCTTGGGATTTTGGGCATGCAAGCACACGCGCCCAGTGTGATTTTCAAGTCGCCAAATGTGAGACTCGAACCATGGTCGATTTGTTTGTTTGTTTGTTGGCATGGTGTCTTCAGTCAGTGCTTGCTCTGAGCCTCAGAGCCTGCCAGGACTGCCCAGGCACATGTGTCCTTGCATAGGACTGCATCCCTGGCCCTGGAGCAGGAAGCAGAGGTGCTCACAGCACCCCCTCCTTGGTCCCTGTGTGGCCGGGCTCTGCCCTGGGCTGCTTGGTTTCTATAGATACAGATGTTGACTCAGCCTGCTCCTCCTCCGGCTGAGTCAGTCCCTGGGCTGTGTGGGGTGGCCGTTCTCTGCCCCAGACTTTTTGGCCCCCTGTGGCCTGCACTCTTGTATGTGTTTTTGGGAGCTCAGCTGAAAGCCAGCCTAGGACAGGGCTGCTGCTGTGGGGTTCAGAGCATGGAGCAACTGGGCAGGCAGAGCTGGTGCCTCCCGAGGAAGCCCTACCCAGCCTAGCACACCTGTGCAGGTAATGACTATAGCCCTAGAGGCCTTGGGCCCCGCCTGTCAGACCCAGCTGCCGGGGTTACTACAGGATTGTGCTGGGGGAGGCAGGGGTGTCTGAGCTAATTAGATTTCTTAGATTTCAATGCTCCCCTAATCCTGTTAGCCCGCTGTAATTGTAACCACTTGAAGGTTTCGGCTGTGGCAGGCTGTTAAGGACAGACGGTGTAGGGACTCCACTGTGCCCTAGCCCCAGCCCTAGACAGCCGGTTGGGGACTGGGGACTGCCCTCCTAGGTCTCCAGGGTGGGGGTCTGAGTGATGGTAGGTGTTGTGTTTTTCTATAGACACTCGGTATCACCAACTGTCAGACCAGACATGGCCCTTTGAGATTGTCCAACTCAAAGCCTTCGCTGTACAGATTAGGACACTGAGTTCACTGTACAGATTGGGACACTGAGGCCCATGGAGGGACAGGGACTGGCCCAGTTCCTCAAGGACTGATAATGGAAGAGTGGTGCATGCGCTCACTAGAGAGAAAGTGAGAAATCATCTCCCAGTGGGGATGGCTATGCTGCAGTCCTTCTCCGCCATTCTCTTGGGATTTTGGGCATGCAAGCACACGCGCCCAGTGTGATTTTCAAGTCGCCAAATGTGAGACTCGAACCATGGTCGACTATGTGGGAGTCCAGAGCCCTTAATCACCTTGTCACCTGTTGGTGCCCTCTTCCCTGTGTTTAAAGCTTAGAGTAGCTAACATTCAGCATTAGTTGGTGTGTAGACTCATTAGGAAATGTATAAAAGAAAATCCAGTTTTTCTTGACTTTGTTTTGCATTAGCACGTGCACACACACACACACACACACACACACACATGTAGAGTACTTAGCTATCATCATTGCTGCTTACAGTGATGAGTTTAAAATATATAAACTGTTTAAGAATAATGACTTTGTATATTGATATGCAGCTTATGTGCAATTTATAAGTATCTTTTATATAGCTTATCTGAGTTTGTATTAAGATCCTTAATCATCAATGATTTTCTAAGTTCATTAGTCTTTTCTAGCAGGAAACATGGATAATGTCTTCAAAGAAGCTTTTCATTTTAAAAATTTTATTCGTTATTATTATTATTTAATTTTCTATAAGACATGTGTGCTTATCAGAGAGAAACAGAGAGAGAGAGAGAGAGAAAAGAAATGGGAAAGAGAGAAAGCAAGCCACCAGGTCTGGTACTCGAATTTTTTGAGAGATTTTCACTGTAGGGCGTGTGCGCTTGCCAGACAGACAGAGAGAGACATAGAGACAGAAAGCGAGAAATCACCCCCAAGGGGGGATGGTCACGCCGCAATCCCTTCTCCTCCATTCTCCTCTCGGGATCTTGGGCACGCACACACACGCGCCAGGCGTGAGTTTTAAGCCACCCGGGTCCGGGACACGAACCGCGGTCGACTACGTGGGAGTCCAGGGACATAGCCATTATGCTAACTGCTGGTTCCCAAAGAAGCTGTTCTTAAGAAAGGATTTCAGTTTTAAACCATACTTAAAAGCAGTAAATGTACTAAAACTTTCTAGTGAAGTTTTCTGTAAATCCACTGTTTGTCCACTGGGCGGTGCAGTAGGAACAGAAATGGAATTCTATTTTCAAATGACTCCAACCTGTGCAGTGAAGTTGGGCAGTGGATGTTGTTTCCCCTCTCCTTTATCTTAATTCCCAGAGACAAACCCCCATGAAGAATAAAGGAACAATAATAACAAGGCTATTTTTGCTTTATCTGCTCCTCGAAATATGTATTAAAATTAAAAGGCAATAAACAAACAAAAATCAATAGTATTCCATTAGACCAGTGATAACAGAGAAGATGTAATAATGTAACGTGTAACATTCGTAGGAACAGCAGAAACCATAAAGTACCTACGTCTAAATCTAAGAAAAAATATACAAGCCTTTTTATGAAGAAAATACTAAAGCTGAGCAAGTAAAGGAATCTTCAGTAAAGGAAGACAATAGGTAGATATGGGATGTTAGTTCTCTCCAAATTAATCTGTCAGTTCTATGAGTCCCAATTAAAACCTCAGCAACTGACTATAGTTTATAGATTAATGAGGAGAGATGAATGGACTTTAATAACTATTTTATGTACAAAACAAGGCATAGGCCATTTCCTATAATTTATATGATCTTTTTCATGTTCAATATATAACCTATACAAACAAATAATAAAATAAATATTAACAGTCTCTTCCTCAGGGCTGTAGGACTTCAGTTCCTCAAATGCACTGAACTTTCTCTTATCTCTGGGTATTTCCATGTCCTGATCCCTCAATTCCTTCCTCAACCACTTTAACTAAGTCCTGTTGGCCTAACAGTACTTATCCTTGAAGTTTCTGTTGAGGTTCTCCCTCTGAGAAACACACACAGGAGGCTTATGTCCCTATTGTCTGCTTCTATCAGAGCACCTCAAAGGAGACCTGACAGTGCCCTCTTTGTCTCCTGCAGGTGAGAGAGTTTAAAGGTCAGCACTTTATTTTGGAGGAAGCAATTACAGGGGATTTTGCTTTGGTGAAAGCCTGGAAGGCGGATCGAGCAGGGAATGTGATTTTCAGGTATCGTTATGGTTTTAATAATAATAATGTAATATGTGTCAACAATTCAGTATTTCCTCAATTATGGTTACACAAAAAAGATATTGTAGAGGGTTTGCTATGTGAAAATTCGCTTTTTAAAATGGCTTAAGATCATACATAATCCATGTGTGTGCATACATAAATGTGTATGTGCGGGGCTGCTGCTGTGTGATTGGCTGCTGTCTTGTGGGAGTCTGTTCTGAGTGGTTGATGTCCATGTTGCACTGTGTGTTAAATAATTAGGTCATCGGGAAAGTCATGCTGTATTTTTGTGTGTTTTTCTGTGGAAAATGTCTCATGATTTTCCTGATGACCCAATATTTGAATCTATGTGCCCTTGTATGATGAGGTCTTCAAAAAGTTCATGGAAAATGTGTATTGTAACAAAACTCTGCATGAATTTAAATTTTTTGTACCAAATACACTCATATTTTACTTCTATTTTGTCTTGAATGTTTTGAAGTGTCCTTGTATATGGTCATATGTCATTATTTTTTCCCTGTGTATTTTAGTTGCTAAGACCAGAAAACATGGCAACGGTATACAATTAAATTTGATACTGTAATTACATGCATTGTCTTAAAATGTCAATTACCTTGCTTTTCTAGAAAAAGACTGCTAATAATCATTTAGGTCAGTTCATTTTCAGTCTTAGGAAATGCTTATATAGATTCTATCTGAAAAGTTGATTAATCTTAATAATGCCAACTATTGCTTGGATAGTCAAAGGATGAATAGACTTTAGAATCTTTTTTTTTTTTTTGAGAGGTTTTTTTTCGCTATAGGGCGCGTGTGCTCGCCAGACAGAGAGAGACATAGAGATAGAAAGCGAGAAATCACCCCCCAGGAGGGATGGTCATGCCGCAATCCCTTCTCCTCCATTTTCCTCTCGGGATCTTGGGCACGCACGCACACGCGCCCGGCGTGAGTTTTAAGCCACTGGGTCTGGGATGTGAACCGCGTGGACTACGTGGGAGTCCAGTGACATAGCCATTACACTAACTGCTGGTTCCCTAGACTTTAGAATCTTTTGACTGCCCTAAACATATCAAACATTTAATATCTTGATTTATAGATTAAATTTTAATTTTTAAAAATTATGACTCCTTTGAATATGTACTTAAGAGTTTTCCAAAATGTTTGGTCTTGAAAACTTCACCCATGGGGTTAAAGAAATCATTTTCTTTCTCACGATGTTGTCTTTTGTCATTTTTCGCTAGCAGTTTTTTATCTTTAGCAAATGTGGTTTTGGTAGGATCACTATTAAATTCTCAGCCACACTCTCATATTGCTTTTGTTTGTTTCTGAAAGACATATGTGATGTTATTACCCTTTTTGATTTTGCTGGTTTTTAGAGTATAACTCATTTTGACAATTACAGGAAACATTCTACATCATATCTATTATATCTCATTTGACATTTGTGTAACATTTATGAATCCTTAATTGCTTTTTAAAAAGAGATTAATGAAATAAGCATCTCTATGAGTTTATCTTCTTGTTGTTATTTATTGCCTGGCCCTGGTATCATCTAAAGATTCCACAAAGGCTACTTCCTGACTATTCTTGTGGTTATTGAGATCTGGTGTGAATAAAAGCACTCATGACCAATGTCAAGTGACCTCAGATTGCTTTTACATCTAGTGGGACAGCTGGTATGAGGGCCTGTCTAGGCCATTGTTCAAGTGGGAGAACCTGGCATCTTTTGCCTCTGACCAGTCAGTTTTGGGGGCTTTTGATGCCTGGATGTTTGGTGGAATCCAGTTCAGCCACTTGTGAAATTTTACAAGGACTCCTTCCTTTCACGGTCATTCCTATCCTGACACCCATCTTTGAATTTGAGCAAAAGAAACATTGGTAGTCTAAAAGAGTTAGTAATATACAACCGTGACTCATATCCTTTGACCAAAGATATTTTTCTATTGATGTATACTCTCTGAAACAAAAATACATTTTAATTTTTGTGGTTAGGGGAAACATATTCATTGAGGAATTTGAGAAAGCAAAATTATCAGCAAAATTGGCACCTACTTGAAATTTTTGCACTTTAGGGTCTGACGTGGGTGTCGTCATTTAAATTTCATCAGAAAATGGTTCTCAAGAGTGCTCTTTATAGGTGACTCATGAATTCCCAATGAATATTTCATTTAATTTCAGCAGTAGGCTTTTCTTTCACAGAGAATATAATTACTATACCTTCTCATGTGAAATTCTTGCTACTTTTCCTTAGTTAATATTTTAATGAAAGAAGTTGTTCAGTGAAATATCTAACTATAGGAACAAAGTAGTATATCGGACAAAAGGTTAAGAGAAAATAATTTCAAATAATGTAGATTTGTTAATACCCATTTTGTTTTTGTGTGTGTAAAGCTATGTGTTGCATATGAATTGTTTTTTCTCTCACCTGCATAAAAAAAGCTATGCAATATCAGTGAAATGGTCATCATATCTTTTTAATTTAGAAGAGTAATAAAACTTTACTAATGTAAAACATGGTACATTCTTTTTGGAAAATTTTTAGTTCATAGAAATGGTTTTAATCTATACATTTTAAAATCAAAAGAGACACTTCTTATTTTGGATCTTCTTTCTCCACTTTCTTATTTCCCCCACCTCAATGCAGGAAAAGTGCAAGGAATTTCAATTTACCAATGTGCAAAGCTGCAGACACCACAGTGGTAGAGGTAAGAAAAGAAGTTATTTCTGAATTCCTGGTGTTAATTTTTTAACTTGGTTATGTATTAGTTCAAGAAAAAGTCTGGCAGTTAATTTGTTTCCTGAAGGACAAACAATGACAGCTTCTTCATTTTGGAAACGATGATTCTATTTAAATATATGGTAGTCGAACTTTTGCTGCAGTGTGAACTTGCTTACAAGGTCTCACTAAAGTATTTACTCTCTTTGGGAATCAAGCCATGGGACCAGCTTATGAAAGTCCTTTGGTCCTGGAATAAAATAGGTCTTTTTGGTGAAATCCTAAGATAAATTTTTGTGTAGAGAGTCCCAGAAAAGTAGTAAATTATATCAGAAAAAGATTATTACCTTACTATGATAGATACTGTGAATTTTTTAAGGGAGGAGGGTAATATAAATAATTGCTTGGTGTGGCTTTATTTAAAATAGCTGAATTCAAGCACTAACTGATTCTCCTCTGGGCCTTTCAGGGGTTGGGAGAGGCTTGAATAATTCTAGAGCCTTCCCAAGCTTAAGGTTGTAGGGCAGAAATAGGTGCCTATATAATTACCTTGCTGTTTGGTTTATACATATTTGAACTCCAAAAGAGATTTCAAATGATATTTAAATTGAAGCTATGAGGATCATCTTGGAACCTCATTTTTTATGGGAGCTTGAGATAGCCGTCCCTTGACAGGACTTTATAGCACCTACTCTGGTGTCTGGAAGTGAGAATTTCACGTATGTTCCTGTATTTTCACATGATGATGGTGTTTATGTGGCCTTTTTGATTCCTGCATATGAGGCCAAGACGCGGTTTCATGGAACAGGTACAGTAGGATTTCCGAAACAATCAGACGTGAAAGTCCTGCTCCTGTCTTGGAAAGTGAAGCATTTTATTTTCAAAGTGCTGGGGGATGTGGTACTTTTAACCTAGGCATGGTGGTTTCTTGTGCAATGGTTTTAGTATATTTTCAGCATTTAAAATGGATAATGTGGTTTACTCTCTCCATGTAATTGTTTTTTATTTATTAAATCATCTTAATGACCTGCCTGTGGTACAATCTGTAGCATTACCGAAAAAAGGACTATAATGTAGCTTAAAATAATTGATAAACATTCAATTGATTTTTATGTACTTCTGTAAAACTGCCAGAAGCCAGTATTTCTTCCCTCAGCCAGTATTTCTTCCTAAGTACTGAGGGGCATTGTATAATAACCTTATCCTGGGCAAAGTTCTTCTTAAAGTTTATTTTTATATTATAATCTGTTTTTAAAAATTTTTTTAGCCAATCTTATTTTTTGTAAGAAGAGAAAATGACCTTGTAGTATTCAAGAATCATTGTACACATAAGAAAAGAGACTCTGTTTGCCAAAGGAGAAAACATTCCTTTAACTGAGCCTGCACGTACAACAAAGGCTGCCTTTCCTGTCTTGGCCAGGAATCTCTCACTTGTCAGCCATCT
>NW_006204238.1:3143635-3156825 GCF_000334495.1 Tupaia belangeri chinensis
CTCATAGGCCCAGATTCACCTTGGATCCTTTTCTTTTTTCTCTTTTCCTATTTATTACCTTTTCGTTTTTAGAGATATTTTTGCTATGTGGTACATGGGTTCACCAGAGAGACAGAAAGTGAGAAGTCACTCCCCAGGGGCAAGGTCATGCCACAACCCTTCTCCTCCATTCTCCTCTTGGGATTTTGGGCATGCATGCATGTGCACCTAGTGCCAGTTTTAAGCTGCCCGGTCCAGGGCTTGAACCATGGTCGATTACATGGGAGTCCAGCGATGTAACCATGACACCATCTGTTGGTCCCACACTTTGGATCCTTTTTAATACAGTGCTGCAGACAGCTATTCCCAACTGATTGCACTGTCCAGGATGGTAGCTGCTAACCACGTAAGACTCTTCAAATTAAAACCAATTAGAATGAAATAAAATGCAAAAGTCAGTTCCTCAGTTGTGCTAGTCACATTTGGAGAGCTCACTCACCACATGGGACTTGTAACTACTGTGTAGGTCAGTCAGTATAGACATGATTGCCACTGCAGGAAGTTTCACCGGGCAGAGCTGGATTAAAAGGGTCAAGGTGAAATCTGTGTGTCATTCTTTTTAGGAACACAAGTAAAACAGCGAATGAGACAATAGGATTGTTGTAAACCTACCCTCTCTGCTCACTTGTGGTAGAAGGGGAGGTCTACGAGCCCATAGGTTAAATCATATATAACTGTGCCCTCCAAAAGGGGAAAATAATTTGGAACTAGGGATGGTGCCTAGATTGCGTGTTTTCTTATATGAAACTATTTTGACTTCGTGACTTTTGCATTACCCTGAGTCTAGTGAATACCCTGCTTCCGTGCTGTGCTCTGAGCACCACATTCCTTGCACTGCTCTCCAGACTTCTGTGATCCTCCTCTCCAGCCTCACCCTGCCTTCTCTTGTGGAGGCTCTAGTGGGCAAATGATTGTGGGCTGCTCTGAAGTGTATTATTATTATTTTTTTAAGAATTATTTCATTTAACTCTATTTATTTATTTATTTATTTAAATTTGCCCAGAGAGGAACAGAGAGAGAAAGAGAGAAAGCAAGTCGCTAGGTCTGGGACTCGAACTGTGGTCAGCCATGTGGGAGTCCAGAGCTCTTAACCACCATGCCAAACTTCTAGCTCCTCTAAAGTGTCCTATTCAAAGGAATCTTTAGAGATCATTACATTACCTGCAGAATGTCAACAATAATGATAGCTACCACGTATCAAACATTTCCTTTCAGTCACTGATGTCTTTTCTCCTTTTTTTAAAAAAAAAAATTATCATTTTCTTCTATTCCTTCCTTGAGAAAGAGACAGAATTTAGAGAAAAAAAGAGACAGAAAGACCTAGAGAAATAGGCCCTCCCAAGAGTGTCTGCACAGCACAGCATTCCACTCTCAGCCACAGCTAGCGTGAATCATGGGCACACACACATGCCCTGTGGCTGGAGATGTGAACTTGGGACCTTCCCAGGTAGGATCAGCACTGGCGGGTGTGCTTTTGCTACACCACTGGCCCCTCACTGCTGTTTCTTTATGTGCACTATTATTTTTCTAATTGTCACAATAGTCCTTTGAGGTGGGAACCATCGTTATCCTTATTTCACAGATGAGGACTGTAAGGTAGAGAGAGGTTAAATTACTTACCTGATGTCACACTCTATTTATTTATTTATTTATTTAAATTTGCCCAGAGAGGAACAGAGAGAGAAAGAGAGAAAGCAAGTCGCTAGGTCTGGGACTCGAACTGTGGTCAGCCATGTGGGAGTCCAGAGCTCTTAACCACCATGCCAAACTTCTAGCTCCTCTAAAGTGTCCTATTCAAAGGAATCTTTAGAGATCATTACATTACCTGCAGAATGTCAACAATAATGATAGCTACCACGTATCAAACATTTCCTTTCAGTCACTGATGTCTTTTCTCCTTTTTTTAAAAAAAAAAATTATCATTTTCTTCTATTCCTTCCTTGAGAAAGAGACAGAATTTAGAGAAAAAAAGAGACAGAAAGACCTAGAGAAATAGGCCCTCCCAAGAGTGTCTGCACAGCACAGCATTCCACTCTCAGCCACAGCTAGCGTGAATCATGGGCACACACACATGCCCTGTGGCTGGAGATGTGAACTTGGGACCTTCCCAGGTAGGATCAGCACTGGCGGGTGTGCTTTTGCTACACCACTGGCCCCTCACTGCTGTTTCTTTATGTGCACTATTATTTTTCTAATTGTCACAATAGTCCTTTGAGGTGGGAACCATCGTTATCCTTATTTCACAGATGAGGACTGTAAGGTAGAGAGAGGTTAAATTACTTACCTGATGTCACACAGTTAAGTGGTACCAGTATACCAGTATAGAAATGCAGAAAAACTGTTTCCAGGGTACCTTCTTTTTTTTTTTTTGTTACATTATGAAATACCTCCAAATCATCATAAGTGGATAATATTTTCTTTTTCTTTTTTTTTTTTTTGGAGGTTTTTTTTTTTTTTGCTATAGGGTGCATGCGCTCGCCAGAAAGACAGAGATAGACAGAGAGATAGAAAGTGAGAAATCACCACCTAGGGGGAACGGCCACGCCGCAGTCCCTTCTCCTCCATTCTCCTCTCAGGATCTTGGGCACGCACGCACGCGCCAGCATGAGGTTTAAGCCACTGGGTCCGGGATGCAAACCGTGGTTGACTACATGGGAGTCCAGCGACATAGCCATTACACTAACTGCTGGTTCCCTTCGCCTGGCATGTTTTAAGCCACCAAGTCCAGGACGCGAACCGCAGTCAACTACATGGGAGTCCAGCGACATAGCCATTACACTAACTGCTGGTTCCCTTCGCCTGGCATGTTTTAAGCCACCAAGTCCAGGACGCGAACCGCAGTCAACTACATGGGAGTCCAGCGACATAGCCATTACACTAACTGCTGGTTCCCTTCGCCTGGCATGTTTTAAGCCACCAAGTCCAGGACGCGAACCGCAGTCAACTACATGGGAGTCCAGCGACATAGCCATTACACTAACTGCTGGTTCCCTTCGCCTGGCATGTTTTAAGCCACCAAGTCCAGGACGCGAACCGCAGTCAACTACATGGGAGTCCAGCGACATAGCCATTACACTAACTGCTGGTTCCCTTCGCCTGGCATGTTTTAAGCCACCAAGTCCAGGACGCGAACCGCAGTCAACTACATGGGAGTCCAGCGACATAGCCATTACACTAACTGCTGGTTCCCTTCGCCTGGCATGTTTTAAGCCACCAAGTCCAGGACGCGAACCGCAGTCAACTACATGGGAGTCCAGCGACATAGCCATTACACTAACTGCTGGTTCCCTTCGCCTGGCATGTTTTAAGCCACCAAGTCCAGGACGCGAACCGCAGTCAACTACATGGGAGTCCAGCGACATAGCCATTACACTAACTGCTGGTTCCCTTCGCCTGGCATGTTTTAAGCCACCAAGTCCAGGACGCGAACCGCAGTCAACTACATGGGAGTCCAGCGACATAGCCATTACACTAACTGCTGGTTCCCTTCGCCTGGCATGTTTTAAGCCACCAAGTCCAGGACGCGAACCGCAGTCAACTACATGGGAGTCCAGCGACATAGCCATTACACTAACTGCTGGTTCCCTTCGCCTGGCATGTTTTAAGCCACCAAGTCCAGGACGCGAACCGCAGTCAACTACATGGGAGTCCAGCGACATAGCCATTACACTAACTGCTGGTTCCCTTCGCCTGGCATGTTTTAAGCCACCAAGTCCAGGACGCGAACCGCAGTCAACTACATGGGAGTCCAGCGACATAGCCATTACACTAACTGCTGGTTCCCTTCGCCTGGCATGTTTTAAGCCACCAAGTCCAGGACGCGAACCGCAGTCAACTACATGGGAGTCCAGCGACATAGCCATTACACTAACTGCTGGTTCCCTTCGCCTGGCATGTTTTAAGCCACCAAGTCCAGGACGCGAACCGCAGTCAACTACATGGGAGTCCAGCGACATAGCCATTACACTAACTGCTGGTTCCCTTCGCCTGGCATGTTTTAAGCCACCAAGTCCAGGACGCGAACCGCAGTCAACTACATGGGAGTCCAGCGACATAGCCATTACACTAACTGCTGGTTCCCTTCGCCTGGCATGTTTTAAGCCACCAAGTCCAGGACGCGAACCGCAGTCAACTACATGGGAGTCCAGCGACATAGCCATTACACTAACTGCTGGTTCCCTTCGCCTGGCATGTTTTAAGCCACCAAGTCCAGGACGCGAACCGCAGTCAACTACATGGGAGTCCAGCGACATAGCCATTACACTAACTGCTGGTTCCCTTCGCCTGGCATGTTTTAAGCCACCAAGTCCAGGACGCGAACCGCAGTCAACTACATGGGAGTCCAGCGACATAGCCATTACACTAACTGCTGGTTCCCTTCGCCTGGCATGTTTTAAGCCACCAAGTCCAGGACGCGAACCGCAGTCAACTACATGGGAGTCCAGCGACATAGCCATTACACTAACTGCTGGTTCCCTTCGCCTGGCATGTTTTAAGCCACCAAGTCCAGGACGCGAACCGCAGTCAACTACATGGGAGTCCAGCGACATAGCCATTACACTAACTGCTGGTTCCCTTCGCCTGGCATGTTTTAAGCCACCAAGTCCAGGACGCGAACCGCAGTCAACTACATGGGAGTCCAGCGACATAGCCATTACACTAACTGCTGGTTCCCTTCGCCTGGCATGTTTTAAGCCACCAAGTCCAGGACGCGAACCGCAGTCAACTACATGGGAGTCCAGCGACATAGCCATTACACTAACTGCTGGTTCCCTTCGCCTGGCATGTTTTAAGCCACCAAGTCCAGGACGCGAACCGCAGTCAACTACATGGGAGTCCAGCGACATAGCCATTACACTAACTGCTGGTTCCCTTCGCCTGGCATGTTTTAAGCCACCAAGTCCAGGACGCGAACCGCAGTCAACTACATGGGAGTCCAGCGACATAGCCATTACACTAACTGCTGGTTCCCTTCGCCTGGCATGTTTTAAGCCACCAAGTCCAGGACGCGAACCGCAGTCAACTACATGGGAGTCCAGCGACATAGCCATTAAGCTAACTGGTAGTCCCAGATATTTTAACTTCTTGAAAGACATAGGCCTTCCAGAAGTAGTCCATTTCAGTGCTATTAGAATCAGATAGGGAGGTGCTTTTTGCTCATTTGTTTTTTGTTTTTCTCAACTCGTTCCTGGATCCCAGGCCTTCCTTGCCGGTTTTCCCTGCTATAGCCTTTCTCCCCTGCATAGTGCCATTTCCTTTGGAAATGGCCTTGCCAACAGCACCATTCTGTTATCTGTAACCCTCTGCATTCATTCAGTCTTTCTCCTGGATCTGATCATTGCGTTGTGTGGCCCTGTGATCCTCACTGCTGTCCATGTATTTCCTAAACATCTGATGGGATGTCTGCCCTAGTGTCAGCTGTAATAGTGCCCATGCCCTGCGTTTTAGACAGTGCCTTTTTTTAAGCACTCTTAGCTCATCTCCTTTCTATCACAGTTGAGGAAATAAGGGAATTTCAGTAGCAGGATCTCTCTGGGTTAGAGCCTGTCTCCTAAAGCTCCATGCAACTGCCACTTTCAACCTTTCTCTTTTTCACTTGAGTTTTAGCTTGAGTTTTAAAGAGGATAGAACTGTAAATATCTAAAATATTAAGAATGTTTCCAGACTAGCTTGTGGCATGCTGGTTAAAGTGCTAGATTCCATATGGCCAGCTCTGTAGTTCGAGTCCCAGACCTGGCAGCTTGAAAACCGCACCGGGCACACAGGCATGCATACCTAAGACTCCAAGAGGAGAACCGAGGAGAAGGAATGGCTGATTGGCCATCCCCCCGAGGGATGCTTCCTCATTTTCTCTCCTTCTCTCACATGTGCCCTATTGCAAAAGAATTAAAAAAAAAACAATGGTTCCCATAGATGTTTTATTTATTTATTTTTCATCTCAGAAGTAGGGTGGTAAAGGAACATATAAGCCAATTCTTGCTTTGTTTATTCAAAATATCTTCTTTAATTTATAGAATAATTAATTTACAATAGATGTTTCATTTCAGGAAGTGAATTGATATGTTTATCTTGAGTTAAACAGAGAAAATAGAAAAGAAAAGAGAGGAAATAAAATTTGCCCTTCAGAGAAATTATTTTTAGTTTCTGCAAAGGGGTAACAGTTTTCCTTTTGGGAAGTTTTCCCTTTCTTATGCTAAACAAACTTATGAGTTCTATAAAACCAAAGAGCTGACTGTTTATGTCTGTGTTTAACAAAACCCATATGAATATTACATTCATATATTTGAAAACCTGCAGCCATTTCCTTGCGTCTCCACAAAGTTGTGACGTAGGGCATGCTGGCTGTGTCTTCTTCCCCCACTTAAGGAACTGGGTAGTTACGTGGAAAAATAGTACACGTGGGTGCACATATTGGCACACATGCCAGAAGGATGTTTCTCCTTTTAGCCCAGACAGTGTTATTTCTGGACCTCTCTCTCTGAGTGGGTGAAGTCTTCCCTGATGATAAACTTCACAAGCTTAAGTGCAAAACCAGCCAGGGGATGACTCTTAGGTGCTGCATTACATGTGTATAAAGAGCGGCAGACTGGAGAGTCTTCCAAAGGGAGCTCATTTGGCTCTTCCTCAGGAGGAGCCTTGTTCACCTTGCAACACCCTGTGAATTCCTCTGCCAGTCTCCTGTGTACGAACCCCACCATCTTGAGCTTCTCTGGGAAGCGGCCTGTTCCTAATATTTTTTTTTCTTAAAAAGAAGCTTATAATAGAAAATCTAGGGGGAGGGACTGGAGTGCTTCACTCAGGAGAGTGTCGAAGCTTTGTCTCCTGCAAGCAGCCTGGCATGTCGGTGCTGTCAGAAAAGGTCGTCTGACTCAGCCACCGAAGGCTGCCTGTGACTGAAATAACCTGGCTGGTTTGGTTTTCTTTGTGCCATAGTTTATTTCCCAAGGTTCACCCGTCTCCTTTAACTGTTTCAGTAATTTCATCTTTCAGTTCAAACAAGTACATTCATTTTTATTACTTAAAATCATTATGTTTGCATTATGGTATATTTATATGTTTGTCTATGAAAGGATCTTTCATACTGTATATTTGATACATGCAGCTATTATAAGCATGTAGCCTGTGTGGTTTATGAAGCAAAATAAAAACTTGAACACCTGTGACCCTGCCTAATGGAAGAATTAGAGGATTACTCATACTCATTTTCATCTGCCTGCCACTCTCCCAAAGATACTGTGTTTGTCAGTCTTTTTTCTTTTTAGAGGTTTTTGCCTTAGGGCACATGCACTTCCTGGAGAGACAGAGAGAGAGAAAGAGAGAGGAAGAGAGAAGGACAGAGACAGCAAGAGGAAAGGTGAGAAATCATTCCCTGGGGGGATGGCCACACTATAATCCCTTCTCCTCCATCCTCCTTCCAGGATCTTGGGCATGCATGCACATGTGCTCATCATGAGTTTTAAGCCACTGGGTCCAGGACTCGTGCTGTGGTTAGCCATGTGGGAGTCCAGCAACGTAACCACTATTCCACCTGCTGGCCCCTGTCAGTCGGTTTTATTTTTTTGTTTGTTTGCTTAGGTCATAAAGTATGGACACATGGAAAATAATTTCCAGAGAGATATCCTAAAACAGACCTTCCTGAGTCCAGACTTAGTGCAGAAACCAACCCATGGCCACTCCTGCCCTTTCCATGTCCCTGTTCTTTTCTACTCTGTCCCTTAACCACTGTATTACTTTATAATAAGTGGCAAATATTGTATTTCAGTGACACTTTAAGGAAGGCTCCCTGGTACTCAGAAATTTTAGTGTGCCATGTATTTTTCTAGGTTCTGGAAGCAAAACAGCAAATAAAACAGGGAAAAACCCCTGCCTTCATGGAGCTTGCACAATTAAAAATAATATTTTTCTTCCAAGATAGACACACACACACACACACACACACACACACACACCAGGTGTTCAAGCCATGATCCACCCTCAGCCTCAGCCACCAGAATCACAGGCACGTGCACCTGCTGGCATCTACAGGCAGACCTTGGGATGTGCGTTTGGGACCTTCCCATATGACTTCAGCATTTTGTGTTACTACTGTGCCACTACAGCTGACCAGGAATTTGATCCTGATGCTCAACATAGATGATAGAATAAATAACATCTATAGTAGATAATTATAAATGTTAAAGACAAAAAAAGAGACATGAAAAAAGACATGAAGTGTAGGAAAATGAATTGAAATTTTAGATAGAATGAGAAGTAAAAGGCCTTACTGAGACAACTTCTGAGTAAAGAAAGTGATGAAGCTAGGTTTGCAGCAGACTGAGGGGACTCCTCTGGGCATGTAGAGGGGTAGCAGGTGCAATGAAGCCTGAGCCAGCGTGTTCCTTGTTGATTTGAAGGTTAGAGAGGGCATCCCCTCTGTTCTGTGCAAGGTGGTAGGCTACTGAGTCTTACATGAGGGTAACTTGTTATGAGAGCAATGGTAATATCTATATGAAGGCTGTATGAAATGTGATTTCTGTTTTCACTGGATTTTATAATAGTTCCCTAGAGATTAGGCTCAGGTTTGAGGTTAGAACTCAGAAGTGAATCTAGAATGGGATTCTTTTTTCTTTTTTTTTCTCTTTTGTAATTGAGATTTATTGGTTGTGTCAAGGATCAGTACAGACATTTCAATTTGCACCCAATTCTTAACATACGTACCAAAAATTTAAAAAGCCAAATATAGTGATTCTTTTTAAGTTATTCCAGTGACATTCCAGCTTCAAATTTGTAGGCAAATTTTCCTTAAGAGGATATCAAGAACCACTGTCTTCAGATGTTGAAAGCTGTTATGTAAGTCCTACCAAATCACAATTTAATATCATACAGACTACATACTTCAAATTTCCAATCTTTCACAGCACATTAACAGAATTATTAGGAAAACTGGACTACCATGACCAAAAGTGTTAAGAGTGCACACAATTCTGACAGGGAGAGCAACAATCAAAGAGTGGTTTTCTTTAGGAAACAATACTACTAAAAAACATAATAGAAGTAATGTAAAATATTCAAGACACATTAAATGCATGACTGTGACTCCAAACTGCCATTTAGTATGCTTTGTATTTAGGATATAAAAACTACTCGCCCGCCCCCACCTATGGAGTGTTAAGCTGACACGCAAGAGAGTCAAAGCATCCTATAAGTCAGTATCCCACTATTTTCTGATTGTACTGAAAAATAAACGTCCAGTAAATGATTTCACCTCTTAAAAAAGGCATACTTAAAAAATGGGATGAGGTGGGATTCTCTCCTTCTTAAAAATGTTTCTAGAGCCACTAAAAATCTTGCATTTACAAAACAGTTGATAAAAATATTCCTCTGGATTGTACAAGAAGGGAGACAGGGACCATTGTTGAGACATGGTATATGATATTACTCAGACTTGATTTCTTTCTTGCCTGCTTCATCAGAGGGTGGACTCTCCTCATTTTTAGTTTCTCCATTTTCTGCAGGTAAATCTTCAGTGTCTCTGTTGGCCACTTCAGCCTGTTTCCCCTTTGCTCCCCTTTTCCCTTTTGTTTGCACTCTTTTGTCTTAAGATTTATCCTTCCCTGCCGCCATTTTTGGCTTCGTCTCCACTTTTGCAGGAGGTTTAGCCGACAACCTCACCCATCTCCTCTTGGGCTCTTCCTTGGCCGCCCCCTTGGCTGAGCTGACCTTCCTCTTGGGCATCTTGGCTGCAGACAGGGTGCGTGCTGGGTGCCTGATGAGGTCACGACGCACCTAGAACCTTTGCGGAGTTGAGCAGATAAAACTGTAGAATGGGATTCTGAGGTTGATGCCTTCAGGTGTTTGTGCCTCTGGCCATGTTTGGAGAACTTTGCAGTGATAATTCCTTATGAATTAGCAAGAGTGATCAAACTGGTTGTTATTATGGTTTACAGTAGAAGGTGGGAACATAGTGGCTTTTAACCAGTGAGTTAATCATGTCAATAGATCCTGTGAACATTTAATCTCTAACTAAGCAGGCGAATTAATGTGTCTGTGCTTTAGAGACTTTAGCTATGTTACTCCCTGCTTTTAAAAAAATGGAAGTGCCTGGGACCTGCAGTTGGCGTAGTGGCTATGTTGCTAGACTCCCATGTAGTAGACCATGGTTTGAGTCCCAGACTCAGTGGCTTAAACTCATGCTGGGCATATGTGCGTGCTTGCCTAAGATCCTGAGAGAAGAATGGAGGAGAAGGGATTGCAGCATGGCCATCCCCCCTGGGGGGTGATGTCTTGCTTTCTGTCTCTCTCTGTCTTTTTGGCGAGTGCACGTGCCCTATAACAAAACAAAACAAAACAAAACTTCTCTCTTAAAAAAAAAGAAAGAAAATGGAAGTGCCTAGGGATAAACATCATTCTTTTCCTCTTAAGTTTCTTTTATTCTTAATCTTTAGGTTGCAAATACCTTATGATATAGTTTCAAGCTTAATGGAATTCATATTTTTTTCAAGACAGTAAAAACCAAAATAATTGCTATAAATAGGGGGAAAAAAACTTCTATCCATGAAAGATAAATGCTTGTCACCATATTGAGAAACTTCATGAGACAGATGCCATTTCAAGCACATACAGCCATACACAGGCAACCACTCCTTATGCCTGTGTGTGGAATTCATTCACACACAAACATCTGATTGACCGGTGGAGACATGATATTTATGAGAACTGGGCTACAGTGTCAAATTTGACATTCGCTGTAATGAAGTTTACTATGCTTAAAAGCCTTTCACTGTACTTTAGTATTTACAGAGTAAAGCTCTGTACTTCAGTTAGTCACCTAGAAGGATGAGGTCAGCAAATACAGTTTATCTCAGTTCTCTTGAATCTTCCGCCCACAGGGGCCAGTTGAGTCGAACAGTTGATAGGTCTTAAAAAAAAAAAAAAAAAAAAAAGGAAAGAGAGCTATTAGTTTGGTATGATATAAAAAGAAGAAACACCCTCCTCTCACCAACACTTTATGAACCTTAAGAATCTCAGTCCTGAAGCAGAATATGTCACTTTCCTAAGTGTTAACTCTTGGGAGAGATGCCGTGAGCGGTGGATATCATTCACACGGATTGATTTTGGACCTGTTAAATTATGTCTTCAGTTTATATTTATTTTCCTTACAGTTCTTCAGTTATAAGATTGTATTCATGCTTTTTGACTTCACTTCTTTTTTATTAATTACTAAGCCACTCTGAAAGAAATATCTGGAATTCTATTCTACAAGTTTAGGCACACCATGTTTTACTAAAAGATGATAGTATCATAATATAACTACATTAAGTGAACTGATTGATTCTACTTGTTTCAGAGAATTGAAATATTTAAAGATAATTTATTCATTTCTTTGAATTTTCATGAAATACTGGATTGCTTTGAAAATATTCGAATGCTAATAAAGGTGTATTTATGAAGAGTTAGTGTAGCTCAGTAGTTTGACAAAATAACCTTCTAATACAAATATTATAATGTAATATCTGCTGTTTTCTACCAAGGATGCAGTAAATATAAAAATATGAGTTCAGTGAATGCTCAGTTTAACTTACTGTGGATTATCTGGCATATTTTTGTAGATTACTAAATATAATTCTTAGCCTATTGATCATTTATATCCAGATGAATAGCAGGATAGAAATACAGTTTATTGATGATAAAAATATATTAAAGTGCTAATCTTGACATTTCATTTCTTGTTGCCTGGTTACAATGCAGCAACTACGTGAGAGAATTCCATTATCTCAGGTACAATGGACTTCATTGCATTGTGGGGTAGAAATACCAATTACAGAGTCATTTGTATGCCATTATCCTCATAAAATTTTGGTGCTATTTCTTATTGTTAGTGTAGAGAAAAAGTTATTCTAATAATGTACACTCCCTTTTTGATGGATTGGTGGATTTTATTCTAGCTATTTTTGGCTTTTTTGATCTGTATGTGATTTTTGAGACTTCACAAATTTATGTTTTTTCTCTACACTGTTAGTTTGTTAAGATTATTATTTACAAATGTTGAACATTTTTATACCATTTTTATACCCATTATAAACTGAAAATATTTTTTAAAAAATTTAAAAACAATGTGTGACAGAGACAGCATATAGTGTAAAGTTTTATCTGGTCTTTTAAAAAATAAGTTTGTAGATCCTTGACATAGCATAAGTCCTCGGTAGTTTGACAATTATTAAATGTCACTCAATATTATATCTTAAAGGACCAATGAACTTAAGCACAACTGAACTAAAATAATGATAACTGGTTTGAAGAGAATCAATGAAAAATTGGACATCAATTTGTATAGACAGTGAAATGACTGCAATTGGTAGGCCTGCTTTTGGGGATACTATAAAAAAAGGAAGACTGCATACAGAAATTTTGTTATTCATCTCTAGTTGTTAGAATTTCCTTAAGTCTCAATGCCTCTGTCAATAGATTTGACTTCAATATGATATAATTATACATTGATGAACCAATTTTATTAAAAATATATTGCTTAATTTTTGTCTTATTTGACTAATTTCTCTAACTTGACTTATTTTATACTGGAGGGCCAGTTCCTTGTATACACAAATGCAGAGCCCATGAATATCAATACCCTGGGAGGATGGGGTGGGACCACTTTAGAGCATTATCTGGCATGTGGCTTCCAGGAGCTATGGAAATGGCCCAGGGTTGGAGTCTTTCTGTGTCTCTCCAGTTTGGAAGGGCCCTTCTACCATCTACCCTTCTCCTGCATCTTGGAGAGAATACAGAAGACTAGAGATTGAGACACTTTGAGGATAGCAAGTTTTCAGCTATCTAATCTGTGACTTTTAGCTTATTATGGTCTACTTAGAAACATTTGTAAGATTTATTTGGCTGTTTCTTATTTGTTGGTAAGGTAAAGTCTCAAATCAGGAAGTTAACCAAGGTAGCCATGTACTTTCTTGTCTCAGACTGTTCCATACAAAAGCAATATAAGCTTGAAACCAGCTGAAGTGCATTCTAGGGATGAGTGAGAAGACAGTTATTTCAGCTACATTCCCTTAGCTCCTTTTTCTTATAAACAAAGGCTCAGAGAACTCCATACTTGAGCACCATTTCCACAATACCATGCACTTAGTATTACTTTATGTTTGCATAATGCTTTATGCATTTTT
>NW_006204238.1:3156859-3168053 GCF_000334495.1 Tupaia belangeri chinensis
CATTTGATCCTCTATCACCTGGGGAAGTTGGAAGAAAATATTAGGTCATCAGAAAAATCATGACACATTTTTGCATAGAAAAATATAGGGAGACCTCCAGGTGGCGTAGTAGTGATGTCGCTAGACTCCCACATGGCTGACCATGGTTCACATCTGGCGGCTTAAAACTCCCTCTGGGCTTCTGTGTGTGAGTACCCAAAATCCTAAGAGGAGAATGGAGGAGAAGGGATTGTGGAGTGGCCTTCCTCCCTGGGGGGTGATTTCTCACTTTCTGTCTTGTCTTTCTAGTGAGTGCATGTGCTTTGGACTGTGAATCACATGGTCGGCTTCCCTGACTCTGAGGCTTTTGTACTTGAACTTAGCCATGCCACCAACATCCCAGTTTTCAGCTTACACAAGGCCTTCTCAGCCACCATAATTGCATGAGCCCATTTCCCCAATAAATCCTCTGACATATTTAAAACAAAACAAAACAAAAGAAGAAACCAAAGAAACAGTAAACTAGGTTATGACTTTTCCGATGACCCAGTAAGTTTTGTTGCAGTATTAGAAATGAGAAAACTGAGACCCAGAAAATTCTCTTTAAGTAGATTACTAGGAAGTTGAGTGACTTACTGAAAAGGACACATGAAAGACTTGATTTAAAACCTGACTTTCCATCCCCCATCTGCCACTCAATAGGTGCTGTAACAATTTTAAGGCTTTATTTCTGGAATAATCATAGAAAACAATTATAAAACTATGAAAATATAGGTGAGTAGTATCTGAGTTTATAGGAACTTGGATTTTATTCTAAGTACAAATGAAGGGTCATGATTTTAGCTGGGGGTTATATGCTGGATAGATTTTACAGAGGTGAGAAAGAAGGCAGGAGGACAACAAGGAGGCTATTGTGGTACTCTAGGCAGGTGGTAGATGGTGACTTGAATGTGATGGTAGGATGCAGGGGGTGGAAATGCGAGATATAGTATTTTGGAAGAGGTATCTGTCTGACTCGCTAATACCTTGGAAATAAAATGCTGAGATAGAGGAAAGGCAGAAAAGACTCTTAGACCTTGCTTGAGCATGGTGTATCACTCATGAAAATGGAGCAATCTGGAAGGAATAGATTTTGCAGGTAGTCTAAGAGTACAATCAAGAGTTCTGCTAAGGCTGATTGGGTTTTGAGGCATTCCAGTGGCCATGTAGTGGGAGTTATACAATTGGGAATGCCCACATATATTCACGAGGTAAGGTTATGGGGTGGAAAAGGTCAAGTAGGAAAAGAAGTCCTGGAACGAAATCCTGAGGAAATTTCATTATATACCTCCCCTTTTCTCTCTCTCTCTTTCTTTTTATTTGGAGAGGTTTTTGCTGTAGGGCACGTGCACTCACCAGACAGACAGAGAGAGACAGAGAGACAGAAAGTGAGAAATCACCCCCCAGGGGGGGTGGCCATGCCGCAATCCCTTCTTCTCCATTCTCCTCTTGGGATCTTGGGCACACATGCACATGCGCCCAGCATGAGTTTTAAGCCACCAGGTCTGGGGCACGAACCACGGTCAGCTACATGGGAGTCCAGCAACATAGCCATTACGCTAACTGCTGGTCCCCTCTCTCTCTTTCTTGAACAGAATCTGAAATTAAGAATCACATTACTGCTTCTCACTAGCTTTAGTTTATTCTGTTGCTAATAACAAAAAATATTTGAGTCTGGGTGATAGATTTAAAAAATAGAGGCTTATTCAGCTTGTAGTTTTGGGGTCGAAGGGTAAGGGGCCATATCTGGTGGGGGTCTTTCAGAATCCTGAAGCATCACATCCTCAGGGCAAGAGCAGAGCACAGAAGAGCTTCTGTGTCATGAGATTTTTTGATTTCAAATCCCTCCCCTTACAAACCCACTAGTAGCCAATCAGGGGGCCTCACAGGAGGCGTGGCTGTCCTCAGGACCTTAATCTTAATCTCCCAATGGCTTCATCTTTCAACGCTGTAAAATTTAATGGATTGATTTTTCACCCTTTTAATCCATCACAGTCAAATCACGTGAATTTTGAGGAGACATGCAAACCATAGCCCAAACTCCGTGACGTTGGACAAACAATTCTAGACCTTCAGCTTCTTCATAGCCCATCCTGTCTGTGTTGTGAGTCTACTTTGGACAACAGCAGAAGAGGCTAGTTGCATGTGTTTTCTAAAGCTTTCAGGTGCTACATTCTCACTTTGATACCTCCCCCCCTCCCTGCTTTGTTTCTAAGCCTCAGATGACTGCTGTTGGTCTCACAGACCCAGTGATGAATACTACTGAGCTACACTCTGAGTGGTGCCTGCAAGACCCATCTTCTCCTTGTATTCCAAAGTTCTTACGAGCCATAGCACCCCAAATTTCTAAAATCATAGCATTATCATAAAGCTAACCTAAATTGTGTTTTAAAAATATTATTAGCTCTAATTTTCAGTAAGTTAACTAGTATTTAAGTTCATTAAAAATCAACATAATATGTTGATACCTCGCATTAAATAAAAACCATAATGATCTTTTAAGGGTATGTTATGGGCACTTTGAAGAAAGAAAGTTCTTATAAACCTGTAAATGTTTTTAGTTTGAATTGCACACACTCAAAAATTGATAACCTCCCTCTGCCTTCATATGTTATTAAAAATTTCTTTTTCAATTGCCAGAGGGCACATGTGATTGCAAGAGAGAGAGAGAGACAGAGAGAGAGAGAGAGCACCTCCCCTCCACCCCCGCTGCAGTGGGATGTGATCACACTGCAACCCTTTTTCCTTCCATTTCTCCATCTCATTATAATCTTGCACACACACACATACATGCACCCGGCAGGTTTGTCACACTGCTGGGGCTGAATTTTGAATCTCAATCAGTCCTGAGGGATCTGGCTTTCTGTATAAGGCACAGACTGCTGTGCTTCTGGACTGACCCTGCCTGCATATTTTAAATGGAGCATTAGTCAATAATCTATTTTATTTCTTTTGTTTTGGCTCAAAAGATAGAGATTGTCTGGTTTGGGATGAAAATTAGTTTCCTGATAAAACTTGCTTGCGCTTACTATTCATTCTGACTTTTTTGGAATGAAAGAAGCATCTGTTACTCTTTTGGAGGCAAGAGAAACACATTAATAAAGAAGGCCTCAGGTATTCATTGATGATTTATATTCAGCCATGGGCATGCTACTGCCTGCCTGCATCAGAGGGACTTAAGGTCCAAAACCAGATATTTTCCATATTTCCTTATGAGGGAGCATACTATTACATGTAAATACATCATATGTAAGGCGACAATGTGTTTCATTGTTTTCTTTCTTTTGTAACTTCTTAAAAACTTGCCAGAGGGTGTGTGCACTCACCAGAATGAGATTGACAGAGAGGGAGAGGGAGAAAGCACTCCTCCCGTGGGGCTTGGTCATGCCACGATCCTTCTCTTCCATCTCTCCATCCTGTAAGAATGTTGGGCTTAGACATACACGTGTCTAACATGGTTTTCAGGCTTCCAGGCCAATCCAGTTCCCCCAACCACCAGGCTGTAGGGTCAACCCTTCTTCAATTTTTTTATGAAAACCTTGCCATATTGAACTTTTACAGCATCATGAAAAGTATCTTTTGTTGTGGATGAAATAGTTTGAAATGGTTGGTTAATTTGAGAGAAATAATAAAAGACTAGAAACCAAGAACAACTTAACTGGTAGAATGTAATGCTTTTCTGCTTAGTTGTTCTTTCTTTGAAGAAACCTGGGACCAGCAGTTAGCGTAATGGCTATGTCGCTGGACTCCCACGTAGTCGACCGTGGTTCGAGTCCCGGACCCGGTGGCTTAAACTCACGCCGGGCGCATGTGCATGCATGACCAAGATCCCGAGAGGAGAATGGAGGAGAAGGGATTGCGGTGTGGCCATCCCCCGGGGGGTGATTTCTCGCTCTCTGTCTCTCTGTTTCTTTCTGGCAAGTGCACATGCACTATAGCAAAAACTTCTCCAAAAAAAAAAGAAAGGAATCTGGATCACTCATGTCCAAGAGTGTAGGTCAGCTTTTTTCTCATTCAGCTTTTAAAGTTTAACATGTACACAGTGTTTCTAATGTCGACTAACTAGGGCTACGTTCAGGTACTTTGAAGAAAATTCTAAATCCAAATCCCATGTGAAGGAAGTTAAACAAAAATGTGAAAAACTTTACTACTTTTCCTGTGCTTTCTGTGAAAAGGAGCTAGGTCACTCATTTAAAGAATCTATTTCAGTTTCCTTAATAATTGAAGAAAAGGATACAAATTTTGTCCTATATTGTGAACGAAGTTCTGTTCAGTTCAGAATTTCATTTTAAATTTTGGAAATGCTTTGCTGGCACAGATGAAACTCAGGGAAGAAAAAAATTCATCATTACCAAATGCAGACAAATATAGGTTGACTATAAAAAGCTACAGCATTAGGCCGTTAAATTTGAAAGTTTTGGTATAATCTAAATTTCTCTCAGTTTGAGGAATTTACAAAGCTCATTCATTTTGAGAATTAGCTTTGGGGAAGTGGAATTAGACCTTTAGGAATAAAGGAAGTATTAAATAGAATTTTAAAGGCAGTATTTTAACTCAGCTTCTGTTACAAAAAGAAGTATAAAAACAAGCTGCCATTTTATTTATAGATTTTTTCCATTGCTTTGGCATCTAAATATGTACCCAAAAAGATCCTATTTATTTTTCCTTTTTATTAGTTCATATCTTTAATGTATGAAGTAGCATTTTACATGTAGGTTGATGAGGGCTAAGTTTTATAAGATGACAAAAATAGAATGGAAAACTTCCTTTATGAAATTTATTCCCAGTAAATAGCACAGGCAATAAATGATTCAGGTAGACTGTATACAGCTAAGGTATGTCCTACACAGGATGTGGTAGATTCTATAATTGATTTTTTTTTTAATTGCTAGAGGCTGTGTGCACTTGCCAGAGGGAGACAGAGTTAGAAAGGAAAAGGAGAAAGCACTCCTCGTGGGGGATGTCACACTGCAATCCCTTTTTCTCCATCTCTCTTTCTTCTTTGGGCATATGCACACACAGGCACCCAGAACGTTTCTCAAGCCACTGGGTCTGTGACTCAAACCGCACAGTTGGGCATGTGGGATCTGGCTGCCTTGACCAGCAGGATGCAGAGCTGGCCCAATCTGAATTTGTTTCTTTTCCTTTCTTTCTTTCTTTCGAGAGATTTTTGCTGTAGGGCGCATGTGCTTGCCAGAAAGACAGACACAGAGAGACAGAAAACGAGGAAACACCCCCATCCCACCCCCAACCCTGGGATGGCCATGCTGCAATCCCTTCTCCTCCATTCTCCTTTTGGGATTTTGATCCCTCACGCACATGCTCCCCATGTGAGTTTTAAGCCACTGGGTCTGGGACTTGAACTGCAGTAAACTATGTGTGAGTTCATCCACGTAACCTTTATGCTATCTCCTGGTCCCAATCTATAATATTTTCAACAGCAGTAGTAGCAAGTGAAGGAGTTAACACCCTAATAACAATGAAAATAGCAACAACAATAACAAGTATTATTTGTACCATGTACTTACATGAAAAGCAATTTAAGTCATTTGTTATAATAACTCAGTGAGATAGGTTTTATTTTCTTTGTTTTATAGAGGGAGGAAGTTAGGATAAGGAAAGACTTTAAGACAACAAAACTGGTAAAGGGAGATTTAAGATCTAAATACATTTCTTTTTGACTCTAAAGCTTATGTTACAAAGCATAAGCAAAGGATGGTTGGTGTATTTTAAGGTACATTTTACTTTACACTTTGCAATGTTAATAGTTTCACATAATTTACTGCCTCCTTACTGGCAGGGTCATAGACCTTTAGCTAATTGAATTTTTCAGTTAATTAATTGCAGCCCGAGGACAATGTTAATACTTCCAAAAACACAAAATTAAAAATCATTTAGTTAATTTTGTTAACCTTTTAAAATGTTTAAAATAGGGTAATCTCCTAAAAGCTATAAAACGAATGCCTTTACATTTGGGGAGCTAAAATGTTTTTCCATCCATAGAAAATAAAGTAAATAGTGTTATATAATAATTTGAATCCAAGATAGAAATTTGAGGACTCTATACAATTGATGATAATGATTATTTATTAAAAAAAGAACAGGCACTTCTCATTTCTGGGAAGTGAAAGTAGCATGGAAACCATGCTCCTTATTCTCATACTCAAAATAAGAAAAAAGATGAACAAGCTGGATGTCAACAGCTCTTCCTTACATTCATCAGAGAATTGAGGTCATAGGACAAGCCACTGCACCCCAAACTAGAGAAGTAGACAGGCGAATGCAGAGAATCATAGCTTGCTAGAGAAGTCTAGGAGCAGAAATCTCCATGGAAACCATAAGTGGGGTAGGAAAATCTAAACTGTAACTGACATATTGTTGGAGGCTCCTATGGACAAGTTCGAGAGGTTTTTTTATTTTTTAATTTTTTGGAGAGATTTTTGCTATAGGGCGTATGCGCTCACCAGAAAGAAAGAGACAGAGAGACAGAAAGCGAGAAATCACCCCCCAGGAGGGACGATCACACTGTAATCCCTTCTCCTCCATTCTCCTCTTGGGATCTTGGGCAGGCATGCACATGCGCCCGGCGTCAGTTTAAGCCACCAGGTCAGAGACCTGAACCATGGTCGACTACGTGAGAGTCCAGCGACATAGACATTAGGCCAACTGCTGGTACCAAGTTTAAGAGTTTTAAAACTCCAGAGTGGCCCGGCTTAGGAGAGGCTCACCCTATGATGAGTTTTACTTCTAGGATTCCTTTTAGGTTTTCACGGCGAAAATTGGAGATAAAGCTTCTTGAGCTTCTGACAAAGAGAAAGATAAAAAGAAATATGCCCAGATTATTATTTTAACAAGGCCTGCCCTCAAGTGAAATGCATGATATCAGTGTTAGAAGGGATGGGGAGGAGATGTAAGAATACTGTTGTTAGGTGCTTGCACTACCCATGAAGTGGTGATTTGAAAAAGAGGTTATATAATTGTCAATGTATTTTACAAATTCAAGTAAAAAGAGACAAAAGAATCATGTAACTGACATGCTAAGGTAGTAGAGAAAATGGAATCACATTCAAAGTTAAAACTAAGGAGGGTAGAAAAGAAAGAAAAACATCAAAGCAAAAACAATGAAGAGAAATTAGTAACAAATATGGTAGATAATTAACCAATTGTGTAATTAATTATTCTAACACTAATGGTCTAAATATACTAATTAAAATACACAGACTTTCAAAGTAGACAAAAACAATACTCAACTATATATTGTATATAAGAAACCCATTTTTAATATAAAGACACAGATAGATTGGAAGTAAAGGGATAGAGAAATATATATTAACACTACTCAGAATAAAATTCAAGTAGCTATATTAGTTTCAGACAAAGTAGTCTTCAGAAAAAGGAAAATTATCAGTGATCAAGAGGAATATTCTGCAGTGATAAGGGTGTTAGTTCTCTATGAACATATAGCAGTCCTTACCTCACCAGAGCTGAGAGCTGACTAACCTAAAAATTGGAGCTTGTATCTAGAGCATCAAGTGCCTGATTTAATGATATATAAGGTCCCGATGGTTGTTGTGGGTGTGAGTTTGTTGTACTAACACTACAGGACCTCTTCTCTATTTCTTCAGTTATTTCTACAGATACTTACATATGGTGATTTGTGAAGGAAGAATAGGACTCTAGGCAGTTTACACTCTCCCTTTTAGCACATGGGTTTTGGGATATTTAGGTGGGGACTAACCAGACTGCAATGTGGAAACACTTCCTCCATGGAACTGAGGGACTTAAGGGAAAAAACAGAATTGATTTTGGGAAAAGTCATGCATTTTTGCATAGAAAAATATATCATGAGTTTTCAGATGAATACATAGATACACACACACACACACACACACACACACATACACACACACACACACACACAGACACATACAGAGAGAGAGTTTATGAGCCAGAGAGAGCTTTAGCTTACCATAGAGAGAGAGAGAGAGAGAGAGAGAGAGAGAGAGAGAAAGAGAGGAATCCACCCTCCAATGGAGTATGGTCACACTACAGTCTCTTCATTTCTCCATCCTATTGGGATTTTGGGCACACACACATGTACCTAACATGTTTTTGTGATCTCTGGAGCTTGGATTCTAACTGTGTGGTTGACCAAGTGAGACCCATCTCCTTTAAACACTAGCCCATGTAACCAGCCAGCCCTATATTTTTTATTACATAAAAACATTAATCATGTTTTCATAGGTTACTAAATACTTTCTAAAGACTTAAATTTATGTTAACAACTTCCTATTGTTGAACTTTTATGTCAATTTTTTATCTTGCACTGTTATAAATAATGCTTTAGTGAATGTCCTTGTTTTTTGTGCATATCTCATATTTTTTGGCCATATTTCTAAAATTGGATTTTTTTTGTGTGTGTGTGTGTGTGCATTGACTTATTTTTAGAGTTTTTGGCTATAGAGCACATGCACTCACTGGTGGGACAGAGACAGAAAACGAGAAATTACTCGCTAGCAGGGGATGACCATGCCATAATCTCTTTTCCTCTGTTCTCCTCTTGGGATTTTGGATACACACACACACACACACACACACATGCCCAACATTAGTTTTAAGCTTCCAGGTCTAGTACTTAAACTGTGGTAGGCTGCATGGGAGTCCCGTGATGTAACTATCACATTATCTGCTGGTCCCATGCATTGATATTTTTAAAAATTTTGATAAATATTGCTAAATAGTTCTCTAGGAAAGTAATTTCAATTAAAACTCTATTGTGGTATATAAAAGCATCATTTGGGGTCAGCAGAGAGTGTAGTGGTTATGTCAATGGACTCCCACATGACCAATTGCAGTTCGAGTCCAAGACGTAGTAGCTTAAAACTCATGCCAGGCATGTGTGTGTGTGTGTGTGTGTGTGTGTGTGTGTGTGTGAAAGATCTTGGGAGAGGGACCAGCAGTTAGCGTAATGTTTATGTTGCTGAACTCCCATGTAGCTGACCGCGGTTCAAGTCCTGGACCTGGTGGCTTAAACTCACGCCAGGCACATATGCATGCCCGTAGGTCACTAAATACTTTCCAAAGACTGAAATTGATATTAACAACTTCCTATTGTTGAACTTTTATGTCAATTTTTTATCTTTCACTGTCATAAATAATGCTTTAGTGAGTGTCCTTGTTTTTTTGTCCATATCTCATATTTTTTGGCCATATTTCTAAAAATGGAGAATGGAGAAGGAATTGTGGTGTGGCCATTCCCCCTGGGGGGGGATTTCCTGCTATCTCTCTGTTTCTCTCTGTCTTTCTGGCTAGCTCACATGCCTTAGAGCAAAAACCTCTCCAAAAAGAAAAAAAAAAAAGATCTTGGGAGAAAAATGGAAGAGAAGGAATAAGAGTCTGGCCATCCTCCCCTGGGGGGCGGTGATTTCTCACTTTCCCTCTCAGTCTCTGTCTCTGTCTCTCTCTTTGGCAAGCACACACACCCTAAGGCAAAAAGCTCTACAAAATAAATAAATAAATAATTAAAGTATTGTTTCAAATCCTTCGACAATGTGGGTATTATAATCTAAGTATTTTTGATAGTTTGGTAAGTGAAAAATGCTGTCATACGATTTTGATTTGTATATCTGATGACAAGGGAAGTTATATTTCTTTTGTGATTTTATGTGCTGTCATAAGTACTATTTTAATGGGAATCTCCTTAGTATCTTATTCTCAAATGTCCTTCCATCTCCCGCTTAGATGAGGAGTAGTATAGAAGGAAAGAAGAATACAGGGTTGTAGTGGGAGCATGTGCTCTGGAGCCCAGCCAGCACCCAGCTTCTTGAAGAGTCTTTCCGGCTGCTTGACCCAGGACAAGAACTTGAGTGGCCATACCTTGAGACTAGAAAGGAAGAGTGTTGTAAACCTGTGGCAGTAATCTAGTTATGGAAGTAGAGGTGGAGAAGACTTTCAGAGAGCAGGCGACTTTGGCTGGCTCTATACCCAAAGTGCTGTTCCCAAATAAGGTGTGAGTCAAGTGGTTTCTCTGCTTTAAGTCTGCTTTCTAAAACTTATGGTCATGATTTCCCACAAAATAATTTGGTTGCAAATGAGGATATGGAATCTGTTCAAAAAGAGAAAGGAAGAAAGGACTGGAGGGCATTTCTAACATGACATACAATTCGTGGATCTTTACATATGATATTTTTTCTTCAAAAGTTGTTAAATAATAGGATACATTTTGACTGATAAAAACTGCAAAAATGTTCTTTAACAAAATCATGCTATTGCAAAAATAACAAAGACTCCATTTACTAATTTTGCTCTCTCCTTTCATTTAACAACTTTCGACCTACTTATCAATTTATTCCATGTTTGTGTTAAGAATTTAGCTTGTGATTTTAAAGTCACTCTGATTAAAAATAATAGTGGTTTTCCTCACTCCTTCTAGAGACCTTGTCAAAAAATGTTATTTTTTCCTCCTCAAATATAGATCTAGTCTACAAATACTGAAGTGATAATTAGGGCTTATGCAAGATTGTTTCATTTTAAAAATTAGCTGCTGGCTTTTTTTTCTAGTTCAAGAATATAGCTAAAAGAAGAAGGCATTATAAAACCATAGCTTACGTAAATGATGTAAGAAATATGTGAGAAGGAGAATGATAAACATTACTCACTGACCCCTTTGTGTGACTGGTTACATTTCTTCTAAATACATTTCTGCCTGTATCATTATTGTAGTTTGAGCACGTAGTATATGGCAGCCTCCTAAAATTAGAATATATGCAAATATCCCAGTGGCCTTTCACTAGGCCCCTATAAAATCCAGGTGCATAACCACAAATTAGTAAAAGTGAGAGTAGGTAATTGCCAAGGTGTTAAAATTTCTTTCTGGAGAGAAGCCACTATAATCAAAAGAAAGTGCCCTAGCCACATTAGCTAAGGTGAACTCTCTTGTGAGTTTTTTGAAGTGTGAAGGAAATCACATATCTTTGTTATCCAGGTTAGTTAGCTATTGTCATTTCTTAAAGCTTTTGCAAAATTAGATTTCTCATTCTGCAAAATAAGAACTTGGAACTTCTTTCTGACAATCCTATCTCTATGCATCCTAAGTCCTCTCACAAGTAACATCTCCTTGCATTCCCCGAGTAGGTCATATCCTTGCCTGACTCCATGCCTTTGCCCTTGTCATTCC
>NW_006204238.1:3168270-3170930 GCF_000334495.1 Tupaia belangeri chinensis
GGAATGCTCTCCTTGTCCTTCTTGTGTGGGTCATTTTCTGGTTAGTCAGTGAAGCTTTCCCACTACTGAAGTTATGACCAAGTTGTATTGTGATTAACTGGCTACCTGTCTCCGCCACAAAACCTTGTTGGACCTTGTCCTACTCAGCTCTGTATTCCTGCATGCCTCACAATGCCTGCATGTGATAGTTGCTCATTAAATCATATTTGAATCGCTGAGCTGGCAGTTTTAAAATATAAGTACCACTTTGCAGGCTTAGACATGTTCTGCCCATTCTACTTGATTGACATCATTATCTTGCCTTGGTCTAAGAAAGTAAAAATATCAATGGTTCTTCCTGATGACTTTATGTTTGAGGCCATTGTCAAGTCCTACATGGAGAGACTTGATAATCTGACACCAGTTGTTCTGCAATTCTGGTCTCTTATTGCTGTGACTAGCTTCCTCTGACTCCTCAGGGATCATTTTGTCTCAAGGTATGCCTTTTAATGCCAGCTGGAACAGATAGTGCATCTCATTCAATCGGCTTTTATTACTCAGCTAAAGTAGAGGAAGCCATATGGTAGTTAACTAGATATGCAAAGGTGGCATATTGGTGGCAAATAAACAGGCTTTGGTGGCAAATAAATTGGCTTGTAAATGCAACAGCCTGGTTAGTCAGGAGAGGATTGTGTAGGGGAGGTGGTACTTCCCCTATGATGGTTCAGTCTCAAGGGCTTTGGTGTGAATTGACAAAGGCAGGTGAACAGGAGAGAAGACATAGGAATTTATTAACTGTATGAAGTCACACAATATGAGACTCAAAGAAGGGCTAGATGGTTAAATTTTAAACACCCTCTTCACAGGAGGGGTGGACTGTAGTAAATCATTTTAAGGAATCGCGAATGGGCCTAAAGAACATATGATGACCAAGGACAAAGTTTGCTTTCTACGTGAAGTGTTTGATTTTCAGTCTCTTTCTCTCCACTATGAGTTTCCTTGGTTAATGAAATTTCAATAAGATTGAAGGCAATTGTATTTTTCTTTGGTGGATTCTTAGATAGATCAGGGAACTTCAGAGAAAAACCTCTCAGTTTTTTTTTTTTTTTTTCCAAGAGAGACATAGCCTTAGATAGATCAGGGAACTTCAGAGAAAAGCCTCTCAGTTTTTTTTGTTTTTTTTTTTTTTCCAAGAGAGACATAGGGTTGAGGATTTGGGTAGAAAGAAAGAAGATCTGAGAGAAATCTTGGGTTCTAAGGCTGTTTTTTTAATTCATTGTATAAAAATGCTACATTGTGGAGCATTGTTTATTGAGTCCCAACAACTGGCATAAGTGCATAAGTGCAGAGGGTTTCAAAGTTATACTGAGTGGGTAGGAATTAAAATCGTATGTTGCATTTAGCAAAAAGTATGTCCAATAATATGGGAATGATTGGACTCACTCATGGCCTTGAGGTTGTGTGAGCTAGCCCCACATGGCTGACGGTGCGGTTCATGTCACAGATCCAGTGGCTTGCAAACATCCTGGGTGCATATGCACCTGTGCTCTAAGTCCTTAAAGGAGGGAGAAATAGCAGAGGGGGATTGTGGCATGACCATTCCCTTTAGGGGATAGTGCTTTATGCTTTCTTTCTTTTTCTCTCTCTTCCTATTTTCCTTTCTCCAGCTAGAGCATGCACCACAGACAAATTAAGAAGTAAAAATAGGGGCCAGCAGGTGGCCTGGTGGTTAAGGGCACTGGACTCACACATGGCTGACTGTGGTTCGAGTCTTGGACCTGGCAGCTTGTTTTCTCACTTTCCCTTTCTCTCTCTCTCTCTGGCCAAATTAAAAATAAATAACAGATTAAAAATAAATAAATAAATAATTCTTTTTTTAAAAAAGGTAAAAAATATAAAGATGCAGTTAATCTAGAATCAACAATATAGAATTATTAAAAAGATACTATCTGATAACATTCATACTTTATGTTCTTATTATTGAACATCCTGAAACGAGTGTAGACTTATAACATGGAAAGGCTAAACATGAGTATTAGGCATCATTTATTGTTCAGACTTCAAATTTTAGAGTTGGAATTACATTAAATGATTTACATAAAGAACAGCCTTAGGTGTTGCCAGGGCTGAAAGCAGAACCTACCTCTCTAACTCCAAATCTAGTACTTTTTATCGTTGTTGTTCATATATGGTCATCGTCTTTTCTTTTTTTTTTTTTTTTTTTTTTATTAGAGGGGAGTTTCTCTCTCTCTCTCTGGCCAAATTAAAAATAAATAACAGATTAAAAATAAATAAATAAATAATTCTTTTTTTAAAAAAGGTAAAAAATATAAAGATGCAGTTAATCTAGAATCAACAATATAGAATTATTAAAAAGATACTATCTGATAACATTCATACTTTATGTTCTTATTATTGAACATCCTGAAACGAGTGTAGACTTATAACATGGAAAGGCTAAACATGAGTATTAGGCATCATTTATTGTTCAGACTTCAAATTTTAGAGTTGGAATTACATTAAATGATTTACATAAAGAACAGCCTTAGGTGTTGCCAGGGCTGAAAGCAGAACCTACCTCTCTAACTCCAAATCTAGTACTTTTTATCGTTGTTGTTCATATATGGTCATCGTCTTTTCTTTTTTTTTTTTTTTTTTAATTACTAGGGGGGAGTATGGTC
>NW_006204238.1:3170961-3214592 GCF_000334495.1 Tupaia belangeri chinensis
GACACACACACAGAGAGAGAGAGAGAGAGAGAGAGGGAGAGGGAGAAAGCAGCCCCAAATGGGACATGGTCATGCCATAATCCTTTTCTCCATCCCATCAGGATTTGGGGCACTAATACACATGCACCCATCATATTTAAAATGTCTGAGCCAGGAGTCCACCTGTTGGTACTGGACACATGGGATCTAGCTTTCTATGCAAAGCACAAAACTATTTTAATATTGGACTGAGCCTTAGTTTTAAACTATAAATGTGAAGTGCATGGCAGTAGAACCATAAGGATAAAACTATCTCTTAGAAAGTATTGATGCCACTCAATTACTGTTTAACTCTGTAAAATTTTTCAATTTTAATTTAATTTTCCTAACGTACCAAGAAGATATTCTAGACTTTGCCCCTTGATGAGCTTTAATCATGGTAGGTGTCAGTCATAATTTGCATGATTCTACAGTGCAAGGACTGACCCCATTTTCCTAGTGATGACTAGATACTAAAATTCATTTGGTTGGGAAGCACGGGAAACAACTGATGCCAGTTGTAAACTTTTTGTGTGTTTGTGCTATTTATACTGAGAGAAGGGTCATTTAATCTTGTTTTAAAAAAGAATTATTTATTAAATTTTATTTATTATTGTTGTTATTATTTTTATTTGCTATAGGGCACATGCACCAATCAGAGAGAGAGAGAAAGAGAGAGAAAGTGTGTGTGTGTGTGAGAGAGAGAAAGTGTGTGTGTGTGTGAGAGAGAGAAAGTGTGTGTGTGTGTGAGAGAGAGAAAGTGTGTGTGTGTGTGAGAGAGAGAAAGTGAGTAAGCAAGCCACCAGGTCCTAGACTCAAACTGAGGTGGGCCATGTGGGAGTCCATTGATCTCACCACCACACCACCTGCTGGGCCCAGGCCCCTTTGATCTTAATATTGAAATCACACTGAGAATGTGATGAGTATGTTTGAATTTCTTCAGGACTTAAACACCTGGTTTTATAAATTGAACCACAGAGATAAGAAGGTATTTTGTTTGGAAGTTTATTTCTGTATTTTATGTCTACCTCACACTAAATCAGGAAAGACAAACATGGCGTTTTAATTTTCTTATTGAAATCAATAGAATTCTACTTTGCTAATTGCTCCATAAAAATGAAAACATGTGGAGAACATTTAAAAGTTGTACCAAATAAAGAACGCTCTTATTCTATTGCATGTGCTAAACAATTTTAGGAATTATTAAGTCATTTGTATGCTGAATTCAAGTCACAAACTGTTAGATTTATCAGCCATTAACTATGTTCTGGAAATGCTGGCGTTTAACTCAATTCTGCTTTGCAGTTTGTTTTTTCAAACACTGCGTTCTTGCATGTCAAAAAGCTCCAAGCATAATTAATAATCCCAAATAAAAGAAACCAGTCTTAAAGAGTAACCTTTTAAGTTTAGTTGACATCCCTACTAGGAAGTGTAACTGTAGCTAAAACCTAACACAACCTTTCTTTCTCTTCTTGTTTCTCCACAATTCTCCTCATTGAAAAATGTTTCTAATTTAATTCTATTAATTATATCATGTCTCCTTGTTTACCTTGGAGTATGTGATAATCGTGTAATTTTTTTTTTACTGTATTATAGATAAGATATAGGTAAGACTGGTACTTTGAATTAACATATTTATAACTATTTTAATTCCTTTGGATAGGTGTACTTATTTAATTATTTCTTTGGATTTGCTACAGTCCTAGTAAAATTTATTTTTAGGAGAAAATATAACAAAATTTGGATGTTTGGAACATTGCTTGAATGTAATATATTAAATAACATATTTAGTAAAGATTGGCATTTTTAAAATAATTTTTTGAAGAACTATTTTATTTAACTTTATTTTATTTTAATTTGACCAGAGAGGGACAGTGAGAGAAAGAGAGAGAAAGGGAAAATGAGAAAGTAAGCCAACAGGTCCAGGACTTGAACTGTGATTGGCCATGTGGAAGTCCAGTGCCCTTAACCGCCACACAACCTGCCAGTCCCAAAGATTGGCATTTTTGGTTAAAGAAAAAGTATGAGCAAAATACTAGCATGGGCTAGATGTTTTGGACTGGTATTAGCATATGAGGGTCTTCAAAAGTTCATAGTAAATGTTTGTTTGAAAAAACTATGCATGCATTTCTAAGTTTATTGCACCAAAATAAATTCATATCTTTGATTTCATTTTTTCCAGAATTTTTTAAAGTACTCTTGTATTTCAGTTTAGACAAAAATAGCACTAATCTTAAACTGCTTTTCAATTTATTTAAAAAGAGACTGAAAGACTTGAGGACATAAAATGATTAAAAATTGCTTTGGACACTAGAGACAAAGTGGAAGGAGAGTGGGAGGGGGGAGAGTGTAGGAAAAGAAATTTCGGGAAAAAATAGAGTGGCAAGACATTTGTGGGACACAGATATGGTTTATTACCTATTGATGATTATGTGTATAGTATTCTCAACTGGACAGGCCTGAGAAGTATTTCATGTTGGGTAAAGTCTTTTTATAAGCAAAATGATAAATAGTGGTTGAATGTTTAAAAAATAATTGGAATAATAATACTCTGGAAAAAAATGAAAAGCTATTGGGTGATGATGATGGGGATTTTAATGTCTTTGTATTGACTGATATGAATGGTATTCCTTCTGGAAAAAGAAATGTAATACACTATAAAGTTATATGTGAGCCAATGGAATATAAACAAGATTATGATAATAATAAAAAAAGGTATTTGTGGAACACAGATATGGCTTATTACCTGTTGATGATGACATGTATAGTATTCTCAACGGGGCTGTACTGAGGTGTATATCATGCTGGGTAAAGTCTCTTTACAATTTAAATTACGTATAGCGATTGAATGTATGAATACTACTACTAATAATAATTGGGAAAAAAAAGAAAAAGGAACTCCCCTACACTTTTGGTGGGAATGTAAATTAGTATAGTCATTTTGGAGATCATTATGAAGATTCCAGACTATGAAAGAGAGACATTGTATGTCCCCATTATGCATATACCAAATGTCTGTACTCTGTGGCAAAACAAAAATTTTTCATGATATAAAGGCATGGAGAGCAACTGTGGATACTGGAGACAGTGTGGGAGGAGGGTTAGAAATGGTGGTGGGCTAGACGGAAGAATCAAGTGGGAAAGAAAGAAGCAAAATATTTAAGAAACACAAAATGGAAAATAGTTGTAGATGATAATATATATGGTGATATCTTTGATTGAGCCAATATATATATGTTCTGGGTGGGAAAATCCATTTTGTATGCTGTAATGATATACAGTGATTGATTATAAAATAAAACATTAATAGGGAGAAAAGGATTCTTCCATGTTACAAAAACTACTTGCATAGTTCATGAAGTAAGTCATATTCTTACCTTTTGGGGATCAGTATGTTCTATTAATTTTGCTGGTAGTCATAGTTTTAATAAATTAACTATGTGGGGCCAGCAAGTAGTGTAGTAGTTAAGGTACTGGACTCCCACATGGTCAGTCATAGTTCAAGTCCTGAACCCAGTAGTTTGAAAATCATGCCAGGAGCATGTGCGTGCATGCCCAAAATCCCAGGAGGAGAATGGAGGAAAAGGGACTGTGGCCTGGCTATCTTCCCTGGGGAGTGATTTCTCACTTTCTCTCTCACTGTCTCTCTGTCTCTCTCTCCCGCAAGTGTACATACCCCATGGCAAAAACCTAAAATAAATAAATAGAGTTATTTTAGATAAAGCATTTCTTCTAAAGAGTTCAAACTGGGACCAGTATTTGGCATAATGGCTATGTCGCTGGACTCCCATGTAGTCGACCGTGGTTCAGGTCCTGGACCTGGTGGCTTAAACTCACACTGGGTGCATGTGCGTGTGTACCCAACATACTGAGAGAAGAATGGAGAAGAAAGGATTGCAGCATGGCCATCCCCCCTGGGGGATAATTTCTCACTCTCTCTCTCTCTCTCTGTCTTTCTGGTTAGCACACACGCCCTGCAGCAAAAACCTCTCAAAAAATAAAAAGAGAGTTCAAACTACTCCTTCCATTTCCCTTCTCATCCTATGTTTTTAAAAGAGATGATGTGTTGCAGAAGGGTCGTTTTTGGTTGGACAGCAAGTGGAGAAAGGAAGACTTTTTAGATGCTTGGAGGTACCTCGGTCATACAGTTTTCATGCTGGTGGTTAGCTAGACTCTTATTTTCTTCTCTGAAAAAGCCTGTTAGGCCAGGTATTATTTTACAATATTCACTTTGATCTCTGATGAATTTCATTTACTAATAATGGCCTATTTGATTTTCCTAACCAGTAGAGGTTATTTTCTGTCTTTACTGTATTTTCTGGCCCAGTATTATTCATCCAGAGATGACATAAAGTGGTTTACAAGATGTAGAAAATATGCAAGAAAGCAATTAAAAGAAAGACTAGAAGAAGAAAGAAAAGATATGATGGTGTCATACAATAGAGCTAGGGCTAGACTAAAGACAGATACTATAATGACAAGCATGAGCAAACCATTTCCTTTTAAATTATATGTACTGTTAACTACTCAAATAAGTAAATTTGCATGGTCAGGTGAAACAATCAAGTGAAATACAACAATTCTTGCTAGTAAAGATGGACAGAATTTTATCTTAGACACCTTGTTTTAAAGAAAGGAACTCACTTGATTGCAAGGAAAAAAAATTACCTTTTATAGCTGTCATGTAAAGATTATCATTTGATCTTGGGCTGAAGTATTGGAATTTTTTTTTAAAGAGAGATTTTTGCTATAGGGTGTGTGTGCTCACTGGAGAGACACAGAGAGACAGACAGAAAGTGAGGAATTACCCCTTAGAGGGGAATGGACACACCTCAATCCCTTCTCCTCCATTCTCTTCTTGGATCTTGGGCATGCGTGCACATGCTCCCAGTGTGAGTTTCAAGCCACTGGATCTAGGACTCAAACTGCAGTTGACTCTGTGGGAATCTGGCAACATAACCATTACACCAGCTGCTGATCCCTTCTTGGAACATTTAAAAGAGTGGTTGAACACTCTGAACTTGGTTTTTATCACTCAAAGTAGTTTTTATTGGTAGCTTCTTAGAATCGTGAGCCAGAGACTGTCTTCACTAACCGAGATAGGAATGTGTGTGTTCAGAATTGCTGGTTGTATTCAGACTCTTACCCACTAACCGTAACACTGACTTCCTTATCTTCATTCTTGATAAAGATGTTTAATTATGAGAGCAGGAATTTCTCTTTTAATCTAGGGTCTAGTCTAGGGATGGAGGGTAGGTGTGAGTGGGATAGCTATAAACCAATTCCTTGAAATATTCTGAAGGATTTTATCGGTAAAGTCTTTTTGTAGGTGTGAATAGACTTTGTAATTCTTATCAGATTCTTAAAATACATACCCCCCAATTTAAAAACCACAGCACTGGAGACTTCTAAGGCTTTGTTGTATGTGTTTGAATGTGTCGATTTAAAGTGAATGAATCCAAGTCACATTTTCCCACTGTCTGTCTGTATAACTCTTCCAGGAAGGACTTGGTCAGATGCTTTGTGAAATTACACACTGTGCTTCTCTTCTGGTTTACCTATGTGCTAGTCTGATCACAAATTATGAAATTAATTTTACATTTACTTGATTTAGGGGGAAACCTGTACTGCTGTCTGATAATATGCTTTTCTTTGTTTTGGGGCCTTTTAGGTCATCTATTTAATAATCTGTTCTAAAATGCTATTATGGATTGAGCTCTCATTTTGAAAAGGAGTGTATTTGCTGACATCTCTATTATCCTTTCACTTGACTATAATTATGTGATCTTTTTTTTCTTCTTCTTCTTTTTTTTTAAGAGAGATTTTTGCTATAGGGCCTGTGCGCTTGCTGGAAAGACAGAGAGATAGAAAGTGAGAAATCACCTTCCAGGGAGGATGGCCATGCCACAGTCCCTTTTCCTCCATTCTCCCTTCCCCTCCATTCTCTTCTTGAGATTTTGGGTGCACACACACACACACACACACACACACCATGAGTTTCAAGCTGCTAGGTCTGGGACTCAAACTACGACTGGCCATGTGGGAGTCCAGCAACGTAACCACCATACCATCTGCTAGTCCCATATGATCATATTTTAAGGTCTTAAAAAAAAAAATTCTTTCCTTTTTTCTCTCATAAAAGATGTGGCAGGGCACCCTCAATAGAGGTTTGTGCCATGATCCCCCTTGCCTTTCCCAGCTAGCCAGGATCACGGGTACATGTATGTCCCAGCATGTACACCTGGGAACTGGACCACAGTCTTTCATATGGATCCAGCATTGCAGAGCAGCACTACAACCAAGCTGTGGTGGCTGGCCCATCTTCAGGCTTTTTAAAGCCTCCTAGATATAATTTAAAACATTGTTTTGTCTGTCTGTTTTTTTTTTTTTTTTTTTTAAGGGTCTTGCAGTTGCAATTCTACTATCTTAGCCTTAGATTTCAGACCGCAGGTATGCATCACTACCCCTGGCTTTTTTAGATAAGGTTATGCAGGCTAGCCTTGATTTTGTGATCCTCCTGCTGGAGTCTCCTGAGTCACTAGGATTACAGAGGCATGCTGTCATGCCTGGCCTGTAGGCTGCCTAGGAATTGAACCTGAACCTCCCATGGAGATCCCAGCCTATGACGTGCAGTGTCTTAGTAGCATGTGTCACTGAAACTGGGCCCTCGGATATACTTTTTGTGAGTCTACAGCTTAGAATTAATTCAGAGAATCTGAGCATCTCGTCTTGAATTCAAGTGCTTGTTAGCCATGCTAGTTCTGCCTTTTCCATCTGCCTGATGGTGAAGTCAGGAGCAAAAAGCAATTGAAATATTCTTTTTCCTGTCTTTTGCCCAAGCAGTGGTGAATATCATTTCCAAAATTTCCACAAGTAGCAATAGCAAAGTCACCCCACAAGCAACATGTTATCACCTTTAGCATTTTGGACAAGCCTCATCTCATTGCAGTTTTTTTTTTTTTCTTTCTTTCTTTTTTTTTTTTTAATTAAATTCCCTCTCTTCCTCCTTTCTGAAAGAGAAGGAAGACGAGTATCCTCAACAGAGTGTCATGCTAAGGCCCTCCCCCAATCCATTAAGTCAGCAAGGAACACAAAGGTCCCGTGCGCTTGCCAGAGAGACAGAGAGACAGAGAAACAGAAAGTGAGAAATCACCTTCCAGCGAGAATGGCCGTACCACAATCCCTTCTCCTCCATTCTCCTCTTGGGGTTTTGGGCGTGCACACACATGCAGCCCACGTGAGTTTTAAGTCACCAGGTCTGGGACTCAAACCACGATTGGCCATGTGGGAGTCCAGCGATGTAACCACTACACCATTTGTTGGTCCCATGGATTATATTTTAAGTCTTTTTTTTTTTTTTAAAGTATTCTTTATTTCTATCATAAGAAAAGAAAGTATGTACACCTGAATGTACGGGTTGACCCTGGAACTGAACCTTCAAACTTGCATTGGATCCAGCGTTGTGGAGTAGTGCACTATGGCCGCACCACTGCAGCTGGTCCAATTTTGTACCTTTTGACATACTTTTGTAAGATTCGATGTAACTTCTGTTTGTCCTAGATCATACCTGTTTCTCTGTATGACTCCATTTAAAGTATGAATAAAATTGGGCCAGCAGGTGGCATAGTTGTTAAGGTGCTGGACGCTTGTGTGGTAGACTATGGTTTGAGTCCCAGACTTGGCCGCTTGAAACTCAGGCCGGTGCATGTGCGAGCATGTTCAAAATCCCAAGAAGAAAATGGAAGAGAAGGGATTGTGGCATAGCCATCTCCCCTGGGGGGTGATTTCTCGCTTTCTGTCTGTCTGTTTCTCTCTCTGCCTCTCTGTTAAGCACTTGTGTTCTATAGCAAAAATCTCTCAAAAAAAAAAATTAAATAAATAAAGAAAACCACAAAGCAATATGAGGAAACACATAGCTGTCCCTGTTATTGAACTCATTCTTTTTTTTCTTTCTTTCTTTCTTTTTGTGAGAGGTTTTTGCTGTAGGGCACGTGCACTCGCCAGACAGACAGAGACAGACAGAGAGACAGAAAGCGAGAAATCACCCCCCAGGGGGGATGGCCACACCACAATCCCTTCTCCTCCATTCTCCTCTTGGGATCTTGGGCACGCACACACACGAGCCCAGTGTGAGTTTAAGCCACCTGGTCCGGGATGCGAACCGCGGTCGACTACATGGGAGTCCAGCGACATAGCCATTACGCTAACTGCTGGTACCATTGAACTCATTCTTTGTATATATTCTTTTCATCATGAAGATGACTCATTTTCTTATTGTTAGAAGGGGAGTTTGAGAAACTTAAATCCCATGTGAGCCCATTATTAATATTAAGTTTCTTAGCCGTTAGTCCTGTATATTTTTTTCTCTGAGCTTTGCAACCTGCTTTCCTTCAAAGATCAGGATACGTTACTTTGTATGTCCAGGATTCACTACCTAGCCTATTACAAATTCCAATTTTACATTGTCACTTTCTCTCAGAATTTCCATCATTTCTACTTTACCACACAGTTTATCTTTATTGGTTAGAAGTGTGAGCTCAGGTTCATCTCATTGTTTCATTCTGAAAGATAGAACATGTCAGGTCGAAGTTTTCAGCAGAATATGATGAACAGGACCATGTTCAAACAGTTGGCACCTCTCATGATGTCACCATCTTATTTCAGAGTCAATTTTGTTACTTTTATTAAAAATATATCATATAAGTCTTTGGTTGGGTGAACAATCTGATTGTATGGGTATCAACATGATATTCTTTTTCCTTTGGGGCTCATTTTAAATATCCTTTACCATAATTCATCCCTATGTCTGGCTTTCCAGGTAGGTGAATGTTTTTTGACAGAGCACGTTCTTTTTGTCAGCTTATTAACTGGACATTGTTGGATGTCTGTTGGCATTAGATCTAGTCTTCTAGGTTCTGCAATAGAATGACTGTGCAGTCCTATTTACCACCATTTTTTTTTTTTTTGAGAAGTTTTTGCTATAGGGCGCATGCACTCACCAGAAAGAGAGAGACTGAGAGACAGAAAGCAAGAAATCACTCCCCAGGGGGGATGGCCACGCCGCAACCCCTTCTCCTCCATTCTCCTCTCGGGATCTTAGGCACACACGCACACGCGCCCAGCGTGAGTTTAAGCCACCGGGTCCGGGACTCGAACCGTGTCGACTACGTGGGAGTCCAGCGACATAGCCATTATGCTAACTGCTGGTCCCAACACATGCCTGGGGTGAATTTGAGCCACCAGGTCCAGAACTCAAACCGCAGTGGACTACTTGGGTTGCAAATCCATAAGAGCCACTTATCTTTTCAGTCTTTTTTTGTTTTTTTTTTTTTTTGCCATAGGGCGGGTGGGCTTGCAGGAGAGAGACAGGGAGGGATAGTGAGAGAGAAAGTGAGAAGTCACTTCCCGGGTGATGGACATGCTGCAATCTTTTCTCCTCCACTCTTCTCCCAGAATTTCGGGAATGTACTCACACATGCCCAGCATGATTTTCAATCCATGGGTTTAGAGACTTAAACCACAGTTGGCCATGTGGGAATCCAGTGCCTTAATCACTATGCCACCTGCTCTCTTCAGTTTTGTGCATTTCTGTATAGACGTCTGATCCTTTTTAGTTTTCATGGCAGTTCCTCCTATATTCTTAGACTGTTCATATCATGTCCTATCAACATCCCTTAAGATACTCATCTTTTCGTTCATGATTTTTTTCCCCCTCCTTTGAGCTTTTGAGAAAAATACCTTATATACTGAATTCCCTTTCTCCACGTTTCTTGTCCACCATTATTTATTCTTGGCTTAAATTAGCACCCAGAGCACTTCTGCATCTAACTTGTAACTTTTTCTCTTACTGCTCATGACCTTCTCTGCTTTTTCTACTCTTGCATGACTTCTTGATATTTTGGAGTTACTTAATGTTTTTCATGACTCCAGACGTTGCTTGACATTGTCCACCTTTTTAATTTCTTAGCAAAGGAAGAATGTTCCTTCTAAATTTTTCTGAAAGGTAAAATGACTCAGAAAAATCTGGAATGTGAGGCTCCCCTGCTTCCCAGCAGCTTTCACTTTGTATTGTAGAGTTTTGCGGGTGTGCAGCATTTTTCACTAATAACTTTTAGAGTCGGGCCCATTTTCATGTCTGTAACGGATTGTGGTTGTCACTAAAATAAAATAAAAAATAAGAACGTTATTGCCTTGCAGCTTCCCTGTTCCTTTACTTGAGATATAAATAATGTTTGCCAAGTAAATACAAAGACATTATCACCAAGGGATGAATTATTGTCTTTCTCCCAGCTTTAAAATAAAACTTTTCAGAATTATATTTAGAATTATAAAGTAGGGAGGGTGCGGGGAAGGGAGAAAGCAACCTTTTAAAACAAAGTTCAAATCAATAAAAATTAACATTTCCTAGCCTCTATTTTTCAACTAATGACTGAAGACAAGTACTAATTAGAGAAACCTCAAGTGTCTGGGTTTCTGGTTGTAGCAGATGGTGCTGCGTGAGAACTATTCCTAGCGCCAGGCAGAAGTCTGACTCGTTCTCAGCTACCTTTTTCCACGGTGATCTTGTCTGAGGACACTCATATCTGCCCATTGCTTTGCACTGAGGCTTTTCCTTCGTCTTCCATTCTCTGTTTCACTCCTTTCTATAATAGTTTCAGGAGGTGTATTCGGCCATGTTTACTGAGGACTTTTGTGATCTGTTATTTTCACTTTTTCCTTAACAAATGAAAGAAAAATTTATCATTTTCTTTTCAGAGTGCCTTTGACTCTTCTCACCTATATCAATAGGCTTTGTAATGCTCCCATTGCACTTTTAGTATTTTTTTTTTCCTCTGGATCACACAAAACCAGCACTGAAGTCTTCAGTCCTCCCTCAATTCCCTCAGCCATTAGCTAGGAGTAAAATAGGTTTGCCTTTTCTGATATTTACTCTTTTTTTAAAAAAAATTCTTTTCACAGATTGTCTGAAAACATATGTTTTCTAGTGCTTTGTACTTCCTTTGCTATTAACTCTGCTAAACAACTCTGGGGACACTTTGATTTTTAAATACGCGTTTTCAGTACTGTTGAGTATTTATATTGCTTTGACAAATGATGCATGTGCATTTTCTACAGTATGAAAATCATTCATCTTAGGATGACAAATCATGGAAGTTATTCTATTTAACTGGATTTTTGCTTGTCTTCAGAGTTATTTTACCAGCACCACGTTCATTCTCTCTGTCGTGTATGTTCTGATGCTGTTTGGTCTTCATAATGAAGCTTCGTCACGATTTAGTGTTTTGTTGTTGTTGTTGATATTAAAATATTTTTTTGATGGAATGAGAAGAAAATAGTGACTGGTTATCATCAACATATCTGGTTTAGGTGAATAGTACTACCCTCTTTTTTTTTTTCTTTTTTTAAATTTTTTCTCTATGATGTTTCTTGTCCCTGCTGAAGACAAAGAAGGAAGGAAGCTACTGTAAAAATTCAAGCAAGAATTCTGAGAGCCTGACCTTCTAGAGCAATATTAGCATGGAAAATAATTCACATTACTATCTTCAAATAATAATGTAGGCCAAATGATCATTTTAAATATTGTAATGACTTTTATAGTTTAGAAATTACAGGTTTTGGGACAGCCCCATGGCCTGGTATTAAGGGAGCCAATCTACTATGGCCAACTGTGTGATTTAAATTCTGTCCCTGGTGGCTTGAAAAACATGCTAGGTACATGTGCATGCATGTCCAAAATCCCCCCAAAAAGTAGAAATGAAGGAATAAGGATTGCCATGTGACCATGCCCCATTGGGGAGTCTTTTCTCCTTCTCCCTTGTGTCTCTCACTGAGGAACATATGGCAAAATGAAAAGACAAAAACAAAAAACAAACACAAAACAACTACTGTTTCTCTCTCTAAGTGTCTCTATTTTCTTTGTAACATAATACATGTTTAACTATTGTGGAATTCATCATATGCCCCACTTAGGTATTTCTTAGTTTCAGGAACTACTTACGTGGTGTCTATTCTTTTTTAGTTTGCTTGTTTTCTCTTTTAAGGTTTTTGCCACAGGGCTCATACACTTGCTGGAAAGAGATAGACAGTGAGAGGGGAAGAGGAATCACCTCCAAAGAGGGATGGCAATGCCACAATCCATTTTCCTCCATTCTCCTCTTAGAAGTTTGGGCACACACACACAGACGTGCCTATTGTGATTTTTAAGCCACCAGGTCCAGGACTTGAATGTACTACCACAATGGCCATGTGGTAGTACAACACCTTAACCACTGTGCTGCCTGCTGGCCCACTGGGTTTCTAGTCTGTTGTTAAAATAAATAACATTTGTAGGTCTCCCCCAACCTCAGAATATAATGGCAAAAGGGAAATAAAAATAGCATGTACTATCACCCAGAGATAACAATTATTAGCATTATAATGTTTTTCTTGTCAGTTTTTCATAGGTACAAAAGTAATTGTGATGAAATATGTATCTATAAGTATTTACTCATTTACATAAATGAAATATTACATTTTTATGGAACATTAAATTATGAGTTGTCATGAAAATTATTGAGAGCATAATATTGAGTCATCATGTGGATACACGATTTTTTTTTTTTACCATTTCCCTATTTGTTGACCATTATAGCTCTTTCCAGCTTATTATAATGGATGCTGTAGTTAATACTTTCTTGACTACCAAGTCTTCATATATATCTTCAGGATAGTGAATTAATGTATAAATACATTTTAAAAGTCAAGACCTTCTTCTAAGGCTTGTAACTGAATATGTATAAGGATGTTAGTGAGTCCTAATGGCTGAAAGTACCAGTACAGAGGTAACAACAGTGCTTAGATGCTTTGCACTTTCCAGCTCCACCTCCTCTTCACGTGGTCACCACCTTGGAAAAGAATACCAGAGCTCAGAGGTTTGAAGGGAAGACACAGAGTATGATGCCAGAGATTCCCACTAGTCTTCCCAAGTCATCCCCACTAATCTATTGTACAATGGATACCGCATGTTTACTAATTGTTCTTTAGCATTTTTGTTGGATTTTCTTTAAGATCCTTCTGTTTATTACAGAAGATAGTTTTTGCCCACCATGTCTTGGTCTTTTTCAACAACCAGGAACATTACTAAATAACTAAATGTCTTTTGTGCTCTTTGGCATTTTTTTAATTGCAGGAAAAGCCTCGTATGGGTATATAGTAGTATAATAATGTAAGGAAGGGCTACTTAATTTGGGAAATGTCTGGAGAGTTCAGTTAATAGTTTAGAAGACAAGTTCAGTACAATTCTCCTTGTATAAGTCAGTTTATTTAAGCAAATAATTATTTGCTTTGGGTATGGTATCTATTAAGCCAAGTACTCTATCACAATTATATATGACACCAGAAAGCTAATTATGGTGAGTCTAGTTTTTTTTTTCCTTTCCTTTATTCATGAGCATGAGAGATAAAGAGAGAAAGTCAAGCAATCTCAGGAGGATCTCTCATCACAATCCCTTTATTCTCCCATATATTGATAGATCTAGCATCACAAGTACAGTGCATTCCTAAAAAAACCAAGTCAGTCCAAGTTTAGTTTTTCTTGATCCTTGTCATTTCAGGGTTGTTTTTTTTTTTTATGTTGATATAAAAAAGCTATCTTTTTGAAAAATGAGCTCTTAAATAGACTACATTGGGGTCATTTCTAATTGTTAAAAAATGTCTTTATACCTTGTGTATGATTTTAATGAATTTGAGTATTTCTAGTTATTAGTTAATATTTTATTTTCGAACTTTCTACATTGAAATTAATTATTTGTCTTTAAGTGAATTATTTCAGCGACTGCAGTTCTATCATGATTTTACAAAGCTAACAACAGGAATAATTAAGAATTGGTACAAATAGCATTTGTATCTATATTTAAAAGCTTTTCAATTGACCAAGCAGATGTTGTTACAGATTTTTGTCTTTGATATGATAAATTTCCCATTAATTTTGAAAATCTGTGTTTAAGGAATGTGCTTTCAAGTTTTGCATAGTTGAGCTGCAATTTGTGAAAGTTCAAGCAGCTGTACTGACAAACCATTTGAAAAATTCATAATTGAGGCTTTTTTAAGCAAAGGCTAGAGCTTTATAATTTTATATTTTATATTCAAGCACATGTATTTCAATTTGTTTTCTTTTATGGGTCCTGAAGGTATGATGTATATTACACATGTATACACATACATATGTATACATGTACATACATAGATGTGTATATTGTGTCGTTGGAAAAGTCATGACACATTTTTGCATAGAAAAACACATCATGGCTTTTCCAACAAGCCAATACATGTTCTCTACAACACATATATTTATGTTGTACATCCAAGCTAAGTTCAAGGGAGAAGTGCATATACTTCATTTTTCTAAAGTAAAAAATATTCATTTTAAGTTTTTACTATCCAATTTTAAATAAAGCTTTTTATTTGTTTAGGTTGAAGAAATTGTGGATATTGGATCATTTGCTCCAGAAGACATTCATATTCCTAAGATTTATGTACATCGTCTAATAAAAGGAGAAAAATATGAAAAACGAATTGAGGTAATTGACTTAGCATTTTCGTTAGTATTTATGGGTCTGATTACCAGACACATATGTCTCTGGGGCCATTCCAGACGATAAGGGATTAGAGCTGCACAGGATGTCTGATTTCGAATTCTTATAGAAGCCTCTCAGGTGTTCACAGTTAAGGGGACGTGATTGTCTGTGCTACTATGTAGCCTGTCAATGCCTTGTACTCACAAGGTATATATCACCAGTCATGTGATTCTGTAGGCCATAACTATCAAGTTCTATAACCTTTCTAATTTATAATACATAGTTTGGACTGTCTGTCTTAGAAGGTGGAGAAGAATAATTAGAACTTTGGTGGCATTATCCCTGATGGAATCCTTTTCTTTTCTTTTCTCTCTCTTTTTTTTTTTTTCTTACATTTTTCTTCTGTATTCATGATAGAGTACACGTGCATGCATATATGCAAGTGAGAGAGACGAACACCCTCCACAGAGTCTGGGCATGCCACAGTCCCTTTCCTCTACTCCTCCTGCCTGTTGGATCTTGGGCATTTATATGCATGCCCCATGTATTTCAAGCTGACCTGGCAGGACCGTTGAGTTGGGTTGTTATGTAACATCTGGCTTCTCTTGAGCAGAGCTTTATTGCTTTGCCATGGAACTGGCCCCCAATGGAGTGTGAATGTTTGATTGTTCAGGGATATCTACCTATTGCAATTGCTCTGCACTTTTATAGAGTGCAGTAAGAATATCATTTCCAATTAGCTATGGGCCATGGAAATTGTGGCAGGGAGCAAGTATCAAGAGCATTGAAGGTATTTCAAGGTCAGTGAGAGAATAAAGGATGACTAGCTGGGCCAGAATTGATATCAAGATTCAATGGGACCAGCAGTTAGTGTAATGGCTGTCACTGGATTCCCATGTAGTCGACCGCGGTTTGAGTCCTGGACTTGGTGCTTCACGCCGGGCGCGTGTCCGTGCATGTCCAAGATCCCGAGAAGAGGATGGAGGAGAAGGGATTGCAGCATGGCCATCCCCTCTAGGGGGTGATTTCTCGCTTTCTATCTTTCTGTCTCTCTCTGTCTGTCTGGCGAGCGCACGTGCCCAATAAGAAAATCCTCTCCAAAAATGATATCAAGATTCATATTTCTAGCTATCAACAACAGATAGACATAGAGTAGGGGAACATCAGCATTAGGGAATCAGAGATGCCCTGCTACCATGTGGACATCAAACTGCAATACTTTCTGCAATCCCAGACTAGTTTTAGGGCATAGGGACAAAGGATGGGAGATTTGCAAACAGCAACCAGAGTTTGCATTTAGGAGATTTAGAAATGGAAATAATTTACTGGCTGGTTTCTTGGTATTTATGTGATTTCTGTGATGCACTTGTAGCAAAAGTTGTCTAGGTTCTGCAGGTGGAAATAGGGAATTGGCAGCAGCACATTCTGACAGCCTAGAAAAACAGATTCCCAAGGTCTGTTTCTTTTTCCCTCCTCTGGCTCCATCTGAGCACCTGGGGAGAATTCAGGTGCAGGAGTCTTTCGAGTAACAGTAGTTGCCCTCAATGTGCCAGTAATGGGGATTATCTGCTTCAAAGAGACAGAAAAGGCTTATCTTCCTTGTCAAGCAAATCTGACCTCTTTCATTTACTTTACTAAGAATTACTTTTGTCATCAAATGTCACCCATGTTATTTTTTTTTAATTTTGGAGATTTTCCTTATTATCGTAGCAATTGGAGTTAATTTTTAAATAGTATTATTATATTTATTATTTTTATGTATAGTTTTTTTATACATTCAATCACTATATATTATTACAGTGTGCAAAGTGAATTTCCCCAGCATGAATATACTGCATTTTAGTCCAGTAAAAGATATTGTAATACACATTATCATCAACAAATTAATTTTTATAATAAAATGTTATATGTTATTTATTTCTGTTTATTTTAAAGCGTTTATCAATACGGCAACAGGAAGATGAAAAAGCCAAATCTGGTAAATCCAAAGACAATGTGAGGGAACGTATCATCAAACGGGCAGCTCTTGAATTCGAAGATGGCATGTATGGTATCCTTTCTGAGACTGGACAAAGAGTCCTTGCTTTTCCCAAGTTGATCAGTCCACGGTAACTTGTAAAGCAATTGATCAGTATTTTATTTGTTCATTTCTCTTTTTTTAATCTTTATTTTATTTTTTATTTACATTTTTAAATTTCGTTTTCTTTTATACATTCAATCACATTATTTAGCTTACAAACTGAATATTTCAACATGTGAACATTTCTCCCTAGTCCACTTGATAAAACTATAAAATATCTTCAACAGACAATACATTTCTTTGTCCCATTAATGCTTTGCCTCTTTATTTTTCTTCTAAATGTCCTTCCTCAGACCATACTCTTTCACACACACTATATCTGGTATTTACACCCATTTGCTGTGTTTCTATATCCTTTAGTCAATCATTTTCAGTCATAGAGTGCCAACACTTGATATATATTAAGTGGGGACATACAATGTCTCTCCTTCTTAGCCTGGCTTGCTTCACTCAGCAGTAAATCTTCCATATTCAGTTTTTTATAAGCTCTTGCATATAACCTAAAGGTACCAAGATATATGAAATTGGGATTGTAATGTTTACCTTCTTGAAACAAAATGGCAACCAAAAATTTGCTTAGCTAGTTTCTAATATGCAGTAGATTCCAGTGCAATTTGGGATTTAGATAGAGGATACTGGGAAAAGAGATTCTCCAAAAAGGAATTCCAAATCTCAGAAATACTAGTTATAACTGGTGCTGTTTACTTTACATTCTAACATTTATGTACTCATTGAAAATTAAAATCCAAGTTCTTAGCAACCCTCTGCTTTCCTTGAAAAGGTTTCTGTGAATATACCCTTTTATATGTAGTGTTTTGTAAGGCTATTCAGTGAGCAATTCAAGTTCTGCTTTGGACACTGTCAAAAAAGAGGTCAAGTAGAATTTAGTACAATTTAAATATATTTCAAATGCATTTAAATAGCAGTGAGCTTGTTTACTGTTTGTTAGGTTTTAATACATGAGACATTGGACTAAATAATACAAATAATACATACAAGTAGTGCATGATAAATATTTGTGTGATAGTGGATATAGTGATGCCACAGGATGGGAATGAAAAAGATAAGTGTCTCCATTTTTGAGCATCCCTAGTCCGTGAGTATAAGACTTTCAGACTGATCTTGACTGGGAGAGCATTTTTACTTTTTCTATCTTCACCTCATTTTTTTTTTTTTTTTTCAGTTTATACCTTGTTTTATGGTAGGGGTTTACATAGGAGAAGAGAGTTATGTTGCCTGTCTTCCAACTCCCATATCAGCAAGATTTAGTGACAACCAAGTGACTTACAATTGATATGAAGGGTCTTCAAAAAGTTTTGAAAAAATGTGTCTTACAAAAAAACCCAAAAAACTACCCATGGATTTCAAAATTTTTTGCACCAAAAAACCTGATATTTTAATTCCATTTTCCACAAACTTGTTGAAGTACCCTCATATTTAAACACTGACTGTAACACTAGTTTTAAAATAATAGCACCTTCTAAATGTTCCTTTTTACCATTACTATATTGCCTATTAAAAATATTTGCAGGCCAGCAGGTGGTGTAGTGGTTAAGGCCCTGGATCCCACATAGCCAACTTAACTGTTCAAATCCCAGACCAGGTGGCTTGAAAATCACGCTGGACCCTTGTACGTGCATGCTAAAAATCCTGAGAGGAGACTGGAGGAGAAGGGATTGTGATGTGACTATCCTCCCCTCAGGGGTGATTTCTTACTTTGTTTCTCTCTGTCTTTGTCTCTGGAAAGTGCACATGGCCTATAGCAAAAACTATTTATATATATTTGCAAGTCAGTTCATATAAATGGTCTTTTCGTGTCATCTGCTCTTTCAGCCCAAAGTATATATACTTTTCTCTCTTTGATGTGTAACTTACTAAAAAGTATTTAAGAACTGATAAAATGATAGAATATGATAAAGAGTTGAGGTATAAGGAGTATAATTTGGGTTGTTGTTAACTAAAAATAGCTGCTTATAATGGAATTAATATCTCAGATTGTTCTGTGCATCGCTAAGAAATGAAGTACAAATAATAATATAAGAGACTATGATTGACTAAGATGTGAACTAAGTAGCTATTACTGTAACTTCATTGACTTACTGGATCCACAAGCAGTTACCTGGGTCATTCGATTATCCTGTTGACCTTCATAGTTTACCATATGGCAGCATACATAAGCTTTATTTTTTCTGTCCTTGATTCATTAATATGAATTAATAATGTTATTCATTAATTATTAATTATTATTCCAGCATCATCAGAGTGCCATTGTTCCTCATACTAGTTCTAGTGAAGTCTTCTCTATGCAGTGGTAGTGGACAGCCATGGGCCGCCGTGTGTGAATATTGCTGATCTGGTCCACCTGCCTGTGTTGAGGCAAGATTGGACCCACAGCATTGCATACAAATCAGTTGACCCTGTTTGATCTTCTAAAGAAGATTCATCTTCTCCTTCAGTTAGTTCTTTGATGCCTTAACACAGCTACTTTTTATATGGCCTCGACTGCATTTGCTGAAACTTAATCTCTTCTCCACCATCCTCTTTATGTCTCAGAGATGATTCACTTACCAAAGAATGTTATCACAGTGACCCAAAGAAGTTGACACACTCTTAGGCAAATATTTTAATATTCAGAAAACTTTAAAAATATATAAAAATGGTAGCCCCATTTTGGAATATTAAGTCATCTTTCTTTTTAGTGGGAGTTTTGAAAAGTACAAATCATTTTTAAATAAAGGTCAAGCCATATTTAATAATACATCAGTCCAGATTTGCTGAGTACATTAATAAAAATAAAATGTGTCTTACATTTTTGTTAAAACGAACTCTTGGCTAGCTTCTGAAGCCACCACTTTGATATCTTTGTGAGAAAACATATTAATGTTATTGAAACAGCTGTAACTAATTAGAGATTTTCTTTTTGAAAAATTACAAAGTAGTGCCCGAAGGGTTATTGGAGAATATATTCAGTTACTACATTCAGAGCAAGTTCCCTTTAAAGACGGTTTCTGTTCAGATTTATATATTTTTGTAGCACAGTCTTTCTGCCTTTTGCTTAACATCATTTTTCCAGCTAATTTGGGAATAGGAATTCCACTTCTGGCCAGCAACTTTATCAGCCCAAATATGACTGTTCATCTTCAAAGTGAGAATGGAGTCCTTGGTTTGGTAAGATGGAAATTAAAATTAATTTTCTTTATTCAGTCTTTATGGAGAATGTGATATTTCATTTAGTAAAATTTTCTGATAACAGGGTTATTAGCTTAAAGTTCCCAACCTTTTTTTTCTTTCTTTTTACTGTCATTAGAAAATGTTTAACTTTTTTCTTAAAATGATATTGCTAGCATGTAGTATCGTATTTTATGTAGTAAATGATAGCTCTCTGCCCAGATGGGCTTCTGATTGCTTCTCCTTGTCCATCTGTCAGTTTTCCTTTCTTATATTGTATCTGTTTTGGAGAGATCTTACCATTTCCTGTTTAGTTAACTGCTTCAAGCTCAGTGATTGTTAACAATTTTACAGTAAGTAAAAATCAATAAAGCTCAGAATGAAAATCTAAAGTGTAAGATTTCTGCTTTAGGACCAGAATATTTTTTTGACAATTAATTACTTCAAAGAACCTTAGAAGTTCTCATCTCATTTTTCTTCTGAGGCCCTATTGTCCAGAAGGGTAGAATTTTCTCTTCCTCAAAATTAATCTTTCTGATGAGCTTACTCTTCCTATAGAATTAGGCCATACTTTCTACTCAACACTTTAAGAAAATTAAGAACTAGCTCTGCTTTCTAGGTGATTTTTTTTAAACTTTATTTTCTTTTCTATGAATGAGAGAGACAGAGAAAGAGAGAAAGACGACACCCCAGCAGGGTCCAATGCTGTGATCCATGCTCAGCCGGGATCATGGGCACATTTGTGCCAGCACATCCAAGGAGGTCTCTGGATGCAAATTAATGACCTTACCACGTGGGTCTGCTTTGTAGCATGCACATGTTACTGCTGTGCCATAATTTGGGTCTCCTTTTTCCTTTTTTAAAGTTTTATTTATTTAAATAACATTTTAATTTAATTATTAACTATGATAGGGATTATTTAGTTTTTTGATCTATAGTATTTCTAATCTTTTATCATTTAGCAGTAGATCTTAACTGTTCATGTAATAAAAACTATATATATGGGGAGTGTATATCCAGTATTTAAAATATAAACAAATTCCATGGGCATATAGTGGCTGGGGCTTGGTTTAATGAATAATCATGACCATTTTCAAAGACAGGGAAATGATATATATCTTGATAAAAGCAGATTTATATTAAAGTCAAAAGACTTGCATTTTTTAAAGTATTTTAGAGATTTACCTAAAGTGATCAACTTCCTCACTCTGAAGGTAAGGGAAATATGTTTATGTGAATTTTCCACGATCAGTATTCAAAGGGCTAAAACATTAGTTGCCACTTCAGTTTATTAACCTGCTGCTTGATTGAATGAATAATCATGACCATTTTCAAAGACAGGGAAATGATATATATCTTGATAAAAGCAGATTTATATTAAAGTCAAAAGACTTGCATTTTTTAAAGTATTTTAGAGATTTACCTAAAGTGATCAACTTCCTCACTCTGAAGGTAAGGGAAATATGTTTATGTGAATTTTCCACGATCAGTATTCAAAGGGCTAAAACATTAGTTGCCACTTCAGTTTATTAACAGTATAAATCTTTAAAAATTATGTACAGGGAACCAGCAGTTAGCGTAATGGCTATGTCGCTGAACTCCCACGTAGTCGACTGCGGTTCGTGTCCCAGACCTGGTGGCTTAAAACTCATGCCGGGCGCGTGTGCATGCATGCCCAAGATCCTGAGAGGAGAATGGAGGAGAAGGGATTGCGGTGTGACCACCCCCCCCCCCGGGAGGGTGATTTCTCGCTTTCTGTCTCTATGTCTCTCTCCGTCTGGCAAGCGCACACGCCCTATAGTGAAAACCTCTCCAAAAAATAAAATAAAATAAAATAAAATAAAAATAAAAATTATGTACAAATTTTATAGCCAATATTCCTCATTCTCAGCACCATCTTAGGCCTTTTTTACCTTCCCTTTTTTTTAGCGTGTGTTATGTTATGAAACTACTTGCCCCATCAAGTAATTAGAATTGCCTTATAAAAATATATACAAGGGGCCAGAAGATAGCATATGGTTGTGTCAGTGAACTCCCACATGGCTGACTGCAATTCGAGTCCCAGAACCAGTGACTTGGAAATCACACTGGGCGTGTGTGCATGCACACCCAAGAGCCAGAGAGGAGAGTGGAAGAGAAGGGATTGTGGTGTGGTCATCTCCCCTTGGAGAGTGACTTCTCACTTTCCCTCTCATTGTCTTTCTCTCTCGGGCAACAACATGTACTCTAAAGCAAAAACCTCTCAAATACACACACATACACACACACACACTAACTTTGTCTCACCCAGGTAGCTTGTTGGTTACAACAGCTGAATTGCAAATAACTAACTGTGGAGTTCAAGTCCCAGACTTGGCAGCTTGAACAATACTCCAGGCACATGTGCATACATGCTCAAAAGTCCTGAGAGGAGAAGGATTGAAGTATGTCATTCCCCCTGAATGATGCTTCCTCACTTTCTCTCTTTCTCTGTCTCCAGGGAGCACACATGCCATGTAAGTTTAAAAAAAAAAAAAAAAGAAAAGTTTAAAAATCTCACTGATGGGCCAACAAATGGCATAGTGGTTATGTCACTGAACTCCCATATTGGCTGACTGTGATTTAAGTCCCAAACCAGGTTGCTTGAAAATCACACCGGGCATATGCACGTGCGTGTGCAAGATCCCAAGAAGAGAATGGAGGAAAAGGGATTACAGCATGGCCACTGCCTGAGGCGGGGAGGGGGTGGGGGGTGGAATCTCACCTTCTCTCTTGCTGAATCTGTCCGTGTTCTCCCCTTCCCCCCCATGAGCACAAGTGCCCTAAGGCAAAAACCTGTGTGCGTGTGGGGGGGGGGCAGGTGGAACCACTGAGGGTCAGCCCATTGCCTGGTAGTTAAGGCAGCAGGATCCCACATAACTGACTGCATAGCTCAAGTCCCAGACTGTTGGCTTGAGAAACATGCTGGATGCCTGTGCATGGGTGCCCAAATCCCAAGAAGAAAGAGATGGAGGAGAAGGAATTGCCTCATGACCATGCCCCATGAAGCGGTGCTTTCTCATGTTTTCTCTGTCTCTCTCAGAGTCCACACAACCTCTGGCAGAGTAAAAGGAAACAAATCCCACTTGGGGAGGATTAGCTAGGTAAAGGGAACATAAGGATCTCAAAACTGAGATAAAAGGAGGTAAGGACTTTCAGTGCAGCTCATTAGGAAGCTCAGAGTTTGCATATCTGGATATTTCTGGTTAAATAATGCAGCCATGACGTTTGTATCATTGATCCTACCTAAAAGGTTTATGAATAATGTTTCCTGTATAGTAGGTAATAAATAATAATGTTTTAGTTTTATTCACTTACATGGTTTTTCTTATTTAATTTATTATTATTATTATTTAAATTTGCTATAAGGCATGTGTTCACCAGAGAGAGAGAGAGAGACAGGGAAAATGAGAAAATAAGCTATCAAGTCCAGGACTTGAATCATGGTCAGCCATCATGTGGGAGTCCAACACCTTAACCACCACCCAACCTTCTGGCCTCCTTGACCTATATTTCTAATGGCTTAGCTTACCATTTCATAGTAGGTTCTAAGTAATTGCTTTTTGTTTTATTGACCTTGTTTTTTGTCTTGTTAATTTCTTTAATATCTTAACATTTCTTTCAAACTGGTACCTTTTTTTTTTTTTTAGGTTTTTGCTATAGGATGTGTATGCTTGCCAGACAGAGACAGAGAGGGGGGAAAGTGATAAATCACACCGCTATTTGTGCTCCCTCATTTTCCTCCTGGGATTTTGGACATGTATGCGTATGCACCTGATGTGATTTTTTAGCTGCTAGTTTCGGGACTCAAACTGGTCAGCCATGTGAGAGTCCAGTACTTTAACTACATGCCACCTGCTGGCCCCATCAAACTGGTACTTTTTAGAAAATATTCATTTGCTCAAGTACAACTAATGTAGGAAAGACTAATCAATAGGAGAAACGGAACCATGAAAACACTGTTTTTTTTTTTTTTAAGGTTCACTTTGAGTCTTTGGATGAAAACGTTTTGAGGAAGTTACTATATTATGGTTTTACTGTGTGGTTCAGCGAGATTCTTTTTGTACTAACTGAATGTGCTCTGTGTTTGGCAGGGTCCGTATCCACTACAACATGAAGCTGATGCAGATCTAATCAATGCAGGTAACCTCACTTCTTACGTATTTTTCTCAGCATTTCCTTGTGCTATTAATTTAATGCCATGCTAAATAACAGTTAGGATTTGGACTTGATTCTTGACTTTTCTTGGAGAGTACCTCACTGTATTTATCATTGAGAAGGAGAGATGCGTCCTTGGTCCTTTCTGTTTGTTTTAGAGACCAGGTCTCACTATGTTGTTTAAGCTGGCCTAGAACTTACAGTCTTCCTGGCTTGGCCTCCTGAGTAGCTGGGATTTCAGGCACTCATCACTGTGCTGAGTTTCTTCTCTCGCTTGGAGGTTTCCTTTCATTCAGAGATGACTAACATAAAGGAGAAAATGAAGGTGGAGGTACATTTAATGGAAGAGTTTTGATGGATCACCCTATTGGGATTCTGCCTATAAATTGAGGAGAGTTAAAGGAAGGGTCATTTTGCAAGGATGTGGATAGGATTAAGAGAAACCAAAAAAAGATAGTGGAACAGAGTTATTTTCACCCTTAGTCCTTAAGGGTCAGCAGTCTAAGAGGGCCACCTAACCCACGTACCAGGAACTCTGGCCTCGTAGAGGTATGTAGCCAACTTGCAGCAGCCTGGGTGGGGTGAGGGTTTTCTCTGCTGGATCTTTTGCCTGTGCCTCCTGTTGACCAATCCCAAATTGAAGTAGATCAGCCTTCTCAGGTTGGAGAAGAGTGGGAATGGATCTGTAGTAGCAAAAAGAAAAGATCTGGGGACCAGCAGATGGCATAATTGTTACATTTCTAGACTCACATGTAATCGATCACGGTTTAAATCCTGGACCTAGTGGCTTAAAACTCATGCTGGGCTCATGAGCCTGCATGCCCAAAATCCCAAGAGGAGAATGGAGGTGATGGGATCGTGGCATGGCCATCCCCCAGGGGGCAATTTCTCACTTTCTGTCTCTCTGCAAAGTTCTGGCATAGTAAGGTTTTTGTTGCATGTGATGCTTACTGTTCTCTAGTACTCATCAGAATGAGAGAGCATCCTCCAAAGGTACGGGAGCACTTAAGTGGCATACCCTGCCACTAAGTACTACTCACTTATATCAATAGCAAATACAGAGGTTCTTTGAGCTGGAGACTCTAGGATGTCTTTTCCTTTGTTCTTATACCCATATGATTTACCTCTTATTATTAGCCTTTGATTTCACTGAGGCATAGGGTCATGTATATTAGCAGACCGAATAAAGGAGGAAAAACAGGTTGGTCTTTTGACTGTCATGACTGCCAATGTTTGTAGCAACACTGCTACCATGTTGGAGCTGCAGATCATTCTTGGAGTGGGGTTACCAATTAGAAACTGAATTTTGTATCCTAGCATGATTTTCTACACCCTTTTTTACTTTCATTCATTCTACCCCCACAAAAGTATGAATCTTACCTTGCATTCAAAAACAGTATGTGCAAATCTCAGAAGAGAAGTAATATGCACTGAAGAAAAGCCAACTGCCAAGTAGAATTGATGTGTGATACTTAGAATTGGGAGAAGTCAAACAGCTTCTGGTTGAATAGTTGAATTAGTTAACACAACTCAGCTCTGAAAGCCCACTGTGATAAAGCAATGACATTTAACCAAGGCTGTAATTTAATTGTACTGTACCCTTTAGCAATAGCTCATTGATCTGTGAAAATATTTGCTGCTTGGTTTAATTAATTTATGATGTTAGTGAGTTATTTGCAAAACGATTATTTCCATTTTCCAAATTTCAGGCTTGGGTTCATAAAACCCAGTTTCCTTGAGAAAGTACTTAATCTTTTCAATGCCATTGTTGGACAGTAGGTGTTTCTGATTCCATGAACTTAAAAGTAGCTCATTCCTGGGACCAGCAGTTAGCGTAATGGCTATGCCACTGGACTCCCATGTAGTCCACCATGGTTCGCGTCCTGGACCTGGTGGCTTAAAACTCACGCCGGGTTCGTGTGCGTACATGCCCAAGATCCCGGGAGGAGAACGGAGGAGAAGGGATTGCGGGGTGGCCATCCCCCCTGGGAGGTGATTTCTCGCTTTCTGTCTCTATGTCTCTCTCTGTCAGCCTGGCGAGCACAGATGCCCTATAGCAAAAACCTCTCCAAAAATAAAAAAAAAAAAAGCTCATTCCTAATGAAGCCACCTTCTGAAATACCATGTATAATCTTGAACTACTTTGTAAAACAAGATTTCATTGCTTTTGGAAAGCCAGTATGCAAATCAGTTTAATAATATTGAGTCCTTTATTGCAGCCCTTTTTTTTTTTTTTTGATTTTGGATGCTTTTGATTTTGAAGTTGTCTGAATTAGGAAGGAAATACTTTATGTTAGAGAACTTAGAATATACTGGATCATCAGAAAAATCATGATGCAATTTTCCATAGGAAAAAATTACATCATGACTTTTCCAGTGACCAAATATATTAGCAATTTCTTTAACTCTCAAAAAATACTTAGAAATTACCTTGAAGATCAGCTCATTGTTTACATTAGTTTGAAAAGATTTCTGTGTGGACATCACCCTGAATGAATATAAAGAATTATGTTTCTGAGTATAATTAGTCTATTAAAGTTTCAAAATAATGATAGAACTATTTCCAAGGGTCCTTTTTTCTAAATAATAGCCTCATAAGGTTACAAAAAATGAATAACTGATTGTGTAGCTATATGGTGTAGAGGGTACATTTTTATGTTATACTACTTGAGCCTCAAGTGAAACCTCATTATACAGACTGAAAAACTGAGGCCCAGAAAAGTGAGGTGATATACTCAAGATGATATTGCCAGAGACTGAACTCACACAGTGTTCTGTTCCTGACCCCTGGCCTTTTTTCCTATATACTAAGCTACACCTGCTGATAACCTGCCTTTTACAGAGGTGCAGACAGCAGTGCTTAGAACGTTTTATATGTCCCATGAAAATCTGGGTATGAACCTGTGGTAACCCAATCTAATATGGCTGTAAAGTTTTCAGTTTCATGTTTTTATTTTATATTAACTTGTATTTTGCATTCTTCTCTGTTCATGTTGTTTTCTTATTTTAATATACAAATAATTTTTTGTTCTTGTTTTTTATGTTTTTTTTTTCCCCATAGAGTCTCACCAGAGACAGAGAGAAACAATGAAAAGAAAAGTGAGAAATCACTCCCGCGAGGGGAGATGGCCATGCTGCAATCTCTTCTCCTCCACTTTTCTCCTGAGATTTTGGGCACACATGCAAATGTGCCTGGCATGAGTTTCATGCTGCCAGGTCTGGGACTTGAACCATAGTTGGCATGTGAGAGTCCAGTGCCTTAACCACCATTCCACTTACTGGCCCCCAAATAATGTTTTAAATAACTTGCCTTTTATTAAAATTGCTTTAGGAAGAATAACATGTTAATCTAGCCTATAAGAATTCCTGACCACCTGCTATAATCTCTCCAATAGTGGTTTTCAGCAGACTGGTTGGCTGGCCCCAATCTTTGCCCCTCTTGGGAACATTTGGCAATGTCTGTAGACATTTTTGATCATCATGTTTATGGGAGGGAATGCTACTGTTATCTAGTGGGTAGAGATCCAGGATGCTGCTAAGCATTCTACAATAATAGAACAGCCCCCAGTAGAGTCCTCCAGCCTCAGAGGTCAGTAGTGTCCAGGAGGAGAAGCTCTGCCCTGGGAGTCTATGTACAACCTGAAGAATCACAGGCCTGCAGACTAAAGTACAAATAGCACAGCATTCCAGATCTCTAATGGCTCTAACCACCTTTTCCAGCTTTATCTTTCACTGTACTCTACAAGGATGCCTTTGTCCGTCTTACTGTTTCTCCATACTTGAGTATGAATGGAGGAGGATACTGATAGAAGACTTGGCTTTTGGGGAGGACTTGAGAAGCTGAGGGTACAGCTGTGTGGCACAGCTGGGAACAGACAGACCATTTCTGGTCCTATTGGGTCAAGAAACTTTTCTTTCCCTTCTGTGCAGTTACACTGGGGCCAGGTATGGGGTCTTTTATGTTGACTTACCTTTGGCAAAGTGACATGTGAGCGCTCTTCTGGTTAAGATTGGAAGCTCCTAAACAGAGAGGAAATACATCACAAGACAAGAGCAGCTTGGCTATGAGTCAGGTGATATTATTAGTTGCTTGGGGACTGGTTGACCTTGAAGATGTTTCCAGCTCTGCACTTTTGTTATTAAGAGATGTTAAGTTTCGGAGAGGTCCTTCTGAGGAACCACTTGAAAGTTAACATGAAATACGTAGGACAGTGTTATCTTGTTTTTTGTTATGTTCATCAAAGTGCTGTGGTTTTAATAGAAGCTTATATGGGTAAGAGTAGAGAGGAGTCAGAGAGCAAGAAAAAAGGGAAAGACATCAAAAGAGGGTTTGGGCCTAATGATATTAAAGAATTAGGTGGATCCTTCCTTTCTATGTTATTGGTTGATTTTTTTATTTTCCCCTCAGCTTTATTAAGGTGTAATTGACAAAAAGTTTGTGTATATTCAAGATATACAATATGTTGATTTGTTATATGTACATTGCCAAATAATTACCACAACCAAGTTAATTAACACATTCATCACCACACAGTTTTTATTTCTTTGGTGAAAACACTTAACATCTATTTTCTTAGCAAATTTTAAGTGCTCAATATAGTATTAATATAGCCACCATACTGCACGTGTGAGTTTCAAAACTTATTAATCTTTTTAGTAATATTATCTGTTGACTTTTAAAAAACAAAAAAAAACAGGAACTACTGTGTTATACCTTTCTAAATAATTGCATTTCTTCTTATGTTCATGTTTATTCCACAATCTCTCTGTTCCAGTGACTGATAGTAGCATTGGATTCTGACAGGTGTCATCCCAGAACTCCCTTCCTCTTCATTCCTGTTAGTGTTTAGCAGTGGCTTGTGAAGGAAATTGGTGCTGGCAGGAGGCTGAGCAGGACCAGGCAATAGAGCGGTGCATTATCAATAGAGAATTTCCAGACAACAGTACAACTAAAAGTTAGTTTGCCTTTTATTATCACCATCCAGGGGCAATGCTCAGCAATGTCAGTGACAAAATACTCCTTTTACCAGGGTAAACAGCTCCTACTGTGTGCTGTCCCCTCACCCACCACCACTCAACTCTCTTTGCCATTGCATTTTGGTAAAGGGAACTTAAATTCTTTCGGAAATGGAGATTTCTCTACCCAGAGACTCTTAGAAATATAATAGTCTTTTCTTTCTTTCTGTTTTTCCCCGTCTTTTGTGTGTATGTTTAGGCAAGGAAACAGTTACTGTTCTCCCAGGAGCCTCTTTTTTCTCCAGCGATGAGTCATTTGCAATGATTAGAGGGTATGTAATAACGGAGCCCCTCATGTTTCCCCCGGTGTGGAACGAGCTGAGTCATCCTTAGTTGCTTGGGGACTGGTTGACCTTGAAGATGTTTCCAGCTCTGCACTTTTGTTATTAAGAGATGTTAAGTTTCGGAGAGGTCCTTCTGAGGAACCACTTGAAAGTTAACATGAAATACGTAGGACAGTGTTATCTTGTTTTTTGTTATGTTCATCAAAGTGCTGTGGTTTTAATAGAAGCTTATATGGGTAAGAGTAGAGAGGAGTCAGAGAGCAAGAAAAAAGGGAAAGACATCAAAAGAGGGTTTGGGCCTAATGATATTAAAGAATTAGGTGGATCCTTCCTTTCTATGTTATTGGTTGATTTTTTTATTTTCCCCTCAGCTTTATTAAGGTGTAATTGACAAAAAGTTTGTGTATATTCAAGATATACAATATGTTGATTTGTTATATGTACATTGCCAAATAATTACCACAACCAAGTTAATTAACACATTCATCACCACACAGTTTTTATTTCTTTGGTGAAAACACTTAACATCTATTTTCTTAGCAAATTTTAAGTGCTCAATATAGTATTAATATAGCCACCATACTGCACGTGTGAGTTTCAAAACTTATTAATCTTTTTAGTAATATTATCTGTTGACTTTTAAAAAACAAAAAAAAACAGGAACTACTGTGTTATACCTTTCTAAATAATTGCATTTCTTCTTATGTTCATGTTTATTCCACAATCTCTCTGTTCCAGTGACTGATAGTAGCATTGGATTCTGACAGGTGTCATCCCAGAACTCCCTTCCTCTTCATTCCTGTTAGTGTTTAGCAGTGGCTTGTGAAGGAAATTGGTGCTGGCAGGAGGCTGAGCAGGACCAGGCAATAGAGCGGTGCATTATCAATAGAGAATTTCCAGACAACAGTACAACTAAAAGTTAGTTTGCCTTTTATTATCACCATCCAGGGGCAATGCTCAGCAATGTCAGTGACAAAATACTCCTTTTACCAGGGTAAACAGCTCCTACTGTGTGCTGTCCCCTCACCCACCACCACTCAACTCTCTTTGCCATTGCATTTTGGTAAAGGGAACTTAAATTCTTTCGGAAATGGAGATTTCTCTACCCAGAGACTCTTAGAAATATAATAGTCTTTTCTTTCTTTCTGTTTTTCCCCGTCTTTTGTGTGTATGTTTAGGCAAGGAAACAGTTACTGTTCTCCCAGGAGCCTCTTTTTTCTCCAGCGATGAGTCATTTGCAATGATTAGAGGGTATGTAATAACGGAGCCCCTCATGTTTCCCCCGGTGTGGAACGAGCTGAGTCATCCTGTGAACATGTTAGCAGGGCCGTGAAACACAGCCTCGTCTCCCAGCCAGAAAACCGTCACGGGCTTGTTCGACTGCAAGATGTGAGATTATTCACATTGAATGTTGGGCATTGAAATATCCGGCCCACAATTATGAAAAGAATTCTCCAAATGGAATATATATCATTGTGCCAAATAGATGGAAATAAATATTTCTAAGATCCTTTCTGAGGATCCAAACATTTTCTTCAAACTGTGTATTCACTTTTTATCTAGTGTTTGTCTTCAAATCGAGTCATATTCTCCCTCACTAAAGGAAGAAAACTTACTGTATATACCTGTTTTTAATTTGTTTTTGGAGGCAATATAGACTGTAATTAAAAAAAAACAAAACTTTTTTATTTCTCTACGTTGACTTGGAGCTGACCTATTCGGAAATCAGTTGTGGGGTAGCAGGAAGCAAATGTATTTTGGGCATATAGAATTATTTTAATTGCTGGAAATTTCTAGCAAAGGGGAATTAAGCTTATTTTCTATTTCCTGTTTTCCTTTCTCAGGGGACATGTCAATCTAACAATGCTAGGAGCAATGCAGGTTTCCAAATATGGTGACCTGGCTAACTGGATGATACCTGTAAGTAGAAATTTAGTTTTGAATTATGCTTGGGTCAGAATAATTATGTTTTGTAATATTTAGAAAAAGAACTTGTCAAATTGCTATGAGAACATAATATAATTATTTAAAAAGTTAAGAAATACTTTAATTTCTCATTTGAATCTCAAGTTTTAATTAAAAGAGCACTGAAAAGTATTTAGCTCTGCCAGTTTACTGTGTAGTTGGGAATAAAAATAAGCAAGGTCTCGGCCAAAGCAACATTTTTCTTAGAGAAACAGAGTTAGTAAAAACAAAAAAATAAATGTGTTAATTATACTCTGCTGAAAAGTAAGAAATGCATATGTTTACCATAACTAAGGTTTATAACTAGAAAGAACAATGCAGAGGTTCATTAATTTTATGTTAGTTCTTTTTTGAGTTTTTTACTATAAGGCATGTGTGCTTGCCAGAGAGACAGAAACAGAAGGCAAGAAATCACCGCCCCTGAAGGTTTGGTCACACCACAATCCCTTCTGCATTCTTCTCTCGGGATTTTGGGCACGTGTGCACACAGGCCTACCATGAGTTTCAAGCCGCTCAGTCCAGGACTCAAAACTGCAGTTGACCATGTGGGAATCCAGCACCTTAACCATTACACCTGCTGCTAGTCCCAGTTCTATTATTTTCTTATTTACAGTGATTAAAATCCTCTCTGGATTGGGCATATGATCCCCATAAATAATCAATCACATCATCTTCTGTTATGGAATGCAAAACCTGTAGTAGTTCATCATGTTCATGCAATACAAACAGTTTTTGCTTAATAATAACCTAAATAAGGGAAGAAACCTCTTAGAATTAGCTTTGGAAAATGGACTATAACCAGTAACTTAATTCTTTTTTTTTTTTTTTTGGAGAAGGTTTTGGCATAGGGCGCATGCATGCCCCAGAAAGACAGAAAGACACAAAGCGAGAAATCACCCCCCAAGGGGGATGACCATGCCGCAATCCCTTCTCCTCCATTCTCCTCTCAGGATCTTGGGCATGCACGCACATGCCCCTGGCATGAGTTTTAAGCTACCGGGTCCAGGACGCGAACCGTGGTCAACTACATGGGAGTCCAGCGACATAGCTATTATGCTAACTGCTGGTCCCTGCCAGTAACTTAATTCTTGAGTGTGATTTATTATATTCTAGGTTGTTGCTTCCTGATTAGTATGTGGAAACGATGGATGTGCGTCTATGATTATAAGCGCTTTTGGTCAATAGCTCAGCTTACTCTTGTGATGTGTATGTTTCAAGATTTCTGTGTGTTTCTCTGTAGCACCAGCCATAAAGAATCTTGCCAGGTAAACTGAGGTTCTTATTCTATAATGTGACAGTTACCTGAAATTTCTTATATTTTTCCAAGGTTTTATGAGGAAGGTGGATTTATATAGTTGATAACAATATTAGAGAACATGTTAATTTAGCTTTTGATACAACATCACCTGAAATTTTATCTTTACATTTTAGTAACTGTTAAAACTATGTTTCTTCTGTTTGTTTGTTTATTTCTTTCTTTTATGAGCTAGAGAGACAGAGATTGAACAGCACCGGCAGGTTCAGCCAGCCCTAGGCCATGAGTGTGTGCATGCTTGATGTACTTTGGGAGGTCTCTGGATGTGATCTAGAACCCTCCCACCTAAGTTAACCTCACAGAGCATCTCATTTTACCACTGCCGCTTACAGTATGGCCCAAAGCTTGATTCTTAACTTCAGTAGCTTATGGGCATTACCCTGGAGTTTTAAAAAATATTGATGTCTGGTCTTTCAGCCACAGTTTCCAATTTAGTTAATCTATAATGGAGCTTGGGCAGTGTACAGATTTAAACAACCCACATTTGAGAATCAATTTATTAAAGAATGATCATAATTCACTCATATTTTAAAATGTAAGGGTCAAACACCGACCCCTTAGTAGTAAGAAGTCTTAGCAAATTATGTCTTATATTCATACTTTAGTCACAAAAAATATTGATCATTCTAAATCAGCTATATATAAGCTATTATAAGGATTGACAGCTTTTAGAGCTTCAAAGAACTCAGGGAGCGTCTCTGGAACATTGTACAGTGAGTCAGATTGATAATTTATGGGGCCACTTATTTGTGTAGGAAATTAGGTTGTATTTTTATTTTTTAATTTTAGAAAAAAGCCATTGGGAGTAGTAGAAGGACCATAGGAAAGCAAGCCCTGGGTTTTAGTTCTAACTCTATCAGTAATCAAGGTATGACCTTGAACATATCACTTATGCTCTTCGGGGTAAAGTCTCTTTGTCTATAAAAGGAAAGTTTGAGACTAGGTGATGTCAGAGGCTCTGTCTGGTTCTTGTAACTTACCAATTTAGAGCAAGGACATTGTAGTGATTCAGACCTAGGATGAAATTCTATTTTTGTCACTTTCTAGGGTATAACTTGAGTCCGTTGCCTATGTTTCCTCATTTGTAAAATGGGAATGATATAATAGCACCTGTTTTGTAGGACTAGGTAAAGGAATAAATGAGATAATAAACAAAATACATAGCACAGTTTGACACATACTGTATGCTAAATAAATGGGTTATTATTTTCATAAGTTAAGAAGGAGAAGTTGAGGAATATCTGGTAGACTGGAAGGGAATAGCATTGTAACCATGAACAGAAGCAATAGGGTTTTAAATATATTTATTTCTATGGACTGGTGATTTTTGAAATTAATCTGCATAGTGGTTCTAGGTGTGGAGCACAAACATTTTCAACCTGTTCTTTCCTTCAGGGAACTTGGGCATCTTTAAAAAGTCACCGTATGATCTGTGTTTAATTATAATTTATCATTCAGTAGGGCTGGACCCTCTCATAGTGGAAACATGCTTTTTGTAATTTTCATTTGGAGGAAACATTTCCCAATATACACCATACTTACATATCCTGTTAAGAGTGCTGAGAATGATTAAAATGCCAGTGTTTATTACTTTACAATTTTGTTATTACTTTATAATTTCATTATTTCCAATAATTTGGAGCTCATGAGTTTCCAAAAGAATGGCCTTAATGGAGTGACGGGGAATTCTAGAGTTCTAAAAGGATAATATGATAATCTTTTTGAGAAAAAATAAGCATAAAAGTGTCCTTGGATCTGGCTCCACTCTTTTGGTCTTGGAAATTGGTAGTGTCATTTCTGATTGGGGTTTTTTTGTTCACTTAGTAACTGAAAATCACTCCTTGACTTATTCGTATGTTATAATACAATGCATATTTTTATTCTTTGGAGCTCAGGACAGCTTCAGTCAAGACCACCTTTAATCTGAATGAGATCTGACTTGAATTTCATCTCTACCCCTTACAAATTATGTGATCTGGAGCACATCTTTTTGTTAGGATTAAGGAAGAAGAAAATCAAAAGCAAATTCTCCAAGCACCTCATAAACAGTGGCTATTATTTTCATCTTTTTAAATGCTCTATCACTTAACACTAAAGAGGGAATATTTGCCTTAAAATATGCTGGCATGAGCAAGAATATTCCATAGGGATCAGTACAAACTGTTTAATCTTAAGTTAATTTTCAAATACCAAAACTTAAACCCTTGGAGGGCACATTTCTTACTTTTATTGGTTAAGGATAAGATACAGCCTACCCTCCTTATATAATTTCAGTAAGCAATCTATTCCTGTTTGTTCTGAAGATTTAGGTTGATTTGTTAGATGTAGATGTATTTTCATTGCAAGGTCTGGCAGTCAAGAAACTGAAAAGTTCAGTTTATTATATCATTTTTTATTTACTTTTATCTTTTTACTGAGTTTAATGATCTTTCAGTGGCTGTACAAACCTTGAGTTCTCAGCATCTTGGCATTAGCACCAGTCATCATGGTGTCAGATTGCTATAAACACTAAGGCTTTAAGGCTAATGAATGAGGTGGATGCTATTTGTCTACCCTTTAATAGCCTCTTTGTAAGCAGGTTGACCTCATGTACACTGATTTTTAAAATATTGCCCTAGCATTTATAGGACAAACAAATGGGTTATTATCTGTTGAAGATAACTTTATAGTAGTGTCAACTAGACTGGTGAGAAATGTACACATGTTGAAATATTCACTTTGCAAGCTAAATATTGTGATTGAATGTATAAAAGAAATAGAAATAATTTTAAAATTTTAAAAAATATATTGCCCTAAGCATCCAAAGAAAGAAAATTTGACAAAATAATGATTGGCTCCTTCAAGTTCCTTTCTTGGGACAATGATGGTAAAACCCTAGGCAAGCTAAGAAAAGATGGAAAGATGTGTAGTCCATGAAATTTATATTCAGAGCTGCTCTGGTGCCTTCTGAATGGCTATTTTTGGAAAACAGCTGGGATAGATTATTGACTTATGAAAGGAAGCAGATGTGTATGATCATCTGTGGGAACTGGCTATTAAAAGCACAAAACAGCAGCCCAGTGGACAAGGCTGCCATTCCTGAGTGGCATAAGAGCCAAGGGCCCTCTCCGGTGTGGAGAAGATTGAAAGAGACATTCTTAAGACAAAGGTGAATAGGACAGTTTTGGTCCCAGTTTTTATTTCTCTGTGCTTTTAAAGGAATAAATAAAAGTCAGTGTTGTACTCATGTTTTGCTGCATGTCTGAGTATATAAAATTGACTCAGTTCTCTAGTGTGAAGTCTGCTTTAAATGAACTTATTTTCTAGTCTTCCTAGTTGTAAAACTAAGGCAGTTTTTGTCCAAGAATCAATCTGTTGAATTATGTGTATCAGTTGTAGCCCAAATATTAACCCCATATATTCCTGTGTACATAATGAAAACACTGCAGTGCAGGCTGGGACCACACGGAAAGCTTGTGTTGGATTCCTCGACTAACCTAAAAGGCTGGGTGCAGTGATGTGCACCTGTAGTCCTAGTTGAGAGACAGAGGCAGGATCAAAATCATAGCACGGCAAGATCCTGTCTTAAAAAGATATATATAGAGACCAGCAGTTAGCGTAATGGCTATGTCACTGGACTCCCTTGTAGTTGACCGTGGTTCGAGTCCTGCACCCGGAGACTTAAACTCACACCAGGCACGTGTGCATATGTGCCCAAAATCCTGAGAGGAGACTGGAGGAGAAGGGATTGTGGTGAGCCATTGCCCCAGGGGGTGATTTCTCACTTTCTATCTCTCTGTCTCTCTCTGTCTTTCTGGCAAGCACACATGCTCTATAGCAAAAACCTCAAAAAAAAAAAAAAAGAAGATACACACACACAGATATACATACATATAGATTATGACATAAAGATATAGACAATCTATAGGGTTTTAAATTTTTTAAGAAGATTTTTGCCATAGGGTGCATGCATTCGCCAGAGAGGAGAGAGACAGAGAGATAGAAAGTGAGAAATCATCCCCCAGGGGCGGTTTGGTCACACCATAATCCCTTCTTCTCCACTCTTCTTCTGGGACTTTAGGCTCACACACACATACACACACACACACCCCACACACTTGGCATGATTTTCAAACCACTAGGTCCGGAATTCAAACCATGGTCAGCCTGTGGAAGTCCAGCACCTGAAACACACTATGTCACCTGCTGGGCTCTAAGTATAGTTTTAACAGTGTTTTCTTTTTTTTTTTTTTTTTTTTTTTTTTGAGAGATTTTTGCTATAGGGCCCGTGTGCTCGCCAGACAGACAGAGAGAGACAGAGAGACAAGAAGCGAGAAATCACCCCCCGAGGATATGGCCATGCTGCAATCCCTTCTCCTCCATTCTCCTCTTGGGATCTTGGGCACACACGCACACGCGCCCAGTGTGAGTTTGAGCCACCGGGTCCGGGACGCAAACCGTGGTCGACTACGTGGGAGTCCAGCGACATAGCCATTACGCTAACTGCCGGTCCCTAACAGTGGTTTCTTATTCATTTGTTGCCAAGGATCAGGAGAGTTTAAACCATGAGGAAAGAAAAAGGGCAGGTAGGGAACCAGCAGTTAGCGTAATGGCTATGTCGCTGGACTCCCACGTAGTCGACTGTGGTTCGCGTCCTGGACCCGGTGGCTTAAAACTCACGCCGGGCACGTGTGCGTGCATGCCCAAGATCCCGAGAGCAGAGTGGAGGAGAAGGGATTGCGGCGTGACCATCCCCTCTGGGGGGTGATTTCTTGCTTTCTGTCTCTATGTCTCTGTCTGTCTGGCGAGCGCACGCGCCCTTATAGCAAAAACCTCTTCAAAAAAAAAGAAAAGAAAAAGGGCAGGTGGAAGGTATGTGCCTGATGGTGTGATACTTTTACAATTATTCAGTAATGCTGTTGCTTTATTAGTGTAATACAGTGGAAAGGACAAGGAATTTGAAATTAGACCTGTGTTTAAATATTTGTTCTTTCACTTATTGGTGTTGTGGCACATCATTTCCTCCTGGTATATTTATTCATAACATGATAATACTTAATTCATATGCTTGTTCTGGGGATTAAATGATTCCTTCATTCAGCCTGAATTTATCAAGCATACATTAAGCGTCATGGATGCAGGAGAAACAGATAAAATTCTCTGCACCTATGGAACTCATTATTCTGTTGGGTTTGGCAAGCTACGGCCATTTGCCAATTCTGAACTACTGCCTGGTTTTGTAAATAAGTTTCATTGGAATGCAGCCATATCACACAGTCGTGTCCATGCATTTATGGATTGTTTGTGGCTGCTTTTGTGTTCCAAGAGCAGAGTTGAATAGTTGGGATAAAAGTTGTATTACTTACAGAGCCTAAAATATTTACCATTTGGCCCTTGACAAAGAAAATTTGCTGACACCTGCCTTACATCATTAATCCGAATTTTTTTTTTCTTTTCTAATATAAGTAATGCTACAAATTTCTCTTTAAGCATTGTGTGATGGTTCACAAATTTTTATTTGCTATGTTTCCATTCTTTCTACAGTATTTTTCTACTCTATTTTGTTATCTATTACTAATTGGTTATTTAAAAGTGTATTAATTAGTTTCCACGTATTTTATGATTTTTGAAATAACTTAAATACTTTTAATTTCATTCTTTTTTTTTTTTTTTGAGAGATTTTCGCTATAGGGCGCGTGCGCTCGCCAGACAGACAGAGAGAGACATAGAGACAGAAAGCGAGAAATCACCCCCCAGGGGGGATGGTCACGCCGCAATCCCTTCTCCTCCATTCTCCTCTCGGGATCTTGGGCACACACGCACACGCGCCCGGCGTGAGTTCTAAGCCACCGGGTCCGGGACGCGAACCGCGGTCGACTACGTGGGAGTCCAGCGACATAGCCATTACGCTAACTGCTGGTTCCCTTAATTTCATTCTTTTGAGGGCAGAGAACATATGATTTCAATCCTTTTAAATTTGAGACATGTTTATGGCCTAGAATATAGTTTATCTTTGTGACTATTCCATTTGCACTTGAAAATAATGTTTTTCGCTCTTTTAGGTAGAGTGTTATATAACTATCAATTAGGTCAAGTAGATAGGTAGTGTTGTTCAAGTCTTCTGTGTCCTTCTATCAATTACTGAGAGAGTAGTATAGAAATTTTCAGCTGTAATATGTCTAATTTTCTTTTCAGTTGTATCACTTTTTCTTTATGTATTTTAGAACTCTTCTTAATTATATTTATACACATTTAAAATTATTATGTTCTCTTAATGAACTGACCTCTTTGTCATTCTCCCTCTTTCTCTTTTTCTTCTTTAGAGGTTTAGCCTTAGGGTGTTTGTACTTGCTGAAGAGAGAGAGACAGAGACAGAAACAGTGAGAGGGAAAGCAAGAAATCACCCCTTTGGGGGATGGCCATGCTGCAATCTCTTCTCCTCTATTCTTCTCCCAAGATCTTGGGTACACACACACATACACACATACACACATACACACATACACACATACACACACCCGGCATGAGTTTCAAGTCACTGGGTCCGAGACTTAAACCACCAGGTCGGCCACATAGAAGTCCAGTGGCATAACTGCTAGGTCATCTGCTGGCCCTCCCTCGTTTTTTAATCTCTGGTGACATTCCTTGTTCTGAAGTCTGCTGTTTGATATTAATATAGTCACTTTGCATAGTATATCTTTTTCCATTTTTCTACCTGTCTCTTATTAGCGTTTTTATATTTAAATAGATTTTTGTAGTCATATAGTTAGATGTTGCATTTTTTGGCATTTTACAATCTCTGATTCTTAATTGGAGGATTATGTCATTTACATTAAATGTAATTTTGTCTAGATTGAAATCCCTCAGCATGTTTTGCCCTCCCATTCACCTGATTTTTTTTCCTCTGCTTTATTTTTTGTCACTTAAGTATTTTTATGACTCCATTTTATCCTCACTATTTATTGGCTTATTTATTTTTAAAGTGTGTTTCACTATTGGCTTATTTATTTTTAAAGTGATTTTCTTAGGGTTTTCAATATACATTTTTCATCATCGTTTATTTCAAGTTGTATTATATCACTTTGTATACAATGTAAAACAGTAAACTTACACCAGTAAACTGATATTTCTTGCACTCATCTTCTCTGTAATTGTTAATCATACATTTTATTCAACACGTGCTATAAATATTATAATTTTTGCTCTAACAATCAACTCTCTTTTGAAGTGACTAATGAGGAAAAAATTGTGTATTTTCCAAACATATTTGTGCTTTCCTGTACTTTTCCTTTGTGCAGATCTAGATTGTTATCTATGTTGTTTTTCTTCTGCTAGAAGGACATATTTTGAATCTTCCTATACTGCAAGCGTTACAGATGTCACTCAGATAAATCCTTTCAATATTTGCTTTAAGCTTTGTAAGGGGAATTGATAGCAGCCTTTAGGTCAGTCTAATTCAGCCACATTCCTTAAACTATTTCCTTCTGAGTATTCTACCTGGTATCCCTTGTAATATGAAGCCTTTTCACTGGCTGGTAGGAATGTAAATTGTTTCCAAACTTGTGTGAGTTCTGGGCACCTTTTGCCTAATGCTTGCTAGTGGTTCTTTCCAAGAGTTTGGCTGATTTCCTCTCATATATTCACACAACAGTACTCTGCCACAGATTTGATGTGACCCTTCTACAGATCTTCTGATTTCTTTCTTTTTTTTTTTTTTTGAATGGTTTTTGTGATAGGGCATGTGCACTCGCCAGACAGACAATAGAGAGAGACAGAGAGACAGAAAGTGAGAAATCACCCCCCAGGGGGGATGGCCACGCTGCAATCAATCCCCTCTCCTCCATTCTCCTCCCGGGATCTTGGGCACGCACGCACACGCGTCTGGCGTGAGTTTTAAGCCACCGTGTCCGGGACGTGAACTGCAGTCGACTACATGGGAGTCCAGCGACATAGCCATTGCACTAACTGCTGGTCCTCAGATCTTCTGATTTCTTACTCTTTGTAGCAACCTCCTCTCTGGTACTTTGAGATCTCCACTCAAATTGTAGTTGCTTTAGCCTCTCTGAGCCCAACAAGACTGCTGGGTTTCACTTCTTGCACTGCAGCTGGCAAATTCTTTCCAGGCAGAAAGTCAGCTGGAGGAGGGTAAAAATCACAGCCCCATCTCATTAGCGTCCCTATTTTCAGAGAACATAGCGTTTACTTTACTACCAGTTATCTAATGTCTGAAGATTACTTTTTAAATATGTTTTGTCTGATGTTACTTAAGGCCACTAACAATATTTTTTTAACTTATGTCTTTGTGTATGTATGATCATTTTTGAAGTATAAATTCCTAGAAGCAGAGTATCATGGTCAATTTTTTAGGGTTTCTGTTACATATCACTAAATTACTATCTAGAAAAATTATCCCAGTTCATACATTGTTTTTACTCAATCACCAGTATTGATTTTTGTCTATTATTTTGTTCTATTATATTGCATTTACTTAAAAACTACCATCTGGGACAGTATAAAAGGCAAGCAGTGCCTTATCCTTCTGGAGGGCACTTAATCTTTTAATTCCCTTGTTCTGAGGGCCTTCCTTTTGGCTTCTAGCAATAACCAAATATTGTTCCAGTGCTATCTTTGGCCATTTTAAAAGACAGCATTGTTGGTGACTATTCCCTTTGTTAGTGAAAGTGTCTGAGACCAGCTGTAACAAGTGTGTGTGTGCATGTTTTCTGTATCCAGTATGTGGAATAAGCTCTACATGTGGGAAGAAACAAAAACACAGCTGTTTCTATCTCCTGTGATGCCTTTAACTTTATTCAGTTAGAGAGCTTTTCCTCTGTTTTTAATGAGTACTCAGAGCCTGCATGACATTTCAGTTTACTCCCAGATTATAAACTGTCCTTAGATCACTTTGATTCACAAACTGAATCTCGATTCAGGAATTAAAGGGTCCGGTCCACAATAGTGGGCACTGTTTCACTGTGCATCTTCTCCTAGTTCGTACTCCCAGGCAGAGGGTGGCTGCATTTGGGGAAGGCTGAGTGGTGTCTTTTGCATTTTTTTTCTACTTCCTACCCACCTCAACTCACTGTTTGGCACCCACCAGGATCAAAATTCAGGAGAAAGAGAATGTAAGGAAAGAGGACAGGAAAGATTTTAGCTATATGGTGACTGGTAATACTATGAGGGATCTTCAGAAAGATCTCAGGAAATCCATCATATGAAAATACTGGGTAGGAATTTTAAATTTTTTTGCACCAAAATCAACTCATATTTTAATTCCATATTTTAATGAACTTTCTAAAGTTCCCCTCCTATTTTCTGGCTCCATACTCCCTGATCTTAAAGGTGTTTAAAGCTGGTCCCTTCCTCTGTGCATGCATGTGCATGTGTGCATGTGCGCGTGTGCGTGTGTGTGTGTGTGTGTGTGTGTGTGGTGAGGCTGGAGATGTGTTTGGAGATCCCCATCTGGAAGCCTCCTACACAGCTGCTTTGATGGATGTTGACTGGATGCTTTCCTAGCACTCCTGATTGTCCTATGACTCACTTCACACAGATTCTCACTAATGGAGCCTTTCTTTTATGAAATGTTAGACGTCTTTAAGCTGGTCCCTCCCACATGGCCCCCACCTGGGGAGTGCACACTCATTCTTTTACTACCTTTAGCTGTGTCCAGTCACTTTTATCACATTCTTGGGGCCTAAGAAAGTCATACTACAGGGCCTGTCATGCAGGCTGGATGAGTTGTCAGTTGAGTGAGGGCAAGGCATACTCACACTCACGCCATAGTTTCTGGGATATGGTGGAAGTAGGATCTCAGCATCCTTTCCATCAAATAAGTCCTACATGCAAAACCTTCTCCTTTCCCCATACAGTGTTCTTTGATCTTGCCAAGGGTTCCAAGTCTTAGAACTTGTTTTTTGACCATTTCCTTTCTGCTTCTGATGTGCTGGTGTCTTGCAGCTCTTGTATTTGAAAATCAGTCCAAAATGGGGCAGTAAGAGTCCAGTCTTAACATCTGGTTATCACTGCTTTCACTCATGGGCCTACTGCCCCCCTACTGCCCAATAATTCTCCTTGGTATGTTCATTTTCACAAGCCTCCATATGGATGAGCTTTTTCCACCTGTGGTTCCTAAAGGACTGGGTGACCCTTCCTGTTCTGTTTTCCACCTGTCACAGACAGTGTTATGGAAGAACCTGTCCAAGCAGTACAAGGGTATAACAACTACACCGATCCCTTAGGATGGACCTTTACTTCTCATGCCAATTAGACACATCCAGCTTTCAAGGGCAGAAAGTGATTGCTTCTTGTACAGCAGATTTTGTTTTCATTTTAGAGAGATTTTTGCTATACAGTACATGTGCTTGCTGGAGAGACAGAGTGAGACAGAGACAGAAAATGAGAAATCATCCCCAAAGGGGATGGTTGCACTACATTCCCTTCTCCTTCATTCTATTCTTGGGATTTTGAGCGTGAACGCACGCGAGCCCAGCGTGAGTTTTTTTTTTTCCCTGATGATTTTTTTTATTTCAATTTATTTATTTGCATTCATTCACTGTACACCATTACAACATACAAAATGAGATTTTTCCATCCAGAGTACACTATATATTGTTTCAATCAAGCACATCAACAAACATGTTATTGTCAGCAAATGATCTTCCATTTCTTGTTTTCTATATGTTTTTTTCCCCCCATCCTTGATTCCCTATCACTTACCCTCTGCCATCTCCCACTCTCCTCCCGCACTGTCTCTGGTATCTATGTTTGCTTTCTATACTGTTTTCCCCCCACATTTTATTGAATTGCCAAAGACCCTAAACAATCCAAATACCCTCATAGCAAACACAGGTGACACACACATTTCCATGAACACAAGTCTAACTTTACGCATCCTATAATGTAGCACCTAACTGGGGCTACATATCCTACTGCAGTCATTGAATAGATATATATTTTTTTTCCTGAAACTTTTCTTTAGTAACTCAATTTAATTCCTTCCCTAGGCATCATCACAGCACACAAAATGCGATCTCTCACCCAGTACACACTGCATAGTGACTCAATCATGCACATTA
>NW_006204238.1:3215952-3243350 GCF_000334495.1 Tupaia belangeri chinensis
CTGAAATCTGAATTATCAGTAGAAAATCTTCATTCCCTGAAAAATCTCCCAGCGTGAGTTTTAAGTCACCTATCCAGAACTTGAATCATGGTCGGCTGCCTGGGAGTCCAGTGATGTAACCATTCCTCCATCTGTTGGTCTTTCTTGTATCAAGTGGGCACACATTAAAAAATAAAGAGGCAACCTTATATTAGTATTTCTGAATGTAGGATATTATTAGAAACAAAGGTTATTTATTATTGTTCTTTACTTGTACACTTTATATGGTTATCCAAAATACTTTTATCTATAACTGTTTAGAAAACATATTAAAAATGAATCCTCTCTTCTTATTTACAATCAATATTTTTCATACTAAAGCTGCATTTATAGACTAACATTTGATATATTCATTTGGTAAGGAAAATTTCTCTTACTCAGAAGAGTCTATTGATGATTAAAAACTACAATTAAGGCTTAAAAGCCATGGCTAAGCTCTAAATTTATTATTTTTACAAGGAGGGAATTAACAATTATTAAGCACATGTCATTGGCCAGATAGTGCACTGTATGATATATTTATTGTTTAATCCTCAGAGAACACTGAGTTAAATGTTATCATTCCTGTTTTTCTAATTATTATTATTTTATACATTCAATCACTATATATAATTACAGCTTGCAAAATGAATTTTCCCACCATGAATATACTATGTATTAGTCTAGTTAAAGATATTATCACGGATGTTATAATCAACAGATAATTTTCTATTTGCATGTTCCTTACATGTTTTGCTTCTTTCTTTTTCCCCTCGATTCCCTTCCTCTCTACTTTGTTATAGATGAGACTCAGCCTGTGGGAGCTAACTTCACGTTCATGAATGTACCAAGTGATGAAATGGAGATTTGAAAGACAATCTCCTTTGTTCTTATGTACTTTGTATTTTGCCGTAAGGTGCTTTCAAAAGTATTTAACTAAAGCTTTTCATGATGGAAGCAAAATAACCTGCAAAAATAAATAGATATCCTTACAGCCTTACCATAAACTTTATAAAGAAATCATTGTTTCTTTGTATGAGATATCATCTGTTACAGTTGAAAAATCTATGCCACAGACATTTTCTGAATGGGTCTTTGTTTTGAGAGAGATTTTTTGCTACAAACATATGTGTTCATGGAGATACAGAGAGAGACAGAGAGACAGAAATCCAGAAATAACCCCCCGGGGGGGGAGAGCCACGCCACAATCCTTTAGCATTCATTCTCCTCTTGGGTTTTTGGGCACGCATACACATGAGCCTGGAGTGAGTTTTACGCTGTGGGGGTCTGGGACTCAAACCTCAGTCAACCATGTGGGAGTCCAGTGCCCTAACCACCACACCAACTGCTGGCCTCTAGATGGGATCTTCGGAAGGCTCTGAGTTGACCATGTGTATATTTTTTCTTTCTCATCTTGTTTCTTTTAAGTTCTCATCAAAATTCTAAATATTCACTGCCTAATCACATACACTAAACCTAAGTTTTATGTATGAAATACTTTATATATTCTGTTTACACATTTAAAAAATTGGTCTACCATCCGAACAATCATTTGGGAAAGTTCATGCACTTTACTAGGATTTTTATAAAAATAGCTTTCAATACTTCTTAAATGGGAAATATTGAAGAATAACTATAAAATATGTGAATAAAAATTATTACAAAGGAGACTGCTAAATAGAATTTCAAAAAAGGAAAGTTTAACATTAAGATCAGAAAGGATCAATACCAGATTCAATAGGAAGTCAACTAACTTAGCTATGTTAGGTTTGTTAACTCTTTAGGTAAACAAAGGGACATAGTATGTGAAATAGACTTCTTTATCTCAATTTTAACTAGCCTTTAAGGGATTTTTACCTTTTGATTGTTATTCAGACAATTTTTGTTTTGGAGGAAAGGAATAATTATCTTTCTTATGTTTTATGTGATGTGTTGTACGCTATTGCTTAACTCTGAGAGTGTTGACTATTCACTAGAAATTGGATGTATTTAATCCAGTTTGAACAGTGAGCCAGACATCTGATTGATTCCAAGCTATAGCACTACACTGCCTCTCAGAAGTTCTTGTAAGAATTTGACTAAAGACTTTCCATCTCTTCTAATGTCAGAAGACAGACTTCTTTGCACAGAGTGGGAATTTTGTCATTTTTGAATTAGTTTGTCTCTCTCCTTATCTCTCCTACTTCCTCTTTCTTTTTATAGAGAGAAGGGGCAATGAGTGAGTTCAATATTTGCAATATATATACTTTTGGCTAATGATGTGTAAGTATGATTGCAGCATCCCCTTCTCATTAAGCACCCACTTAAATAGAGAAGAAACACTAAAAATGATAGATGAGACCTTCTGAAAACTCATTATTAGTTATATGATAAATAATGATGCTGCTGATATCACATAGCAGGGAATGAAACCAAAGGCTGATGACAACATGACCTTGCAGCTAAAGGCTAATGAATCTTGAAAGACTAAATTTTATTAAATGACTGAATTTGGCATTTCTAGTTGGTGAAATTACTTTACTCTTTTGATTAAGATATAATTTTAGTCAATACTTTTATTCAAACCAAAGTTTTAGGGAAATGTTAGGGAAAATGGCAAATATATATAAAAATAAAATAGTAAAGTGCATATATCCAGCTTAGATAGTTATCTATTCTTGGGCAATCTTTTTTCATCTTTACTCTTACTCAGTTTTCCCTCTTCCCAATAATTTTTTTAGAAATTTTTATTAACTGCTAGAGAATGTGTGTGCTCACCAGAGAAAGAGAGAAAGCAAAATCACTACCCTCCTCCATGAGACATGGTTACACTGCAATCCTTCTTCATTTCTCCATCCTGTGAAGATGTGGCATACATATGCAGATTCGTCTGGCTTGTTTTTCAAGCTGCTGAGGCCAGGGTTCAAATCTTGTTCAGCCATGTGGGATCTATAATAGCTTCCTATCCACAATGCTTATCCATTGCCACAGGCTGGCTACTCCCCTTTATATACTTTTAAAAAAAGAAAAAAAAAAGGTATTTATAGAATTTATATGCATGCATGTGAGAGAGAAATGAGCACCTTTCACAAGGTCTGGTCATGTCTTGATCCACTGCCTCTAGTCCAGCCCATTAGACCTTGGGCACTCATGCATACACAGTGTCTTTTAGGCTGACTATGTTAAACATTCAAATCATGGTTCCCATCTAGAATTGGCTTCTCTTGAGAAGCACATTACTTCTGTGCCATGGAATGGCATTTCTTCATCTTGTCTGGATTTGGGGCTTGCACACATACATGCCAGTGTATCTTCCAACCTGCTCGGACTGGGATCCAAACCATAGTCAGCCATGTGGGATCCAGCTTCTTTAACCACTATGCAATTGGGCCAGCCTCAATTTTAACTTTTAATAATATGCTTGTAGTTTGTGTGTCTAATAAATGTTCTTTATACTATTCAAGAAATTTCCTTCTAGTGCTTTTGCTTATATAATAGTTTTAAAACTGAATGGCATTTGAATTTTATCCTGTGTTCGTTTGTTTGCCTTTTTTTTTTTAGAGCTTTTTTTGCCTTAGGGTGCATGCACTTGCCAGAGAGAGAGAAAGAGAGACAGAGACAGTGAGAGAAAAAGTGATAAATAACCCTCCCAGAGCGGATGCCACACCATAATCTCTTCTTTTCCATTCTCCTCCTGAGATCTTGGGCATGCACACACATGTACTGGCATGATTTTCAAGCTACCATGTCTGGGACTTGAACCGTAATCAGCCTTGTGGGAATCCAGCGACATAACCACTATGCCATTCACTAGTCCCATCCTGTGTTTCTAATCTGTTGATATAATCACAAAGTTCTTCACCTCTTATTTGTTAATGACATTATTTAGATTGAAAGATGTTAATCACTTTTTATTTTTTGGCAGATCAAATTTATTTTATAAGGAATTTAGAAAACAATAGCAAATATTTATATTGAATTAGAAAACAAATTAAAAGCCCGTACATCATTTAAAATATTAACCACTTCTACTCTTTTAATACAAATAGTAGGTTTTTAATAACCTGTAAAATACTTTTATGCTGGGGGTCAGCAGGTAGCATGGTGGTTAAGGGTGCTGGACTCCCACATGGCTGACAATGATTGGAGTCCTGAACTTGGCAGCTGGCCTTCTCACTTTCCCTCCCCCTCTCTGTCACTCTGTCCCTCTCTGGTCAAATTAAAATAAACAAACAAACAAATAAAGTTTTTAAAAAAAGATACTTTTATACCTACTAGTCTCAAATTTTGTGACTTTCCTTGTGACACTTGTTAATTGGCATTTTTCCAGAAAGCATCTGTTTCTTTTGCATTTTTAAATGTATTGGTTCAGAACAACATATAGTAATCATGTGTAATTTCTTTAATTTCTTTAACAATTGTAATTATATCTTTTTATTTCAGAGTTGTTGATGTTGATTTTCTTTTAATTAGACTTTCAAAATTTCTGTTTTCAAATTAATAATTATTTTAAGAAATATCTGTTTTATTCATTTTTAATTTTTATTAATTCTATCCTGTTTTATGTTCTAGATTTATAAATTGAATGTTTGTTTTCTTTTTCTTTTACTTATGAAAACATTTAAGATTTTCCTTTTTGTGTATAATTATTTTTATTTTTTAGAAGGAAAAAGAAAAAAATGATAGTTCCTTTTTAGAAGAAAAAAAGTATTTTAATTCCATTCACCACTATTACTAGCTTCCAATTTGCACAAACATCCTTTTGCTGATTAGTTTTAGGAACAGAGACTTGTGTTTTTCTTTAACCAATTACTTTTTTTTTTTTGGAGAGGTTTTTTCGCTATAGGGCGCGTGCGCTCGCCGGACAGACAGAGAGAGACATAGAGACAGAAAGCGAGAAATCACCCCCCAGGGGGGATGGTCACGCCGCAATCCCTTCTCCTCCATTCTCCTCTCGGGATCTTGGGCACGTACGCACACGCGCCCGGCGTGAGTTTTAAGCCACCGGGTCCGGGACGTGAACCGCGGTCGACTACGTGGGAGTCCAGCGACATAGCCATTACGCTAACTGCTGGTTCCCACCAATTACTAATCTAAGAATTTCTTTGTTTTCCTCCTCTTTATTTTTAACTTATTTTTATATATATTTTAAAATGTATTCTATGCACCCAATCACTATACATCACTACAGCTTATAAAGTGAATTTACCCAATATGAATATGATTCACACCAGTCCAGTTGAAGATACCATACACATTATCAACAGATAATCATTCATTTCTGTGTCCCTTAAATGTCTTGCCTATTTTTCTCCTTGATTCCCTTCCTTTCACTCTCTCCCTTCTCCTACTTTCTTCCCACACCATCTCTAGGATCCATATGTTTTCCATGCTTCTATATACACTAATCTTTCAGTTTCTGCCGGAGTGTGACACGGTCAGTATATATTAAGTGGAGACATGCAATGTCTCTTTCATAGCCTGGCTTACTTAACTCAGCAGTAAATCTTTCATATTTGTTCACTTTATATCAAATGCCTGTGTCTTGTTTTTTATAGCTGAGTAGTTTACCATAGAGCATATGTGCCACACCTTCTCAATCAGTTCATCTGTTTGTGGACATTTGGGTTGATTCCATGTCTTAGCAGTTGTGAATAATGCCGCAATAAAGATAGATGTGCAAGAACTTTTCCAACTGAGCATTCTCTTATCCTTTGAGTAGATACCCAGGAGTAATTGTTGGATCATATGGTAGTTCTATATGATATCTTTGAGAAACCTCCATATTGTTCTCCACAGTGGCTGGATTGATTTACATTCCCACCAAGAGTGTGAGAGTTCCTTTTCAGCACATCCTCGTCAGCACTTACCATTTTTTGCTTTTTAAAAATCTTAGCCATTCTGACTGGGGTGAGGTGGTATCTCATTGTGGTTTTGATTTGCATCTCTCTTATGATAAGGGATGCTCAGTAGGTTTTTAATATGCTTTTTGACTGTTCATATGTCTTTCTTAGAGAATTGTTTGTTCAGCTCATTTTTCCCATCTTTTAATTGGGTTGATTTTTTTTTTTTTTGGTAAGCCACTTGAGTTCCCTGTGTATTTTGCTTATCAGCCCCTTATCTAAGGCATAGCTTATAAAAATATTTTCCCATTCTGAGGGTTGTAAGTTCACAGTAATTCCTGTGTCTTTTGCTGTGCAGAATTTTTTTTTTCCCCTTGGGTGTAGAAAATAGAGTTTAATCACTCATGTCCTACACACTGTATATTTTCTCACATTACCTCACAATCACCTAAAACATTTATAATACTTTGCGTATGTAGATTAATTATGGCTTGTTTTGTCTTTTTTGGCATTTTCTTTCTTTATTTGTTTGTTTTCATTTATTTTTACATTTTTCCACAAACATTTACTTTACATATCAAAAAATTTTAACTCATACTCCATAGTTCTTGAAAGTTAATAAACAACTTTCAGAATTTCAAAATACTGAATTTTAAAGATAATGTTCAAAATATTTCTTATAATTTTGCATAATTTTGTTTGTGACTCTATAATCACAGAAACAGTATGGTTTTAAATATTTTTGAGAAAATATTTACATGTCACCTACTCAGATTGTTGAAAATCAAATGCCCAGCACACTTGTCACACATAAACCTTCTCAATTCAGCCCAACCCAAGTGTATTCTGTGATATACCATCTGCTAGCAAAGATCAATCTCTTTTTCATCCTTCAAAGTCTTTCTCAAGATAATTCTCTGGTGTGGTTGCTCTTTTGCAGTCTCTGCTGAATATAATGCTGGGCTGGAAAAGTCCAGATGTTATAAATTCTTTCATATGCCTTGTCTAATCCTCTCTGTAAGGCAGAACTCTTTATGGTACCAGGTCATCTTTCTAAGAGCTTCTGTTAACTTAATTGAGATCCACTTTAGTTCCATAGTTTTCTGATTAATCTCCAGATATGACATTTCAGTTAAAGCGCTGTCCAATAATGTGTATTTCTGATTTCTGAATCAATGCAACAAGCATTATTGAACTTATGCAAATAATTCCTCTCCCACAAAATAAGGATATTCCCAAATATTTTCCAATTCCAGAGGTATCAGGATGGAAGAAAAGTTTATGTTTCCATTTAAAGAAACAAAGAAGAAAAAATATTTTAATATATTGCTAAACCTATCAACAACTGAAAAGAAAGTAAACTGTTTAAATTGGGAAACAAAGCATAGTAAAAAAAATCAGTAACGTTTGCTCAAAAGTCATAAAAATTCTATTTTACCAGTTCAGTCTTATGTTCAAACTCTCTTCTGTTGAATATGCAGTGTTGCTATGGTCCAATCTTTCCATTTAAATCCAGGAAGTTAACATTTTACATTGTTACTGATATTTTCTTGTTCCTAGCATTATATTGATCATTTTCTTGGTTGCCTTTTGTTCTCTTATTTCTGTATGTATCTTTAGTTTCACTGGTCAAGCACTCCTTTCAGAATTTTTTGAAGAGTGGGTCTGCTACTGGCAAATTCTTTCAAGTCTTCTTTGTCTGAAAATGTTTTTATTCTTTCTTTCCATATGAAAGATAATCTTGCTGGGTATAATATTCTTGGTTGAAACTTTTTCACTTAACGCTTTAAATATATTTTCCCATTCTTTCCTTGCTTGCATTGTTTCTGATAAGAGGTCTGAGGTTAGCCTGATAGGATAACCTTTCTAAGTAACCAGATGTTTCTCTCTTGCCAATTTTAGTATCTTGTTTTTGTCTGTAGATTTGACCAGTCTGGCTATGATGTGCCTTGGAGAAGATCTTCTTGGGTTGATTCTATTAGGGGTCCTTTATATTTCTTAGGTCTGAGTATTTGAATGCCTCTTTAGATTTGAAAAGTTTTCTTCCAAGATTTCATGGAATAGATATCATTGCCTTTATTAGTTTCCTTACCTTCTGGGATACCAATTATCCGAATGTTTGGGCACTTAATGCTGTCTAGTATTTCTCATATAGTATTCTCATTTTTTGGGGTTATTTTCTCTGTTTTTTGGGTTGTTTTTTCTAGATCAGAGGTTTTACCTTCAACATACGAGATTTTATTTTCTGCATGGACTAATCTTCTTTTAATACTTTTGAGGGACGTTTTGATTTCCTGAAGGGCAGCCTTCATCTCTAATAGTTCCATTTGATTCTTTTTCATGGTGTGTATTTCCTCTTTCAGATCATGAAAGAACTTTAACACCTCCTGGAACTCATTGTCTCTTTTCTCCTGCATCTCCTGGAGTTCACTATCTCTCAGCTCTTGCATCTCGTTTAGCTTTGTCAATTTGAATATTCTGAAGTCTTTATCAGACATTTCCAAGAATTCTACTGTACTGTTTGTAGATGATGAGGTATTGTTCTTTACAGGAGAGACATTTTCTTGGTTTCTCATGTTTCTTGTACCTCTGCAGTTGTTTCTGGTCATTCTGTGACAAAATCTCTCCTCCACAGTGCTTAGCAATGTGGTATAAACAGTAAGATTAGGAGTACAGATTTATAGAAAGAAATTTCTTCGTTAAAGCAAGAGATTCAGTAAGTGTTGAGGATATCAGTGAATCTAAAAGGATTCAGATCCTTGACTACTGTGCACCTAGGCCTATGTAGACATTAAGTGTCTGGAGAGTGAAGCTCAGAGTAAGAAAGTAAGATTAAGAAATATAAGCAAAAATGAAAAAAATAGGAAAATACTACCAAAAAAGAGTAAAAAATGAAAACTGTGTGGCGCGCTAGCATGCCATGTGAACACACCAGGACACATCTCAGCTTTAAAATAGCTTCTGAAATTAACAAGTGAAAGAAAAGGCCTAAGCTGAGGAGAGGTGCTTGAACAATTATTTTTAAAAAAAGTTAAAAAATTTAAAGAGAGAGCGTAAGACAAACAGAAAGGGAGAGAAAACATGAGACAGACAGCCAGAGACAGAGAAAAGATGGAGGTCATCCTACCTTGTCTGAATATTTTGGGAGTATAGGAGATGAGTTCAGAGCATGGCTTCCCTGAACAGACGAGGACACACCTCAGCTTTAAAATAGCTTCTTGTCTTAATATTTTGGGAGTCTAGGAGATGAGTTTAGAGCATGGCTTCCCTGAACACACCAGGACACACCTCAGCTTTAAAATGGCTTCTGAAATTAAGAAGTGAAAGAAAAGGCCTAAGCTCAGGAGAGGTGCTTGAACAATTAAAAAAAAAAAGTTAAAAAAATTTAAAGGGAGAGAGAGTGTGAGACAGACAGAAAGGGAGAGAGAGCATGAGACAGACAAAGAGACAGATGGCCAGATACAGAGAAAAGACAGAGGTTGTCCTACCTTGTCTGAATATTTTGGGTGTATAGGAGATGGGTTTAGAGCATAGCTTCCCTAAACACACCAGGACACACCTCAGCTTTATTATGCCTTCTTGTCTAAATATTTTGGGAGTCTGTGCAGAAATTTTTTAATCTGATGTTATCCTCATTGTCTATTTTTAGTATTATTGCCTGTACTTTGGGGATCTTATTTAAGAAGTCTTTGCCTACTCCAATGTCTCCCAGAGTTTCCTCGGTGTTTTTCCACCAGTAGTTTTATAGTTTGGTGGTCTTAGGTTTAGATCTTTGGTCTACTTTGAGTTGACTTATTAATGGTGAAAGAAAGGGGTCCAGATTCATCTTTCTGCAGGTAGATACCCAGTTTTTCCAGCACCATTTGCTGAAGAAGTTTTCTTTTACCAATGGATTGACTTCTGCTCTTTGTCAAAGATCAGTTGGCTGTCTGTTTGTGGGTTTATTTCTGGTGTCTCTATTCTGTTCCATTGGTGTACTTGTCTGTTGTTGTGCCAATACCAATCTGTTTTGATTATCACAGCTTTGTGATATAGTTTGGGCTTAAGGAGTGAGATGTTCCCTACTCCACTCTTCTCGCACCAGATCGCTTTGGCAATAAGCGATTAAATTGGATAGAACTGCCATTTTGATTAGATTAATTCTTTCAATCCAGGAACATGAGAGGTCCTTCCTTTTTTTTTGTGTCATTTTAAATTTCTTTTTTTTAGATTTTCAGAATTTTTCCTTGTAGAGGCCTTTGACTTCTTTGGTTAGATTTGTTCCTAGGTATCTTATACTTTTTATGGTTATGGTAAATGGGATTACTTTTTTCAGTTCTATCTCAGTTTGCTTATTGTTCTTATGTAGAATGCTTTAGATTTTTGTATGTTCACCTTGTATCCTGCCACTTTACTGTATTCATTTATCACTTCCAGGAGCTTTTTCATGGATGCCTTTGGGTCTTTTATATATACAATCATGTCATCTGAAAATAGAGATAATTTTACCTCTTTATTCCCTATTCGAATGCCTTTTATTCTCTTTTCTGATTGCATCGGCTTGGACTTCCAGCATTATGTTGAAAATGAGTGGTGCAAGTGGTCATCCTTGTTTTTAGTACCAGTTTTTAGTGGGAAAGTTTTCAGCTTTTCCCCTTTCAGTATGATTTTTAGCTATGGGTTTTCATAGATGGCTTTTATTGTGTTGAGAAATGTCCCTTCTATGCCAATTTTTCTGAGAGTCTTAATCATGAAGGGATATTATATTTTATCAAACACTTTTTTTCTGTATCAGTTGATATGATCATATGGCTTTTATCTTACTTTCTGTTAATATGGTGTATTACATTTATGATTTGTGGTATGTTGAACCACCCTTGCATCCCTGGAATAAAGCCTACCTGGTTGTAATGTGTAATTTTTTTGGGGGGGAAGAGGTTTTTTGCTATAGGGTGTGTGCACTCACCAGAAATACAGAGAGAGACAGAGAGACAGGAAGTGAGAAATTACCCCCCGGGGGGGTGGCCACACCACAATCCCTTCTCCTCCATTCTCCCCTTAGGATCTTGGGCATGCATGCACACATGCCCAGCATGAGTTTAAGTTACCAGGTCCGGGACTTGAACCTCGGTAGATTACATGGCAGTCCAGCAACATAGTCATTACGCTAACTGCTGATCCCATGTGTAATATTTTTTATATGTTGTTGGTTACAATTTACTAGTATGTTGTTGAGAATTTTTTCATCTATAGTCATTAGAGCTATAGGTCTGTAGTTTACCTTTTTTTGTCATGTCTTTATCTGTTTGGGGGATGAGGGTGATGGAGATTTCATACAATTAAATTGAAGAGTTCCTTATTTCTGAATCTTTAGAAATTGAGAAGAGTGGGGATTAGCTGGTCTTTAAATGTTTTGTGGAATTTAGGAGTGAAGCCATCAAGCCTGGGCTTTTCTTTGTTGGTAGGTTAGTTATTACTGATTCAATCTCATTGTTTGTTATGGGTCTATTTAGACTTTCTATGTCTTCCTGATCCAATCTTGGTAGAATATATGTGTCCAGGAATTTGTCCAACTTATCCAAGGTTTTCTTGTTTGTTGGCATATAGCTGCTCATAGTATCCTCTAATGATGTTTTTTATTCCAGCTAGGTCTGTGTAATATTGCCTGGTTTCATTGTGAATTTGACTTATCTGGTTCCTTTCTCTCTTCTTAATTCATCTAGCTAATGGGGTGTCAATTTTGTTTATCGTTTCAAAGAACCAACTTTTACTTTCATTTATTTTCTGTATAGTTTGTTTGTTTTCTATTTCATTTGTTTCTACTCAAATCTTTATTCTTTCTTTCCTCCTGGAATTTTTTTGTTTTGTTGTTTTCCCAGTTTTCTGAGGCATGATGTTAGGTTGCCCTTTTGCCTTTCTTTCCTCCTGGAATTTTTTTGTTTTGTTGTTTTCCCAGTTTTCTGAGGCATGATGTTAGGTTGCCCTTTTGCCAGCTTTCCATCTTTTTCTTATGTGCACTAATTGCTATGAACTTCCCTCTTATGACTGCTTTTGCTGTGACCCATAGGTTATGGAAACTTGTGTACTCATCATTGGTTTCAATGGATCTTTTTATTTCAGTCTTAATTTCTTCAGTAGTTGTGAAGTCATTCAGCAGTAAGCTATTAAGTTTCCATTTGTTGTGTATTCGAGGTTTTTTTCTGAAATTAATATCAAGTTTAATTCCATTGTGGTCAGAGAAGATGCTGGATATAGTTTCAATGTCTTTGAATCTATAAAGGCTTGTTTTGTGCCCTATCATGTGATCAGTACTTGAAAAGGTTCTATGTGGGGTAAGAAAATGTATATTTTGTGGTTTTTGGGTGGAAAGTTCTATATAGTCTGTCAAGTCTATTTGATTTATTGTGTCATCTAGATCCTGCTTACTTTTTGTCTGGATGATTTGTCCAAAGGAGATAGTGGGGTGTGGAGATACTCATCAATTAGTGTGTTACAGTCTCTATCTCTTTGTAGATCTGGAAGGCTTTCCTTCACATGTTTGGGTGCTCCTGAGTTGGGTGCATAGATACTAATAAGTGTTATATCTTCTTGAAGAATTAGCTCTCCTACTATTATATGGCCTTTAGCTCTTCTTATAGTTTTTGTCTGAAACCTGTATCACAACTCCAGCCTTTTTTGTTGGATTCCATTTTCATGGAATACCTTTTTCCAGCCTTTCATTGGACGGTGTGTTTCTTGTAGGCAATAGAAAGAGGGTTTCTCTTTTTTATCCATTCAGCCAGTCTGTCTCTTGATTGGAGGATTTAATCTAATAACATTAAATGTTATTATTGATATTACCAGACTTGTCTCTGCCATTATGTTAGACATTTTCTTGGTTGTTTTTGTTCTTTAATTTCTGTCTTTTTTTTTTTTTTTTTTTTTTTTTTTTTTTTTTTTAGTTTTCTAGTATAGCACTCCCTTCGGTACTTTTTTTTCCTTCTTGTTCCATATTTTATTTACATTTTAAGACTCACTTTAATATCAAAATCATATATCCAAGTATTTTTACAAACAAAATGATAGTGATTGAATGTTTAAAAAAAATTGGACTAATAATAATAATCTGGAAAAAATAATGAAAAGCTACTTGATAATGGTGTGGATTTTAATGTCTTTGTATTGACTGATATGCATGGTCTTCCTTCTGGAAAATGAAATGTAATACACTGTAAAGTTATATATGATTCAGTGTAATATAAACAATATATGACAATAAATTTTTAAAAATCACATATCTATACACCTATTTTCTTTTTGTTGACTTCACTTCAACTTAAATGCATGGTTTGTTAAACAAAACTATAAACAAGTATTTACCATGTCTGTTACATGTAACACACAGAAACAGCTTTTAACAGAAATTCATTGATACATTCCCCAACATTGTTTTATTATAAATACAGATATCAAAACAATCCTGAACAGGGACCAGCAGTTAGCATAATGGCTATGTTGCTGGACTCCCATGTAGTCGACCACAGTTCGAGTCCCGTACCCGGTGCCTTAAAACTCATGCCGGGCTCATGTCCGTGCATGCCCAAGATCACGAGAAGAGAATGGAGGAGAAGGGATTGCGGCATGGCCATCCCCCCTGGAGGGTGATTTCTTGCTTTCTGTCTCTCTGTGTCTGTCTGTCTGGTGAGCGCATGCGCCCTATAGCAAAAACCTCTCAAAAAAAAAAAAAAAATCCTGAACATAGTTGATATTACTAGTAGTCAGCACCCACACCACTTCAAAAATTAACACAATTTGTGACAATATTCATTGTACTTGCTACCTTAAACAATGTCAGCTGTAGCTCTTTCACTAAGTGAGATGGATAAAGCATGCCATTTCTGTTTTTCCTTCTTGAGATTTTTTTACTTTTCAGAAACACACATGCTTACACCACTGCCATCTGACACTTCTTGCTGTGCTTTCATCTTGAAAACTCAAATTCTATTTCAAGCACTCCAGGCTTATGTTTAAATGACAGTGCCTTAACAAGACAAAAAAAAAATTGTGCTGCATTTTCCCTCTTGTTACCTGAAAACATAATGGGTGTACGAATATTAAATATATTCTTACAAATGTTCAGTCATGTTTACCAGCTGGAATTCTTTTACTTAATGTGTGGGAACTTGCATTGTGATATTTAATCAAGACATTTATATGAATATAAGGTTGTTGATTTAAGACAAATATGGGAAACTCTAAAAGTAACTGTTGTATGTTTGTCCTTTGGTGGCTGTAGAAACTTCATATTTTCTTTGGACATCATTAGACGTCATTGCTCTTGAAGGACGACTTTAATGCTGTAAGGGTTTTTGCCATTTTTCTAACACTGGTATGCTCTGTGCATCCACCATCCCACTAGACTTATTTATTTCATTCATATTAATTTTTCTTGCAAATCTAACTGGTGGAGGATCTTCTGGGTACTTAGGTCCACATTCCACTTTCAGGCTATATATTCTGTTTTCATAATTTGTGCTTGGTGGCCCAATAATCACACCTGTCCACCTTGTGTCATATCTTCATCATCTTCAAGGCCCCAGCTAACCATACCATCACTTACTCCTTTTTGTCCTTTCAAGTTCTTCCAACAAGCAAAAATTACGAGGAACTTTAACTCCTATGGAGATCACCATCTTCTCCTGCAGCCCCTCCCTTCAGTACTTCTTGAAGAACTGTTCAGCTGTTAGTAATTTCTTTGTTTACCTGAGAATATTTTTATCTTTTCTTCCCATTTGAAGATTAATCTCACCAGGTATAGTAATCTTGGTTGAAATTTTAAAAAAATGCTTTGAATACATCATCCCTTTCTTTTCTTGCTTGCATTGCTTCTGCTGAGAGGTCTAAAGTTAGCCTAATGGGATAAACTTTGTAAGTAACCTAACATTTCAGTCTTGCTATTTTTAGAATCTCATCTTTATCTGCTACTTTGGCCACTCTGGCTATGATGTGCTGTGGAGAGGATGTTCTTGGGTTGATTCTATTTGGGGTCCTCTGTATTACTTGGGTTTGGATGTTTGCTTCTTTATTTTTGGAAAGTTTTCTTCCAGGATTTCATGGAACAGATTATCAATACCTTTATTACATTCTTCACCTTCTGGGATATCAATTATTCAGATGTTTGGGCATTTGATGGTATCTAGTATTTCCCATATGTTTTCCTCATTTTGGGGGGTTATTTGTTCATTCTTGGTGATTTTTCTCTAGGTCAGAGGTTTTGTCTTCTAGTTCCAAGATTCGATCCCCTGCATGATCTCACCTGCTTTTAGTACTTTCAAGGAAGGAATTGATCTTCTGCATTACAATCTTCAACTCTAGAAGTTCTGTTTAATTCTTCTTTATATTATTTACCCCCTCTTTCAAATCATGAAAGGACTTCTTCATCTCCTGGAGTTCAGTGTCTCTTCTTTTGCATTTCACAGAGCTTTGTCACCATAAATATTCTGATTCTCTTTCTGACATGTCAGTAATTCCCTCTTGTTTTTTCATACTTGGAGACAAGTTACTGTGTTCCCTTGTTGGAGATGTATTATATGGTTCTGTCTTCTTTGAGGTTCTTCTCTGATTTTTAGTCATTTGTAAATGTATTCATTTTTGGCTAATTTGTTGGCGAAGGCTTCTGCAACCCTAAGCTCATGTGGTTCCCTTTTCTGTGAGGTACTCCTCTGCCAATTTCTCTCTTCTACTGTGTTTTGCAATGTGGTATCCACAGGAGAATTTTTGAGTTTATATTTATGAAGATGAGTTCAACCTTTTTGCAGCAGGTTCAGTGGTGTTGAGGATTTCTCTGAGCCTTATAGTACTCAGATGTTTGGTTATGATGTACTGAGACTTGTCTAGACACTCAGTGGTTGGAGGCTGAGCAGCAAAATAAGAAAGTAAGGTAAAAAAAAAATAGAAAGGAAGAGAAAACAAAGAAATTAAGAGAAAACAACAAAAAGGGGAGAAAACCAAATAAAAACCAAAACCAAAAAAGTTAAATAAAATAATTACTTTTTTAAAAATTAAAAAACAAGAATTAGCAAAAGAAAAGAACAGGAAAAAAGAAAAAAATTGAAAAAATTGGAAAAGAAAGAAAAAGATAAGAGAGAGAAGGAAAAAAAAAAAAGAAATAAAAAGCGAGAGAGACATTCCCCTACCTTCCTACCTTTTGAGGTCTGAAAGTTGAAGTTTGAGGAGAGAGGCTCCAGCTGGAGGTCTCAGCCTTGACACTGGTCCCTGAAATGGGCAGGGTGTTCCTCAGATGGAGATAACTTCTGAAAAGGACTGGGAATTCCCTAGCCTATGTGGTGGGGGAGGAGAGGAAAGAATTAGCAAGAGAAAGGAACAGGAAAAAAGAAAAAAATAATAAGCTTTAAAGAAAGGAAAAAGAAAGAAAAAGAAAAAAGAGAGAGAAAAAAAGAAGGAAATAAAAGAGAGAGAGAGATATTCCCCTACCTTTCTAGCTTTTTGAGTCTAGAAAATGAGGTTAGAGGAGAGTGGCTCTGGTTGGGTGCTTTACAGCCATGACACTAGTCCTTGAAATGGGAAGGGCATGCCTCAGATGGAGATGGCTTCTGAAAAGGGCTGCATTTTCCCTGTCCTTTCTAGCTTTTGGGTCTGGAAGATGAGGTTGGAGGAGACAGACTCCCTCTGACAGCTTTTCAGACATGATGTTGCTCCCTGAAATATGCAGGGCCTCTGAATATAATTCTAATTGTAGTCCATAAGCTTTGACATCAAATTATTATTTTCTTGAATATCTAGATAATCATTTACACTTTCAGTTTTCATTTCCATTTTGGTTCAAAAAATTTTTAAAAGAATGTTTTGTTTTGTCTTCCTTCAAATTTCAAACTTTCAGGAGAACTATTCCTTCTATTGCTTCTTGGAATTTATCAGATTTTCTTGGTGCCAAGTATAGGATTAATTTTTTAAAGCTTTACTTGAAAAGAAGATAATTTCATATTAGATTCAATTTTTTAGTTATTGTATTCAGATAATTTATCTTTATTGTTTATTAGTTTTTAGAGATAGTATGGTAAGAGAACAAATAAGAGCAGAATTTTAAAAACCTGGATTCTAGTTCTAGTTTTGCTACTAATAGTGATCCTATACAAATGAACTATTTTCCTTTGGTCTTAATCAGTACTGTCCAAAATAAACTTGCTGTGATGATGGATATAGTCTATATGTGCCTTGTACAATATGCTAGGCACTAGCCATATGTGGCTTTTAAGTTCCCTAAATGTGTCTACTATGAATAAAGAACTAAATTTTTAATTTAACAATTCAATTCAAGTTTACATGTTCACAAGTGGCTAGCCTTAATGAACAGTGCAGGTTTAATATGTTTAATATATCAAATTAAGCTCTTGGACTCAATAAATCCTAAGGGAACCCAGCTCTAAACTTTTAACCTTCAAGATACTATGATAAAAAGGGAAATTTGAATACTTACAAAAGTCAATAGTTCAGAGGTGGTATAATTTTAAAATTTTTGTGCCCAATTCAAGATTCTAACATTCATGAGCTCTAAAAATCATCTGCTTTTAATAATTAAACCTATGATAGTGGCAAGGCTTTGAAACATGAAGTTATTTTAGTGAAGATTAGCTTCCATAAATCAACCCTAATATGAAATTATTCAAATGAGTATAAACCTTATTCAAATTTTGCTTTAGTGTTTTAGTTCTTTGTCAAAGGTTGGGAAACCTACAAAATCTCTCATATATTCTTTCCCCAAAGGGCATTGAATCAAAAAAGAAATCAAAATGGAAATTACAAATTACCTACAAATTAATGAGAATAAGAACTTTGTGTGAAAGCTTAGAAAAGAATAGAGAGCCTTAAATACTTCTTTATTTGTAGAAATGGTACATGGCCACTAATGGCTTGCTTGCATTCTTCACCAGGGTAGCACATATGGCAGGGTATTTTTTCTTTTTTTTTTTTGAGAGGTTTGTGCTACAGGGCGTGTGCATTTGTCAGAAAGACAGAGAGACAGAAAGCGAGAAATCACCCCCCGGGGGGGTTGGCCACGCTGCAATCCCTTCTCCTCCATTCTCCTCTCAGGATTTTGGGCATGCACACACATGCACCTGGCATGAGTTTAAGCCACCAAATCCGGGACTCAAACCACGGTTGACTACGTGGGAGTCCAGCAAAATAGCCATTACGTTAACTGCTGGTCCCTCACAGTTGGCTTCTATATAAAATAATGATGTATCTTTAAACTCTAGAGTTATATTGAGAAGTTCACAGCATGAAATGTATGGGAGTGGGATTGAGTAAACATGTGTTTTCCATTTACCCCATTATCTTCTCTCCATACCTTTTCTTCTCCCTTATTAGTTAGTATAGTGGAATATTCTTTTATTATGTATATTTTATTATTATTTTTATACATTCAGTCACTATATACCATTAAAAGCATACAAAATGAATTTTCCCAGCATGAATACACTGTACATGAGTCCAGTTAAAGGTATTCCCATATGCATTATCATCAACAGATAATTTTCCATTTTTGTGTCCTTTAAATGTTTTGCTTCGTTCTTTTTCCCCTCGAAATAGTCTGAAGTAAAAGGCAAAATTAGTTTTTTAGTTTTATTGTCCCAAATAAATTCATTGCTGTCCTTATTATCACTTGATAGCTCAAATAGGTCATTGAAGTATTTGTAATATTGTTAGCATTTATAGGATATTATTCAGGATGAGATATTCCATATAGGTGATTTTGTTTCAGATGATTTAAACTTATAATTACCAATTTCTAAATGTAGTTTTAGATGAAAAACTGGACCACCAGTCTTCCTATAATTGTGTATATAAAGAATAAATATGTTTTATATGAACGCCTAATACAAACATCTCATTAGCATTGATTCAAGTACATGAGTTTTGACATGTTTTAGCCCCTCTGTTTTACATATTTCTGGATTATAGTTATAATATAGAATATATTTAAATAATCAAATCCTAAAAGCTTAATCTACAAGTAATACAGAAATAGCTCCCTTTAGGGACCAGCATAGTGTAATGGCTGCATCGCTGGATTCCCATACAGTCGACCACAGTTCAAGTCCCAGACCCGATGGCTTAAACTTATGCCAGGCGCGTGTGCATGCATGCCCAAGATCCTGAGAAAAGAGAATGGAGGAGAAGGGATTGTGGTGTGGCCATCCCCCCCTGGGGGGGTAGTTTCTTGCTTTCTGTCTGTCTGTCATTCTGGCGAGTGCACACGCCCTACAGCGCTCTCCGCCCCACCCCCCAAAAAAAAAGAAAAGAAAAAAACTCCCTTTAAAAAGACATTTTTCTTATTTGTTTTCTTACTGCCAGAACTTTATGAAAAACAAGCTTTATTACTCTGGCACTTAGAGGCTTTATCAGCGAACATATTTCAATCCTGAATGTAACTTCTCATAATCATGTAGTTTTAGGAAATTTGATTTTCTCAAATCGTGGCTTTCAGGTTGGTGAAAGATGCATGGTTTGTTTATAAGCTCACTGAAAAGTTTCATAATTTTAGTACTGAAGAATCAGACTATTTTTAGAAAGTGTCTAAACCAAAGCCACATAACACATCTCTAGGCTTGCTGTCTGTATCTTAACTAAATTAACACCATCCAACAGATTAGGAACAATAAGAAAGAAAAATAGTGCAATAAGTTCAACTTAATGGGCATTTTAAAATAGGAAGCATCTTCTGTGTGGATTCAATTACCTCTTTCTCGAAGCTGGGAAGGAGAATTCATTCTTTTTTTTTTTTCCTGACTTGTTCTTTAACTTCAGGTAATTCATTTAACTTTTCCTTGTTACATTTTCTATTTTTATAAAGGACAGCCTATTATACTGACTTTCTACAAGTACTGTTTAGGTAATGAAAAATTATCTTCACGTAATTAAATCTATTAAGAGGTGCTCCCTGTGTATAAAATAAACCATAATAAGAAAAATGAAGTAAGAATAATACAGAATATAGAATTGGTGTATTATTTGTTACAGACCAAAGGCCAGTCTGTATTTCTGAGTTCTTCAAACCAATAATAATATGGTTGAAGAACATTCTTTTAAAGAGTTCTCATTACAATGTTTGATCTAAAACAAAAATGTTTTCTGTTAGCATTATAAGATGCCTAGTATCAGGACATCAGCTTATCTAAATAATAATGATTTGGATGATAAGGTTTATTTACTGGGAGAAAAAAGTCTCTCCATACACATTTCTCAGATTTGTCTTTGTTTTCTTTATTTAAGACAAACTCATGACATATTTTATGCTAGTATACTCTGTGTTAGTAAACACTGAATTCTGCAAAGGAGTATAGTATGGTACAGTAAGAAAACAGAGCATAGCTGAAAACAAAATGCAGAAGCACCTATCATAATCTACTTATTTTGAATTGGATTTTGCCAAGCCTTTTGGCAGGCATAAAGAATGGTGAGGAACACCCTTTACAGAGGGAAATCTGAGAACCGATCTCTGTTTTGTTTTCATTTCAAAGAAAACAAAAACCACAGGCTCTTTTTTTTTAATGAAGTTTCTAATTTTAGAATAATTCTGAATTTATGGAAAAACAGCAGACATAGTGGAAAGTTTTCATATGCCCTGTTCCCAATTCCCCCCAGTGATGTAATCTTAAATTACCAAGGTACATTTGTCAAAACTAGGAAGTACACTCCGATACTAAATAAACCCCAGACTGTAATTGGATTTTGTCAGGGTTGCCATTAATGTCTTTTTCTCTGTTCCCAGATCCAATTCAAGGTACTACATTGCATTCGGTTGTCCTATCTTCCTACTTTTTTCTGCTCCATGCCAATTTGTCAATCTTGCCTTGTTTTTCATGATGTTGACAGTCTTCAGAAGTCCTTGCAAGCTGTCTTGAAAAATGTCTCCCGATCTGGATGTGTCTGATGCTTTTCCCACAGTTTGACTCAAATTATGATTTCTTAGAAAGGACACCATACAGATACAATGCCCTTCCTCTCATTAATATGAGTAGGCATAGGATATCCTCTCATCACTGGTGATGTTAATCTTTATCACTTGGTTAAGGTAGTCTTCACCAGATTTGTTCAGTATGAAGTTACTTTATTTAACTTGATAGCTTTAAGTTACTTTCCCCACCCCTACTTTATTCTCTAGAAAGCAATTCAGTACATTTAGCCCACTCTCAAAGTTCAGCAACCTGATTATACTCAACCTCTTGGGGGAAAGTTGTAATAGTAAGAAATGTATGTTTTGTCTTTGTCCCCAACTACTGACACTGAACTTCCAAAGTCTTTAGAACTTTCTGAATGATAGGGGTGATAGGAGCATCTTTTGTTATTCATAACAGGCTATTTCAACCACACCTGAGTTTATGCTAATAAACTGACTCTTGGTGGGCCCTTAGGTAGCTTCGGGATTGGGGATAATTGCCCAAAAAGCCAAGGCATGATTATAGGATTCAACTTTTAGCCTGCCCTCAATCTCTGGGGAAGAGAAGAGGGGCTGGAAGGTGCGTTCAATCCTAATGGTCAATGATTTAATCAATTGTGGTTATGTAATTGAAACCTTTATAAAGCTCATTAAATAATGTGGTTCCAAGAGCTTCTGAGTTGGTGAGCATATAACAGTGCTGGGAGGGTGTTGGTCTGGAGAGAGCCTGGAACTTTTTCACCCCTTCCCATACCCTGTATCCTTTATGATAAACCAATAATAGTAAGTAAAACACCTTCCTGAATTTTTTGAGCTGTTGTAGCAAATTTTTAAGATAAGAGATTCTGACCTGGTTGGTCGGAAATATAGGCAGCCCAGAGTTGCTATTGGCATCTGAAGTTGGGGGCAGTCTTATGGGATTGATCCCTTAACCTACAGCATTTGTGTAAACTAAAGGTACTTAGGGGCAGAAATGAATTGAATTCTTGGACACCCAGTTGGCATCTGGACAGTTGAATAACTGGTTGGTGTGAGGAAAAGACCCATCTCTTTGGTGTCTGAGTATTGTGATTATAAACATAGTTAGGAAGGTAGTATATACTTTTTGCATTTGTTCTGAGAAAAGATTTGTCTTTTCTCTCCCATTTATTTATTTATTCAATCATTTGTTTATATCAGTATGGTATTATATACATTTTATACTTTGGGTTGTAATGCAATACCATATTATTTATGAAGGGGGGGTCTTTAAAATGTTTATGAAAAATGCACATTAGGAAAAGCTGCACATAGTTTTCAATTATTTTCTTTGTTCAGCACCAAAATGAACTCTTACTTAATTCTACTTTCCCATGAACTTTTTGAATTCCCTTCTTATTTTTATTCTCAAATGACTCCAGGCATGACCATTGGGAGTTCTTTCAGGTTGATTCCTCTATCCTCTTGGCAGGCTTCCATTCTTTTTATTTCTATTGAGCACTTCCTTTGTCTGTACTATAAGATACTCAGTTTATATTTTTCTTGCCCCTAGAATCAGCTGTTTCTTCAAAGAGCCCAGATTTCTTTTACAGGAAAATGGTGTTTAGAACCCTGGATCTATTGCTAGGTGTGCTTATTGCTAGTGGGGTATCCTTGCTTCTAGGCTTTCTCCATGAGAAGCTAGGTAATGTGTGTATGCATACTAACCCATATTCATACCGTTTTGAATAAAAATAGAGTAACATTAACAACTTTCTGTTTTAAGACTTGTTCACTGAAGATAGAGGACAAAAGGACCTCTTTCCTGAATAGCCGAATAACTGTATCTCAAGGTGGTGTCAAGAGAAAGTGCTTTCTTCCAAATTACTGGGTCTAATGCACAATTTTCCTAGGATTAAACATGATGATGTTTTAGCAGATCCACCCTACTGTCACACATCTGCTATACTTGGATTCCAAATGAATGTGAATGAGGCCACACATGCTATACAGTGTTGTAGCTTTGAGAAGAATAAAATTTTCTCAGCTGCTACAGTTCCTACATCCTTATCCTCTCTCCAGCATGTGCTGAATTTAAAACATGTCTCAATCTAATTCTCTATAAAATGAAATAGACTTCATCAGGACTTTTAATCACGATTCTTGATTTATTTTTTTAAGAAAGATTTTTGTTATAGAGTATGTGTGCTCGCCAGAGAGAGAGAGAGACAGAGAGAGAGAGACAGAAAGCGAGAAATCACCTCCCAGGGGGGATAGCCATGCCGCAATCCCTTTTCCATTCTCTTCTCAGGATTTTCGGCATGCATGCACACACACCCAGCTCACAGTGATTTTTAATACTGCTTTGTCATTTATTTAACATCTCTGGTCTTTTAACCAGTTAGAGATATTGAAACCATCAAGATCGGAAAATTTTTCTTTTCTTTGTTGAAGAGGTTGCTGTGACATAGTTGACTTGATAAAAAGGTAGGAATTAGTGCTTTCTTAATCTCATCTTTTATGTATCTTTCTAAAATATTAACTTTATGGAAGCTCCCCAAATTAGTTCTTTCAACCTATTTTGGTGTTTGAAAGAGATTTTTGTTTCCATTTCATTTCCCCACTTGGGGAGGAGCCTTTTTTTCGTTTGTAATTTGGAAGAAAGCACTTTCTCTTGACACCACCTTGAGATACAGTTATTCGGCTATTCGGGAAAGAGGTCCTTTTGTCCTCTATCTTCAGTGAACAAGTCTTAAAACAGAAAGTTGTTAATGTTACTCTATTTTTATTCAAAAGGGTATGAATGTGGGTTAGTATGCATACATACATTACCTAGCTTCTCATGGAGAAAGCCTGCTCTCTAGTAGGCACCTTCCATTCTGGGGTCTTCAAAGGAGAAATTTTTTTTTCTAATTTCAAAACTTTTTGCTTTCTGTGATATCAAGACTGCTCCACAGTGACATCTCTCCGTAGCATTCTGTATTGTTCCCAAGGATCATTCTCACAAAGATGGTGTGATTTTCCCTCTTGGAGCTCAGACCTCACACTGGTTCCAGGCTCTGTGTCTGCTCAGACAGTCTGTGAGGCCTATGGTTCTCTTTGTCTTAAAAGTGGGGTATGCTTTCTTGGCAACCAGGGATGGGATCTGTCTTCAAATATGAGGAACATTGGGTCCCCATTTTATAGAATAAGACTTGCATAGGAGAAAAACATTAAAAAGACTTTCCAACACTGACCAAAGAGTTAACAGTTTGCATGAACATTTAGAACTGTTAACTGCTAATAGTACTTATCGCTCATGAATCTGGGTCATCAGCTGAATCTAAAAGGCTCAGGAAGATGGTAGTTATTATTCATTTAATGTAGAATCAAAACTTTTTGATGTTCTGGGACCAGCAGTTAGTGTAATGGTTACGTCGCTGGATTCCCATGTAGTAGACCAGGGATTGAGTCCCGGACCCAGCGGCTTAAAAATCATGCTGGGCGTGTTTGTGTGCATGCCCAAAATCCCTAGAGGAAAATGAGGAGATGGGATTTGGTGTGGCCATTTCCCCTGGAAGAGTGATTTCTCGCTTTCTGTCTCTCTATCTCTCTGACAAGCACATGTGACCTATAGCAAAAATCTCTCTCTCTCTCAAAAACAACAAAAAAAATGGTTTATGTTCTTCCACCCAACTCTCTAATCCCTAACAGGGCACTTACATTTAGTATACGTGGTAGTATCACAATTGCCCTTAAGTGTTGTTTTTTTAAAACAACTTTTAAATCATCAAATCCATTTTTTTATCCTTTCTACTGTAGATAACAACACTAGTAATGATTTTGATGCATTTCTTAATAATGTTATTTCAGTCACCACGTCTCTTTCTCTGTAAAAATCCCATCCAGCTGTCAGAGATGGCAGAATAATTGCAATAGTTATATAATTTTGCTCTTCATAGCTTTGCAGACAGTGGGAGGAGATGGTGCAGCAAATGTGCCCTTGCCCATGGTTCTAGTTCTCACACACTCTCCCTTATCCCCCAACTAATCCACACCAGTTGTTGTTGTTGTTTTAATAGATAGGATCTGGCTCTGTCATGTTCTACTTGTCACAGCCTCTCTAGTGTTTGGGACTATAGGTGCTTAGACTATTGTGTGTAGCTTTTAGAGTGGGTTGCAAATTGAACCTGGTCCTCTCGTATGGCCTCAGCCTATTGAGTAGCAGCATCAACCAGTGTGTGCTACCATGACTGGGCTCACACCAGTTTCTCACAATGTGTATTTCCTGATTGCAAAAGAAGGGGTAATACTTTCATATTCCATGTGAATGAGTTGAATGGATTGATATATTTCAGTACATGAAGACACATAAACATGATTAATTGTTACCTTTCCATTTGTATTTTAGCTGTCATTCTTACAGTAATTATTATACAGGGACCTCCTAGAAATGATAATATGTTTTTTAAAAAATTCTGTGACAGTACACTGAATCTTTTAACTCCCTCCAGTAGAACATTAGGTTGAACCAACCATATGAAATTCCTGTGTTTGTAGGTCATACAAATCATATGAGGGCAATTTCATATAATCCTAACACATTTCTCTCAATGACTCAATGGAAGGAAGAAAATAACTTACACTTGGATTTGAAAATATAGTACTTACTCTGTTTATGAATAATGTACAGGACCAGATGCTCCAATGCATAGTTGGACTAAGTAATTTATGTATTTTTATTATAATACTTCATCATTTTAAATGAAAAAATAAAAGTCCTTTTATATCTAAAAGCATTTGCTCAAGCTCTTTTCATTCATGGTTTTTTTTAAAGAGGCTTGAGGAAACAAGGTGAACTCACTTAGCCAGGTAGTTTGATGTTTATTTTCATCTCTGCAGTATGATGAATAGATCCTATGAAAACTGAAACTACAGCTTCAAAACGGAGCAAGGAATAGCACAGTTTTTCTCTTGTTGTCCATTTTATTAATTCAGAAAATAGATCAGAGTGTTCCTCTGTCTGATTTTGTATGAGGAAGTTAACCTACCCAGACTGCCTCCCTTATTACAAATAAACCCAAAAAACATTTAGTCATACTTTGTACCTTAGGAGAAGAAAGTACATCCATTTCATAGTGGTTGTAACTATTCACTTCATAAATGTTTATTAGTTTTCCAGACTAAGGTGGGGTTATGACTTTCGTGCAATTAATGAGAAATATATACACTGGGATTTTTTTCCCTTTACTTGGAACGGCAAGGTTTTATAAGTGAACTATGGAGACCCTTTTGAATAGTATTTACACTTTTGTGAAATGAGAAAATCAGTGTGGTTAATAACCAAGGATAGAACTCATTTTTCTTACTTGAAGTTAATTCATTTCTTTAGACTCAAACCTATTACATTTGTGACATTTTTAAAACCTACATAAGTGATTGGTCTGGACTACTTTATAATAAATAAATGAATGAGGATTCTGATCATGATCATAGAATGAGTTTTACTTATACTGGAATTTTTTGTTTCATCTATTACTTTCAATAAACAATGTTTTAAAAATCTCGATGTGGTTGTGATATATACAATTTCTGGTATAAACTGGTATAGATAGTTTCTGCACAGAGTACTTTTTTTTTTTAAGAGAGGGATTTTTGCTATAGGGTATGTGTACTTACTGGAGATGGCTATACCACAATCCCTTCTCCTTCATTATCCTCTTGGTATGTGGGGCACGTACACACCTGGCCATGAGTTTAAGCTGCTGGGTCTGGGATTTGAACCATGGTCAACTACGTGGGAGTCCAGCAATATAGCCATTATGCCCTCTGCTGGTCCCTGTACAGAGTAAATTTAAATTTTTAAATATTCTGCCCCAAACTAGGAAATGTATATATTTATCAAATGTTCAAATGCATGTAATTATTCATAAAATATTTTAAAATAAATGGATATACTGGTTCTATTTAGTTATATCACTTATACTACAATATACTCCTTTGCCCTTCTGTGGGAAATGGACTTTACTCTTTATGAAGCTCTGGAAGAAAACAGAAGTGACAGCATTAAGATTTTAGAATTTTCATTTTTGATCTCATTTAGCCTGAAGAAATAAGAAGACATTCAGTAACTATGTGGTTATTCAAAAGCTTGGAGTTTTGCATGCCCAGGGAATAGCACAGAACACCTAATTGGCCATGAGTTTAAGCTGCTGGGTCTGGGATTTGAACCATGGTCAACTACGTGGGAGTCCAGCAATATAGCCATTATGCCCTCTGCTGGTCCCTGTACAGAGTAAATTTAAATTTTTAAATATTCTGCCCCAAACTAGGAAATGTATATATTTATCAAATGTTCAAATGCATGTAATTATTCATAAAATATTTTAAAATAAATGGATATACTGGTTCTATTTAGTTATATCACTTATACTACAATATACTCCTTTGCCCTTCTGTGGGAAATGGACTTTACTCTTTATGAAGCTCTGGAAGAAAACAGAAGTGACAGCATTAAGATTTTAGAATTTTCATTTTTGATCTCATTTAGCCTGAAGAAATAAGAAGACATTCAGTAACTATGTGGTTATTCAAAAGCTTGGAGTTTTGCATGCCCAGGGAATAGCACAGAACACCTAATAGGTATTAAGTAGACAATTAATGGCCTAATGGTTGAGGTATCAGGTTTCTTAGCTCTTTCC
>NW_006204238.1:3243745-3318290 GCF_000334495.1 Tupaia belangeri chinensis
TCTTTCCCTTGGCCGTCGTACAAGTAATTTTTCTCTACACTTGAAAAAAAAATTAAACAAATTCAGTGTACAATATATTTATTAAATAATTTTTATTTAGCATTTAGCACTGGAGAGGGTAGGAAAGGGTTAAAAGTCCATTTTAGGGTTGATAAAAAATATTGTATGTTCTTTTCCACTTTGGCTTCTCTCACTTCAGCTCAGAAATTGCTATGTCCACAGTGAGGTTTTAATATTATGTCTTTCCTGGCATTAGTTTGTGTTGGATTGAGTGTGTTTAGAGGCCAGTCTCCAGTCTCTGGAGAGACACCGCTGGTATCTTCTTCAGTCTCAGCTCCTGTCTTCTTGTATGAGAAGAAAGTGTAAACTAAGAGTGGTGGAACAAATTAACCAGGTGGTCAAATTACAAATGACTTGCTGCACTTGTATATGCTTCTGGTTTGACTCATTACCTTTTTTCAAAAGGTGCCTACATACACTCTTGGGTTATTCTTTTTCTTTGTCCTCTCTCAGAGTTATTTTCTCTTAGTCATTGCATTGACAAATAATTGACATTTATTTACAGTTGATCTGCAAAGTAGACAGAGAAGAGATGATCAACCCAACAGTGAGACATGAGCCAACCTTATGGAGTCTGACCCTCTGTTCTTCCTCTTCTTATCCTTCTGCGGCCTTTTCCATTTCCTCCAGTCATTTCTTGCTCTTTGTTTTCCTCCTTCATGTTGTTCTTTTCCCTGTAGGTAAATTCCCAAGCTTTGATTAGCCTCACTAGTACACATGAATTTTTCTCTGATCCTATATTTTTAGGAACAAAACTTTTACTTGAAGATATAATTTAGTTTATTTAAACACATAATGAAAAAAATCTATTATGTATCAGTCATTGCATTAAACTGGAGATGAACAACAAAAATAAGGGGCTCAGATTCTGATGAACAAGACAGATATTAACTGGCTGATAAGACACAGACACCAATTAAGCAAAACAGAAATGATACATCAGGACAGGTGATAATCATAGTTGGATGTAATTTTGGAGGCCCTAGTAGTGTTTTAAGTTGCGGGTTGTGAGAGTGGCTAGAGGAAGGACAAGCTATGTGTCATAAGGAAGAATTTGATTTAGGGCTACATGTATGGCCTCACCACCATCTGAAAGAGGAACATCAGTCTTGATCTTATTGTAGGTAATATGCTAATTCCAAAATGGGAATGTTCAAGGACATTGTGAAATCAACCCAATGAAGGGCCCTGATCTAAATTTGCTTATGGAGTGGAGTTCTAGGAATGCTTCCTGGGAGAAGCTGTCATAATTTGATACCCAAAGAGTCATACTTTGGAGTTTATCTGATAGCATGAGGGTGAGACCTGAAGGAATAATGTGTGTCATATGCAGGGTACAAGCAATTCACTATTCCTAGCGTGGAAGTGGGGTCTGGACAGGGGCCCGTTTCATTCCAGGCCCTTTATACCAGGCTGAAGTTTGTGGAACTGATCCTGAAGCACTGAGGAATCATTGAAAGGTTTTAACAAAAGAAAGCCGTACCAGATACTCATTTTAGAGATTATTTTCATGAGTGTGGGTTGGACAAATTTGAGAAGTACAAGGTTGGACACAACTTGACTAATAGGGAGGTTATTACAACTCTAGAGTGAAATCATGAGGGCCTTAGCTAAGATGAGGAAAACATCAAGTTCAAGAAATATTAAGAAACTCAGAGTTGAGGGAAAGGCAAAAAACAAGGGGGTTTGGGGATCAGCAGGTGGTATAGTGGTTAAGTGCTGGACTCCCACGTGGTCAACCATAGTTTCAATCCTGGACCCGGCAGCTTGAAACTCACACCAGGAACATGTGTGTATGTGCCTAAAATCCCGAGAGGAGAATGGAGGAGGGATTGTGGCATGGCCTTCCCCCATCCTCCAGGGTGTAATCTCTCATTTTATGTCTCTTTGTCTCACTCCGGTGAGTGCATACGCCCTATAGCAAATTTAGTTTGAATTATTATTAACATAACACATGATAAAGTTTTTATTTCCCACATAATAGAACCAAGTGATTGGCAGGCAGTTCTCCTCTATGTAGTAATTCAGGGATTGAGAGTCCTTCCATCTTATGGCTCCACCATTTTCAACTTGGTAATTTTTAAAAGATAGAAGAGCATGAAAGACTGTTCTTGTAAATTTTTATGTTAGCCCTGGAGATACGCATCACTTTTACAAGCTTTCCATTGGGGAGAACATATCATATGGCCAATCCTAACTTTAAGGAAGGCTGAGATATATAGGTAATACTGTGAGCTCAGGAATAAGAGGGAATGATTTTAGGAATCAACTAACAGACTGTTCCACAGGGCAACTGGGAAGCTTTTGAATACTGAAGTCCAAAAATTCAGAGGAAAAACCCGAGCTAGAAATGTGGTTTTAGGAGTTGTCAGAGACAAGGGCAGTTTATATCATGAAAGTAGATGAGGTTACTCTAGGGAACAGCTGTAGATAAGAGCAGTTGTTCTAGGATAGAGCCCTTCATTTGGCCAACATACAAGCAGTCTGGGTAAAAAGGAGCATGGAAACCTCAAGAGAGATAAGAGGAACCAGGACAGGATTATGCCAAGGAAACCCATGAGTGGGGAGTGGATAGATCAGGAATGGAGTAAAGTATTAGGTTGTTGGGAAAGTCATGACATATTTTTGTGTTTTTCTATGCAAAACTGCATCATGACTTTCGCAAGAGCCCAATAAATCTACAAGGTCTACTGAATCAAACCATGAGCTGTTAGAGATCTGATTGAGTATAGTTCTCATTTCAAGGGAAGACACCAGATTTCATTTAAGCAGAGAAAAGCCATAGAGAAGGAGAGAATCGAGAAACTGGATCCAGGGCATAATTGATGAATCAAAGTCCCTGAGAGAACAGGGACAAGAGAACTTATTAAAACGAAATGTTGAATTTATCAAAGTACTGCTTTTTTAAAAAAAAAAAAAAGCCAGTGTTTTGATTGATAACTGATCGTTATTATGAGCAATTTGCTAGTGTACCTAGCAATACAGAACATAATTATATTTGTAGTTCCATATTAATTGGTTTGTATGATCCATTCACCTATTCTGAGGATTATAATTAATCTTTGAAGGGAAAAATCACATGTCGAGGGGGACAAAATATAACACAGAAAAGAAAAATATTCTGAGGTGATTTTGTTATGACATTACCAAACTAAGGCAAATTCTAAGTCATTTATTTTCCCTAAAAACAGCGGTTACAGCCTGTTTGCTTGTGTTTAAACAAATGTTATTATCCTTAGTTTCCCTCTCTCCTACTCTTTAGATAGAAGCATGTTTAGAGGCCCTTTTTAAAAAGCATACTTTAATAATGGGAACATAAAAATAAAGAGGCTTATATTTGGATTGAGGTGGGTAGGTAATATTCTGGTGTTTGATGTTGAGCAACAAGTCCTAGTTTTATTAACAAGTTTTATTAACAGCTATCTTCTCCTTTTCCTTCCAGTTGCATATTTTCCACAGCTGCTCATAGCATTAAATTAAATTAAATTTTTAAATGCTTTAAAAATTGTTTCAGTATGTTATAAATTGCTTCTTGCTTCAGATAGAATATTTAGAGGTAGCAAATCTGGAAAGGAGCCATTGCTATTTATGTACTAATGATTAAGGCATTGACAAGAATGATTTTTTTCAGTGTGTTTCATATTTTATTCTAAATAGCATTTCCTGGAAGTGTTCAAATATATTACTTTTTGTAAAATCCTTAAACTATCACCAAAGGTCACATTTAGAACTTGAATTAGGAGTGCATTTTAATACTTGTGCTTTGATGCCTTGATGCATATAATGTTACTGCCTTAATAACGGTTTTCTTTTCTTTAAAATTCCAGTATTGGAAATGAGATCAAAGTGGGTGAAATGTATTTAAAGTATTTATTTTAATTTCAACCTATTTTCTAGGAAAGAAGTAGATAATCATATTCGCCTTTTATTTCTAATTCCTATCTTGGTTCCTGATTTATAACAGACTCTGAATAAATATTTGTGAATTGCAGATAACACTTGAATCATATCTTTTAGAAAAGTTGTGTAATTGAGTCATAATGGAGCATGCAGTATTTCTAGCTCATTTGTTGCACTGTTCTTTCTACACTTGATATCAGGGTCAATCTTTCACTGCAAAAAGATGAGTTGGCTATGAAATGAGCATCCAGCAATCATCTCTCCATTATGTTAGCCAGAATACATTTCTAAGCTAAAGTTGCACTATTCAAGAAATGTATGTTTGCTGATGAGATTTTAAAGAAAGTCATACTTTGTGTCACCCAGGCCCACGACTTCAATCATGCCCAGAAGCTCTTCTTCATCATAAGCCTATTTTTTCCCACCTATCACTTTCCCTCTTGTGATTCACTTACAGGTATATTTTCAGCCCCTTAATTCCCCTGTTTTATCAGCTTCTTGTTTTGTATGTTGAATAAGATCTTGAATTTTGAGAAGAATAAGGATATGGGTAGGGTCTGTGATCCTTAACTTGTAGTGCTCATCTTTTCAAAATCCCTTTCACTTACTTATTTTGTTCTTTCACTCCATAAGTATACTGTGCCTTTGTAAAACGTCAGGGGTGTGCTGGACATTGTATAGATGGGTGAGTCATGGTAGGTCGCACAATGCCTAGGTTCCTGGCATAGTCACCACTCTCAAGGAACACTGAAACAATGTCCTCTTAAGAGCTTTGCTAGGCCTTATTGTACAGCTGTCACAGTCTTAATTTCATACTGGAATTTTGCCCTTCCATACAACTTACTTGGGTCTCACATTATTATATTAGTCACATCAGCTCCAGTAAAAAAATAAATGTTCTAATTTTAGTGGCTTAGCATCCTGTATGTTTATTTTCCATTTGTATGGAACAGTGCATTGTGGTACTAAGTGGGCTCTGCTAGACTCATTCACTTAAGCACCCAGGCTGAGGAAAGCTCACCCACCTTCCAAGGTCACCTGTGATGTCAATGTCCATATTCTAGAAGGTAAAAGAGCATGAAGGATTGCAATCAAGTGATTTTTGTGGGCCAGAGCTCAGGAATCACACATATCACTTCCCTTTCTTCTGTGGTCAGGAACTCAGGCATGTGGCCATCCTTAAATGCAATAGAGAGCTGAGAAAGGCAGGTCGAGTGGTGGGGGGCAGTGGTCCCAAGAGAATTTCTGCTAAGCTGGGTTGAAGAATGATGATCAATTTCTCACTTCTGTCAGACTATACTTTACCTACCCCCATATCTTGCGAAGGTGTAGATAAAATGACTTGTCTTCTTTTGGTGATTGGTTGTGTTTCAGGAATCTGTTGGGAATTGATTTGAATATTTTATTTTTCTAAATACAGTGAACATGATAAAAGAGTAGGAAAGTCAGACATTTGAAAGTTTTCCTGTTAACCAGCTAACAATAGTTTTTATCAGGAGATACTGCTTTTCTCTTTCATAGTATTGCTCTTCCCATGAGCAAACTATTGGTACTTCCGTGAAAACCCTCTGAGCCTCTTCCTTCCATCCCTATTTCCCCAGGTGGTTGGCAGTCACATCCTCAGTGTTCTGATAGAACTTGCCTATGTTAGTTTAATTTAGTCATCCGAATACTAATAATGCAGAGAAAGAGAGGAGGGGAGGGAAGAGTTGAAATACAGTGTGATAGAATAACATACTAAATAGTGTAAGGACATACAGAAATGGCACTTAGATCTACCTCAGGGCAGAGGGAGAAGTGTGGAATGCTTCTTTTAGAGGAAGGAAGTTTGGTCTAAGTCTATTTTATTATTAACGGATACTTGCCCTTTCCCTAGATGATGAGCTTTTGGAGGAGAAGAACTGTGTTTTGATCATTTCTAACTCTAGCACTCAGTATAGTGCCAGGCTTATAATAGATTCTCACTAAGTTGTATTGACGAAGGGAAGGTGTAAGTGAATACATTTATAAACTTTATTTACACTGCATGTATTATCTCATGTATTGCTCACCACAGCTCTATGATAGGACAGGATATTCTTATACTTGGTTTATAGATAATGAACCAAAATTCAGAAATGCAGTATTCGACACTGTTGCATAATGGGTTAACAGAATAGCTCTCAGGTGATCTGCACCAATCTTGGAAACAAACTTTCAAATAGTACTTTGAAATTTGTAGCATGTGCTTCAGGGATAGAGCATCAAACCACTTGCTTCTCTTTACGTGTTGAAACCTATTTATTTAAATTGGGTCAAACAAGAATTTTTTTCTTAATTATTTTAAAGTTTATTTTGTATTTATTTCATGAGTCATAGAGACAGAGAGACAATACTCCCATCAGTCTTGACACTGATTCACCTGCAGTCTGGGATTATGAACACATGTGTGCCTGATGTGTTCAGGGAGGCCTCTGGACATGAACCTGGAACTTTCTTATGTGGGCCAGCCTCACAGAGCTTCATATTTTACTGCTGCATCAGCATTTAACCCCAAGAACTGAGAGATGGTTCTTCTACCATGTTTTACAGTGGTTTCTATTCCTGTCTGCAAAGTGTTTTGTACCCAGTAGGGGTTCTATAAATATTTCTTAACTAATAGATGGTGATTTAAAATATATAAATCAGATTGACTTAAATTGGACAAGCTTTCTGTTAGAGGCTGTCATAAGTTTTTACCTATGTAATCATTGTGTCACGGGGGACAGAATTTGCCTGTGGTAAATTCTAATTCAGGGATTCCATGTAAATTTAAGGGCCCTTTAACATGCTAGCTTAGTTTCTGGTTTTCTTTCTTTGCTGCTGCTTCATTCTTCTAGCATTCCTCCCTAAGAGTCTGCCTGAGGTCACTGTGCAGAAGCTGAGACTGCTGAGGAGTCTGTTTGTTTGTTTGCCTGAGAGTATGTTTGCTTGCTAGAGACAGAGAGAGGGGGGAAGGATGAAGTATGAGGGAGAAAGCACCCCCTATGTGAGATGTAGACACACCACAGTCCTTCCTCTATCTCTCCATCCTGTTGGGACTTTTGGCACACATGTGCATGTGCTCAGTCTGTCTTTCCAAGCCACCAGGGCCAGGACTCAAACCATGACATCAGCCATGTGGGATCTGCCTCCCCCAGTTACTAGGTCATGTGGCTGGCCATGTAGGTTCCTATGTAGCAAGCTGAGACATTTTGTAATAGAGCTGCTTTACTGTCTTTCAGTGCTCTACAAACCCAGAATTTATGATAAACATTTATTGCTTCCATCTCTGTTGTATCCATATTTGAACTATAAAGGTATCAACATTCTCTACAGAAATGTGACGTGATGCCCAGCTTATTAAAGTTGCATTTGACTAAGGATGAAGGCATTGCTTACAAAATTTTAAATTACTCATTTCCACATGGGTATTCTGCTTTATTTCAAACTTACATGTCTGAAACCAGACTCATTTTGTACCTTCCACTATGTCCCCTCCCCCTCATCACTTCCCAGCCATTACGAGCTACTAACCATTTCATGAGTACTTACACCTTCTCTTTATGCTGCTCAGCTAATTAATCCACATTCATGTAGTGTTGCATTGACCTCCAAATTGTCTCTGAAGTCATGGGATTTGAGTCTGTGTTCTAAAGCCAGGTCTTGAGTCTATTTTGTAATCTCCTTATAGCTCAGAAATTATGGAAAGGACCTGAGAGCCCTCTGAGAGTTTACTGGCAAGAGGACTTTGGTTTAAAAAAATGAATAAAATTTTAAGGAGGTTTTGATGTTAGAAGACCTTTAAGGACACTTAAATAAGAATTTATTTTATCCTCTGTGGAAACATTTGCTTTTCCCTAAACTCTGTAACCAGGAGACAGAATGGACAATGAGAAGTTTTTGAGTGTATGGCACATAGAAGGTGGCCAGTAAATGTATAATGAATGAGGGATGGATGGATGGACAAAAATAGACTGGTAATGGAGAAAGGATTCTGAACTCTGCTCTGTTTTCTATAGTTTCTGAGTGAGGTTTGTTTTTCATTTTGTTGTGTTTTATTCTTCTGAGAGAAAGATTAATGACAAGTGTTAGAAAGACAGACTCACCTTTCACATTAATCATTACACAGCAACACTATGGGTGCCTCAGTCTACTACCTAATGGCATTTTAATCTGTAGGAAAAGCAAGAGAAAGTGTCTGTAATTGAAGACTCAGTGGTGTCAATTATGTGCTTAAGAGGAGGTGGATCTCTGGAGTTTTGGATTTCAGTCTGGTATTTTGTAATGAAAGTAACATGCTAGAATTACATGAACGTTTTAAAATTTCTTTTTATCTTCAAAAAAATCATATTAGTCACACTTGATAAAGTGACATGTAATATTTATACTGAGCTTTATCTTTCAACCATAGGATGTTAGAATAACAAAATATTAGGTTGTGAAGCTTCAAGTACTAAGCAATGGAAGTCAGTAAATTTTTCTTGTTAATAATTCTAGTGTCAAATTCTTTCCTTTTTTCTTAAGTTTTTGCTATATGGCATGTGCACTTGCCAGAGACAGACAGAAAGACAGAAAGTGAGAAATTAGCCCCCCAGGCTGGGGGTGGGAGAAGGCCACACTGCAGTCCCTTCTTCTCCATTCTCCTTCTGAAATTTTGAGCATGCACACACACACACACACACACACACCTGGTGATTTTCAAGCCACTGGGTCTGGGATGCAAACTGCAGTTGCCATGTTGGGGTCCAGTGACTTAACCACAACGCCACCTGCTGGCTCCTCTAGTGGCATATTTTTGCAAGTTAATTTTGTTTGGTCACATATGAAAGAAGTGAAAAATAAAGAGTTACATATTTTTGGTTTCTATTTTGCAGGGGAAGATGGTGAAAGGAATGGGAGGTGCCATGGATTTGGTGTCCAGTGCCAAAACCAAAGTGGTCGTCACCATGGAGCATTCTGCAAAGGTAACGTGCCTTCTGCTCTTCATATAGTGCTTTCAGAACTCACCACCACCAAAATCTCTCATTTACCAGGTTACCTGACCATGATTTTTTATTATTTTCTCTGGTTCATTAAAGGCGATAGCATTTATATTTTAGAAAAAAGGAAAGTAAATAAAGGCAGTTATTTATTATTATCTGGCTAAGTGGTTGTTTAACTTTGAGTCAAACCAAATATCTGGGTGTTCTTTGAATAACTGCCCTGCACACACATTAAAACTAAAAGCTTTTATGTCTACTAGGGCAGTGCGAAGACGTCAAGGCAGACAGATTGGTTCAGATTCTAAGACAATTATAGTGGTTGTTATCTGTGTATAAAATCAAAGCATAACAGAATATAGGTCTTAAGAACAGTTATTTTCCAATAGACATATGGCCTTTTATCAAGGCTATGAGAAGCCATTTTTTTTTTTTTGAGAGGTTTTCACTATAGGGCGCGTGCACTTGCCAGACAGACAGAGAGAGACATAGAGACAGAAAGTGAGAAATCACCCCCAAGGGGGGGATGGTCACGCTGCAATCCCTTCTCCTCCATTCTGCTCTCGGGATCTTGGGCACGCACGCACACGCGCCCGGCATGAGTTTTAAGCCACCGGGTCTGGGACGCGAACCACGGTCGACTATGTGGGAGTCCAGCGACATAGCCATTATGCTAACTGCTGGTTCCCGAGAAGCCATTTTTAAAATATGTTAGAAAATGGTGGCCTTGGTGATAGCAAGTGCCCTTATTCTGAGAAGTATTATACATTTATTTTGATTAATTGTCATGTATTTATTGTGTACTTACTAAGTGCTAGGCACTTCTGGGATTTGGCGATACCAAAACTGGATAAAAATCACTGGTCTCATGGGGCATTTATTTAGTCTTCTTCCTTCATTAATAATTGCTATGATTAATTGAGCTTTTACTGTGTGCTGACAGTTCCCAAAGTATTCTGTGTATGCAAGCACGTGCAAGCTTGCTAGAGGTATTTTTTATGGATTCAGAAAGAAAGCTTTAGAGAGGTTAAGTAACTTGGCTGACATCACATAACTAGTGGAACTGAGATTAGTTAGAGCAAGGCCTCTCTGACCCTAAAACCCAGTATTTCGAACATGGAGACATTGGATTGTCTGAAAAGTTATGATGCATTTTTGTATAGAAAACATAGAGAAATAAGTCATGACTTTTCCAACAATCCAATATCACTTTCTTCATTCTCTCTACTTAGTAGTATCTTTAAACCAGCTGATCTTTATTGACTTCTTAACCTGAATTCATTAGCTTCTGCTGATTTGCAAAACTGATATTTCATTTTTCATGCTCCTTATTCATTCTCCTTTATTCTTTATCATTTTTGTAAAACAAAATCTACCTCTTCCTACTCTGAGGTAGCTCATTTGCCCTGTTTTTATTTGGTTGTGTAGACTTGCATAAGAGCATGGAGCTGGAAGATTTATACTTCCCTTGCTCCCCCCGGAGGAGGTCTGTTATAGGGTGATATGTACCACCAAATGATTTTGTTGTGAAAACTATAATAAATATGAATTATCACAAATTGTTTAGCAAACAGTGGGAAGTGAGCAGTGGTGCATAAATATGGAACAATAGAAATGGAACCAACACAGGTGACTTCTGAGAGATGCCTTGCAAAAGCATCCAAAATAATTTATTTTAGAGGCAGAAGGATGCCAAGCATGCAAATCAAATCCAAATCTTTTCCAGAACATAATGTTTATTTGGAGAAAATTCTTTTCAGCTTTCCTTTTGTTGTCACTTTATAATGTTGATGCATAAGCACTGAAGTCTGAGTTAGTTTGGATTATTTTTGTGTATTCATTTTCAAAACATTAAACCTGTATTTAGCAAATTTTCTCTCTTTTTTCTTCCCCTCAAAGTCCTTTCTTTCTTCTTAGCTGGAATTTTTGGTAGAAGAAAGTAAATGGGACCTCAAACTTCTAGCCGGAAATTCCTTATGAAAGCTTTCTGCAGTAGCAAGATCATATTTTCACCTTCTCTCCCTTTTTCTACTCTCAGTGTAGAAATTAGTGTTGAGTTTTAGACTAGAATTAGAGTTAAGTATTTTTCCCTGATACTTTTATTTGTACAAACCAACAGAATAAATTTTGGAAAATGGTGGACTTGATAATAGCAAATGTCCTTATTCTGAAAGTTATCATACATTTATTTTGATAAGTCATCAAATATTTATTAAGTGCTTATTATTTGCAGGTACTGCTAGGATTTGGCAATATCAAAACTAGATAAAAATCACTGATCTCATAGAGCTTATAGTCAATCTTCTTCAAATAATGATTTGCTCACACTTAACAGTTAGATAGCCTTGAAAACTGGATATCCAACTGTTCCTCTTTTCACCCCTTTGCATTGTGCCCACGGTCCTAGAGCATGTGGTTCTGACACTGTTTTGTTCACCTGGAGTCATTGTTACTGGCCCGGGTCAAGAAAACATGGGAACTTCTCTGCTTCTTTTCTGCATCTTTTGCTTTGACTAAAGATTGGTAGAGGCTGGAAAGGAGGTAGAGAAAAGAAGGTTTTTTAAACTCTTGGTATCTCCTCCAGCTAATAATGATCTGTTCTTGTAGACATGCCAGGTAACTGATTAAGTGAACAGCCCAGAAGACTAATCCCTAGAGTTTGTAAGACATGGGAGTGAAACGTTTTTATAGAAGGATTAAAACCTGAGAAAAGAAATATTATCTTGTACTCTTAGGCTGCTAACATTTTTTTTTTTTTTTTTTTTTTGGTAACTGGGTGGAACCATCAATGGGTTTTACTTCTTTTCTTTAGCTGCAGGGTTAGAGATGCAGGTTGTCTATAAACAGCATTGTTTGACCTTTAAAAACATGCTTTTGGGGGGGGGATCTTTTAATCACACAAAAGAAACTTTTTTCTTTCAAGTCTTTGCAACCAGCCGTTTCTTTTAGTTCAGGGGCCAGCAGCTTCTGGAACCTGTGACTGGCTGCCTCCTTGGTGTTGCTCCAGAGTAACCCTTACCTTCAGCATCCCACTGGGATATGGAGGAGCAGCCATCAAACTGGCATTGTAACATGCTTCTCATTTACGTTTAGACATCAGGATTTCAGGCAAAATTGTGAAGTAGGCAGTATTTCGGTGTCCAGACGCCTTCCTCCTTAAGCTGCTTTTCCTGTCCTTTTGCACATCCTATCCTCTGCTGTCTAAGAATGGGAGGAGATATAATTATAATTTGAGTATTTACTAGGTGAGGGTGTAATGCTTGGCATTGCTGAATCTCAGCCTCTCAGTGACCCTTGGAAGTAAGACTGGGACATAGGCAGGTATGAAGCTTGTCTAGATAGGCGGGGAGTAAGAGAGGCCAGCTGGGAGTTCGGTTGAGTTTGGGTCATCCCATGTTCAACATGCCACTGCATGCATGCTGCATCCACACCAGCATCCACCCACTTCTTCTCTTCTCAGAAAGCTTCAGGTTTCAAAATTAGCCCTTTCTTTTTGTTCTTTTTCCCTGGTCAAAGCTCTCTTTCCTCTGTGTGGTAGATATAGCAAAGCACTTAAAAGAAAACAGTCTGAGAAGCTATGTGTGCCCTCTAATGCCTTTCTTCCTCTCTTCCATTTTATATTAGAAACTTCTGGGACCAGCAGTTAGCATAATGACTGTGTCACTGGACTCCCATGTAGTCGACCGAGGTTTGCGTCCCGGACCTCGTGGCTTAAACTCACACTGGACGCGTGTGCGTGCGTGCCCAAGATTAACTCTCTATTGTCTACCTGCTACTGCCTTAAATGAAGAAGCAGCCTTTGTCAAAGTTTTAAACCCTATACAGAAGGTTGCAGAACTCCTTCACCGACTTGGATCTAAGGATGTCCCATCCCTTCCATTATGAGTTCTTGCCAAGACTCCTCATAACACCATGTTTAGCCCTCTGTGCTACTTGCCCTCTGCACCCTTCTTGGGTGCCATCTACATTTTTCGGCACCAATTATTATTTCTCATTCAGTGGCTCCTTAGTTTTTTACTTTGGCACATCAGGATTCTCTGATGAGTTTCAGAAATATATTTCTAAGTCCTGGTTAGATAACTTACCCTACTTGTTTCACAGTCACCTCAGCTCAACAGAATCACAGCGAAATGATCATCATTCCCGCTAGGTGTGTTCTTTTTGGCCCAACTAGAAAAGTCCTGGTCTTCCAACCTCCATCTGGAATGTCCCATCATGCCTACCTATACCAAGTCCTGCAGATACTGCATCCACAAGTACTCCTGTAATCTGCTCCCTCCTGTGTATCTCTACTCTTTTCACCTCTGTTTAGGTCTATGTCACATCTGAGTTAGTTACATAGGGACTAAGACATTGCAGGGAATGGACACTGGGATGTAGAAGGACAGCACATTTCAAGGAATTTACAGTTAGGTCTCTGTTGTCAGGGAGCAAAGGGTGAAGGATTGGGTGGAAAAAATGCACATGCATACATTGCTCATGTATGTGCACACACACACACACACACACACACACCCTGAGCATCTTCTCTACACAGTGACTAGAGTGATTTTTAAAATATGTAAAGGGGATCATGGTACTTTATCCTCAACTGAAAAACACTCAGTTGCTTCCCACCTCACTTAGATTCAAGTTCAAAATGTTTCCCATTGTCTCTAAAGCTTCCATGGTTGGTTGACTCCACCCCGTTACCTCTCTCTCTCTTTTTAAAATTTATTTTATACATTTAATTACTGTACATCACTTTGCTTATAAGTTGAATTTACCCAACATGAATACTCTTCACACCAGTCCAGTTAAGGATTCAAAACGCATTATCAACAGATAGTAGCCACTTTCTGTGTCCCATAAATGTCTTGCCTCTCTATTTTCTTCAGTTTCTTTTCTTACACTCTCCCCCTACTCCCACCCTCTTCCCATATTATCTCCAGAATCTATAACCATTTTTAATGCTTCTATGTCTTCTAATCTCTCAGTTTCCACCACACAGTACAGATAGTTGGTATATGTTGAGTGGAAACATAACAATGTCTCTCTTTCATAGCCTGGCTTGCTTCACTCAGCAGTAAATTGTCCATTTCTATCACCCCATTAACTCTCTGATTCCATCTTTAACTGTTGTCCTACTCACCCATTTGGCTCCAGCCAGACTCACTTTCTGTAAGTTTCTGACAGCATCCTCCTGCCTTGGGGCATTTGCACTTGTTATTCTCTGGTCTCAGAATACTTTTTTCCCAGTATGATTCAGTCCCTCATTTTATTCAGGATCAAAATTCCAGAGAAACTTTCTCTGACTACTCTACTATATAAAACAGAAATCTACCATTTTCTGATAATTCTTTATCTCCCCTCTTTATTATAATGTAAGCTTCATGGAGTACTTGATATACAGTAGGGCTCAATAAATAACTGCTGCATTAATTAGTTCTTGAAATAATGATGACACCAAGAATACAGTCTTCTCCAGGCTATTTCATGTTTTCTGACTTCATTTTATCATTATGATACTTTTTTTTTTTTTGGAGAGGTTTTCGCTATAGGGCGCGTGTGCTCACCAGACAGACAGAGACATAGAAACAGAAAGCGAGAAATCACCCCCCAGAGGGGATGGTCACGCCACAATCCCTTCTCCTCCATTCTCCTCTCGGGATCTTGGGCGTGTACACACACGCGCCCGGTGTGTTTTAAGCCACCGGGTCCGGGACACGAACCGCGGTCAACCACGTGGGAGTCCAGCGACATAGCCATTACGCTAACTGCTGGTTCCCTCATTATGATACTCTTATGAGATAGGTCTTACTATTACCCTTCCCAAAATGAGCACATCAAAAGGTTGTAGAGGTTAAATAATTTGATAAAAATCAAGTGGAAAATGAAGAGCAAAACCAAGCCAGAGTCCATGTATCCTGCCTTTGGACCTCATTTTTCTTTCGCTAAACTTTTCTGCCTGGTGAATAATATCACCATTAAAATCGTAAAGTATTTTGTTCTCAATATGCTGTTCTAGAAATGTGTTCTTAAGAGTATAACTTTCAGAGCACAAAAGAAATTCTGTCACAGTTGTCATTTATTGAAAACAAGTGAAGCTTGAGTACTTATTTTAGAGAACCTAAATGAGAGCTCTATTTCTAAAACAGGTTTAGATTTTATTTTTATTACAGTAGAAGGTCTGGATTCTAAAGGGATAAAAAGAATCATAATGATAATTGCTATGAATTTGAGAATAAATTTTTGTTAAGTTTTCTTATTTAGTCCAATTGTGTCTGATACCATGAGTCTCATATAGAAATCTTAAATGTTATCAGGAATTATTTTAAAACGTGAATTGTATTAATTCCATGTTTTTCAAATTAAATGTGCTACTAAAACCAGCAGTGTTTTGATTTTAAAATTCTTTCATTAAAAACATTCTTGAGATCATTTTCAGCAACACTGAAAAGTATAATAAAATAAAGTATCCCTTTGATGGGGTAAATCATTATTAAGAATGGTTTCAGTTGGCTTAATCTTTTACCATTAATAAAAACTTATCATTCATTTATAATTCATTAATTAGATATGTAATAGTCAGGACCAGTTGGGAAATAAAATTAATCTTTAAAACATAAATCCAGAGCCAGCCCATGGCATGGTGGTTAAGCAGCTAGATCCTCCATGGCCAACTATGTGGTTGGAGTCCCCAACCCAGCGGCTTACAAAACGCATCAAGTATGTGTGCATGTGTGCTCAAAATCTCAAAAGGAAAGAGAAATGGAGAAGGAATTATAGCAAGAACATTCCCTGTGGGGATTGATTTTTTCCCTTTCCCTTTCTCTTTCTCTTTCCAGTGAGCACACATGCCCTCTGGCAATGAAAAAAATGCATCCATACATATAAAAATCCTTACATGGTTTTGCCTTTTTATTTCTCCCTTATGATAGAAATGTTTGCCAAAAATGTTATAATGTGAGGGGAAAAAAAGCAGAAGACTGTCCAATAACCAGTTAAACCTTAAAAAATATCTCACAGAATTTAATTAATAACTTTAAATTCTATAACTTTTCATTTATGTGGAGGAATATCTGCATTTTTAAAAATGGAAAGGAAAACTAAAGTTAAGGAAAAATTGCTAAGGTACCCAACAATTTATGAATAGGAAAAGAAAATGATTCCTGCTCATTCCTAGTCTCTGCCACTCCTAAGGTTAGGTATCACAGGATGCAGAGAAAATAAAAAATTAGACAGTGACAATCATTTTGTTTTATATTGAAAAAAGGGGGCTTTCTAGTATAAGATCTCAAAATCCTAAAGACAATTTTCAGGGAAGTGGCTTGCTTTATCTATTGTCTCATTCTGGTAGTCCTCCCCTTGAGAGTGTCCCCATAAGTGCAAACTGTGATTACAACCACATATAAAAATTATTCTTAGCAGCAAATGCTTTCTACTTCTAAATGTGCTGTCTCTCCATGAAGTGCTATGTGGATGGTTGGAATCCCTACTGAGAAGGTGCTTATGATAGCTGAAAATATCCCATGAGAATAAACTCAGTGTGAGTAATCTCATCCTGCCTTTTATTCTGTGTACCTTGATTTTCTTTATTTAGCAAATCCTGTTTTACTTTTCTGTATACTGAATCAGTCATCACAGTAATGGAGCAGTCATATCTTTTATAATACATTGTTCCCTGGTATTTCATATTGGTGGTGGTGGTGGGTGTATCTATGTAAAAAATGTTTCACTTTTTAAGCACTGAGATTAATGGACAAGGGCCAGGGTGATGGCAATCAGGCTCTTTCCATGATATTCTGACAACCCTAATGAAAACTTTATTGGCCTTCTTGGGCCACCAAAGTATTAAGCATTCTCTGCTAGGTTCAGCCTCTCTAGCCCTTCTTTCCAGCAGATTATGGTAAGCCTGGAAGCTTTAGGAGGTAGCAGGAAGAAGAGGTAGGATAATTGTGATTTACCTTGTTTCTCTACTTTTAAATGTGTATGTTTCATACAGCAGTCCTGGGGATGTCTTTTCTCCTCTTTTTGATTTTTCCTTTATCTCTCTTCCCAAATTTTAAAAGCCCATTTGCATACATCTGCTAACCACTTTTCCTAGTAAGATCAGAGATGCTGGGAAAATATACAAGTATATATCTTAGAATGGGAAAGCAGCCTCTAATGGTCCATAAACACTTAGTCACTTGGTATTTTGTAGTCCTGACTCCACTGGAGTTCCTTGAATCAGAAATACAATATCCAGACATCACTTATCACTGTGACTTGCCTTGTGCTTTATTCATTGCTATAGATACAAAGATGAATTGTTGTCTCAGTATTCAACAAGCTCAGAGTCTAGCCGGAAGTAGTGAGAAGCCAACAGTTAGTTACAGCATGTGAAGGAGGCACAGGGGCCCTTGAGAGGTGCACCAGACTGGGGGTGGCTTTGGAACACTGGTGTTGGAAAACCAAGCAGAAGATGTTGGAGACTTCCCTGTTTTTCCCAGGGAAGATGGCACTAGAGCCAAGTCCTGAAGAATAGGAGTAATATTGCAATTTGAATGTGGGGTGTGCATATTCTAGGTAGCAGGTAGCATTGAGGTAGGCTCAAAGGTTCAGTCCCTTAAGGAAAAACCAGCTCCTAGAATATGCACCTTCTCTGTAGTAATCATTAGAGCTTTCCTAAAAGAGGTAACAGGAGGAAAAAATAAATACCATAAACACACTTAAGGAGCTCTTAACAGAAAACACAAGCATGAAACAAGGTTTTGTTTTGTTTTGTTTTGTTATGAAGAGATTTTTGCTATACGGCTTCTGTGCTCACTGGTGAGACAAAGAGACAGAAAGCAAGAAACCACCCCCCGAGGGGATGGCCATGCCACAGTCCTTTCTCCTCTAGTCTTCTCTCGGGATTTTAGGAACACATGCACATGTGCCTGGCGTGAGTTTCAAGCTGCTGATCTGGGACTTGAACTATGATTATCCCTGTGGGAGTCTAGCATCTTAACCACTAAACCACCTGCTGTCCCATGAAATGAGGTTTTACAACACAAAATTTTACACAAATGCTCAGTTGCCTCAGGTGACTGAAATGTTGCCATCAAATGAAACATTGTTTTGTTGTGAAAGAGTGAACATGTTTTTTGGAATTATATGTATTGTGATAAAATGAAACGTTTCCTAATGATAGCAAAGGCCTTTTTTTTTCCTAGTTAAACAGTGTCATTAATATAGAATTTAGGCTCAGGATTTCATACAGACATCCAAAGAACTAGAGAGCTCCATGAAGCAAGTGCTAGAAAAGCTAGGGCTCTACAACACTTAAAAAGAAAATGGTGAATTATCCAAAGCCTTGCTTGACGTCTGTAAGTGAGGAAAGTGGGAAGGAGAAAATCTAGGGAAGCAGGGTAGGTGAAAGAGATTTGGATATTCATGGAGACTACAAAGAAGTCAACAGATAAAGGCATATTGAAACCAGCAGCCCTCCTGACTAGTTAGGGTATGGTTAGCCTTACACTTTGTATTCATTCCTCTGCCTTCTCTGACATCTCTTCTTGGTGAAGAAAAAAAGAATCAGAATGGTAAGTATGAACGAGACCCCAATAATCCTGGATATTTGCATTAGATTTAGCTCCTCCCAGTTCATTGTACTTTCAGAATGTTTCGTTTGGTTCCTATGATGATCAAGTAGAGGACAAGGCAATTAAAGAGAAAGCTAGAGAGACCAGCAGGTAGCATAGTGGTTAAGGCACTGACCTCCCACATAGCCAACAGTGGTTCAAATCTCATACCTGGTGGCTTGAAACACACAGGGCACGTGTGAGTGCATGCCCAAAGTTCTGAGAAGAGAATGGGGGACAAAGAATTGCTACATGGCCATACCCCCTGGGGAGTGATTTCTCTATTCCCATCTCTCGGTCTCACCCTCTATCTCTCTGATGAGCGCATGTGCCCTATGGCAAAAATCTGTCAAAAAAGAGAGAAAACTACAGCACAAAGGGACAAAAAGACTTCAATGGCAGAGCAAAACCTGCAAACCAGGTCTCCGGACTGCTCATATAGTGTTCTTTACTGCCACCCTATACTGCATCTCTTTATAAAGATTTATTTTTAAGTGCTCAAAACTTAGCAATTGTTCTTCCTTTGTGATTCACTAATGTATGCAGCTGCCATGCCACCCCATCAGGCTCAGCCTAGCATGGTTGGAGTAGAGTGTTTAAGTGGGAGTTAGTCATATTTTGGCTTTCTATCTAACCTATTGTTGAATATTGAAATTGTGACAGTCTTTAATCTCTCTGCATCTCATTTTCTCTTTCCCTTGATCTCTGTTATGTCTTGGAGTTAAATGTGAATGGAGTCATCTAGCTCCATTGTTCTAAAATATACTGGATGCCAGTTTCTAGGCAAGCTGTATGGTTTGCCCCCCAATATGTATTGTGTTTTCATTAGTTTTTTCGATCTCAGGAATTGTGTTTAGGCCATTTTCTACATAATCCTGTGTCAGACTTAAAAGGAACTGAAAATCTCCTAAATAATTTTCTAATGGATTATAAAAATGTTAAATGTAGGGGACTGGCTGGGAGCCCAGCCATAAAACATGATGCTTTGCAAGGATGACTCACATAGGGAGGTTCTGGGTTCATGTCCATAGACTTCTGTGAGTACAAGTCTGGCTGAAGTTGGGGGTGCATCATGGACTCAAGACCCTATTTGAGGAGCTGTCACTCTCTCTCACTTATGGAAGAAAGAAAGAAAGAAAGAAAGAAAGAAAGAAAGAAAGAAAGAAAGAAAGAAAGAAAGAAAGAAAGAAAGAAAGAAAGAAAGAAAGAAAGAAAGAAAGAAAGCCTAAAAAAAGAAATGGAAGAGTAAATTATATGAAAAGCCATCTATGAGAAGTCTACAAATATTTCTTGGATCCAGTGGCTTGAAAAACACACTAGGTGTGTGTGTGTGTGTGTGTGTGTGTGTGTGTGTGTGTGTGTGTGCTGGTGCATGCACACATTCCCAAAATTCCAAAATGAGAATAGAGGAGAAGGCATTGTAGTATGACCATCCCCTCTGGGGAGTGTTTTCTCTCTTACTCCCTCCTTACTTCCCCTACCCCCATCTCTTTCCAGTGAACGCACACACCCTATAACAAATTGAAAAAGAAAAAGAAAAAGAAAAAAATGTTAAATATATGTTTTATAAATACCAGGTAACTTTTTTGATCGCTTGCTAAGTACCAGATACTGGCCTCTCATTAAAACCGTATTATACCCCAGTGATGTCAGGTGAATGAGGAAGTCCAGCACAAGGGTCTTGCACAGAGTGCAGTGGGGCCAGGTGTTGATAGACAGGTCTTTTGGCTCTAGCCTGCATTTTCACTACTGCTCTATACTATTTATATGGAAAGTGACCTATGAAAAGTCTCGTTCGGTAGGGCACAGTTAATTTTGTCTGTTGAAATTCATGGTTCCTCCTAAAATGGAGTTCGTTGTTCATTAAAATCCAAGTGATTTTCAGACCTGATGTTGATCTCGCTCAAATAATGAGGACGAAGAAGAGCTCTTTGCGGAAAATGTCCTTCAGGGGCCCAGAGAGTGTTCACTTTGTTCATAGTCAGGCCTGAAGTTCAATGTGACATGCCTTATTTGAGTTGTAGTAAATGTAAAGAGACCTGACAACTGTGGAAGTTTCAATAGTCTTCACTAATTTCAGCTGTTTAATTTAGCTTCTTTGACACGTGCAAACTTTGAAATCTCAAAGGGAAAATAGATCATTAGAAATGAAGTGAAAATGAGGTTTTATTTCTACAGCTATAAATGTTCTTATACAGTAAGAGCCAGAAACATATAATGTATTATATTAAAGGTATAATGTCTATCCTCTTTTTATGTATTTAGCATTAGTTTTGACTGAATTAAGGTACTGTAATTTACCTTTTTTGAGATCCATCCCAACATACTTTCCTTTCTCTTCCTATTAATTTCTTCATGCATACAATCATTCAGAAATTATTGAATGCTTTTAATGCCTTGCAGTGACTTAAGTACATTAAAAACTTTTCATTACTGGTGCTTTATTGAGTTGACAGATTATCATGAGGAGTAGTCTCCCACCCCCCTTTTTAAAAAATTTGCCAGATGGTGCTGAAGAGAGAAAGAGAGACAGAGTAAAAAGCACCTCCAGTGGGTAATAGTCACACTCTTCACAATCCCACAATCCCTTCTCCTCCATCTCTCCCTCCATTTGGCATTCTGGGGAAATATGCACATGTGCCTGGCATGTTTGTCAAGTCACCAGATTGGAGACTCAAACCATGCAGTTGGCCGTGTGGGATCTAGCCACCTTAACCACCATGCCACAGGCTGGCTGGAATAAAATTTTCTTAATTAAATCCAGTTATCTGAAATTCATTGCATCTGACTATACTTAACATGATACCAGTTTTGGAAAAGATACTAACTAGGCAGCAAGTACATGTTTAAACCCTGAGATGGCTAAAGATGATGGTGACATCATATCTCGTATATTTAGATACAAAAGAAAACAATAGAAGCATGTTGCCATTTTTAAATAAAAATCTAGAATGTGCCAGGTTAGCCTTCAACCTCAAAGGAAATATTAATTTCCTTTAATAGCTACTGTGTTTGGTACTTAAAATGGAGCTTAATCATGATGAAGAAAATAATCTGCAGGTTAGATCATCAAAGCCAGTGTTTCTCCTGTGCTCCACAGCTGTGTCTCTGAAGCCACTGCCATGTCGGGGTAGTGGTGGTGCTGGCAGGAGGGACTTAATGGGTGCAAACCTGGTCGGTACTCTCCATCTGTCTTTTATTTATGTTTAAGAAAGTCCTGTGTATTAGAGAAAATTCAAAAAAAAATGTGGGTTTAGGCTAGCTCATACGTCTTACTAGGAGCAAACTGAGGTTCAGACAATCTCTAAGAAGAGCACAGCAAATGGCTGTGTGAGAAAGTAAATGTTAGTCATGGTATACGACATTACCTGGCCCAGCAGTGAACTGGTCACTGACCACTGACTTACGTGGTCACTAAGTCAGGGCGATATAAATTCTGACTGTTGAGTTCGTTATAAATTGTGTCATGTTCATATTGGGAGAATTGAAAATGGTGAAAGGGCTGGAGGGTAGAAGTGTGTGTGGCAGGGGAGGCATTGGAGGAAAGATGTAAGAGAGTTAAGTTTTCATATGTCAATATAAGAAATCAGTAGATTGTCTAAAATTGATTAATCTAGAAATAAATTGCATGTTAAGCATAATATTTTTTAAAATGTGGAGGTCAGAGGCTGATGTATAAAAGTAAGGAAATAACTGCTAAAAAAATTGAAATTGATTTCTGTTGAGAGCAGGTCTAAAGTTAGGAAGGGAGACAAAGCACTGCCTTTTTCTATGCATAGAGTACTCTTTTTTTCCTATAAAATTAACTATCTATGAAAAAGGACTATTAATTACTTATTAGTGCACCCGTTATGTATGCACTTATTTTCTGTATATGTTTTTCATTTTTGCCAGACAGCCACTCATAATTTTTAAAGAGGCCATTCCCTAGGAGAGAAAAATAAGCAGGATATTAGAAGTGATATTTCACATCAGATAATACAAAGGCTGGTGTTTGGGGGTTCAGATTCGCAACAGGGTATTTCCCAACTAGATCATTTATGCCTTTGGCCCTTCATTGGGATTCTCGCTAACTAATTTCAGGGACAGGAGCTACCCCCAGAATGCGAGTAAAAGCACGACTGTGTGAGCATTTTGATGCAGCCTATATTTAGGAGCAATTTTTCTGATAGCACCTGTTTATCCTGTATTTATCCTAATTCTAAATAAGAATCACTCTCTAACTATTCTTTTTGATATTTCTTCTTTGAAACAGGGAAATGCACATAAAATCATGGAGAAATGTACATTACCACTGACTGGAAAGCAATGTGTCAACCGCATTATTACTGAAAAGGTACATTTATTTCCTTGGATATCTGCCACCACCTTTTTATTTATGAGCAGTTTTAGAATTTTTTTTTTGTTGCCTTCTGAAAGTGTATTATATTGATAGTCATAGGATTAATTTTGTCTGTGGGTAGGACAAATAGGAATATTCGTCAATTTAATGTTTCTAAATGGAGAAGTCTTTATGCGCAACTTTCTGGAAATACACATAAACACACGAAATTGAACTACCGGCCTATGTAACTTTGACAGTGTGATATAATCAGAAAAGTGTTTTATCGATCCTTATATTTTGACTATTAAGATGTCAAGGTGAATGTTAAGAATATATTTATCATTCTTACCTTTGTTCTTTGCTTTCCCAAATCACAAGTACAAATTGTTGGGTTTCATTTTGGAAAATTCTGTCAAAATTGAGTTTTAAATCATTTATGTGCAAATTGCAGTGAGCCGAGATATGTATTCTATTTTTTGCATGCTTTCTTGTCCTCTTGTTAAAAAGTGGGAGTTCAGAACACATCAGTCATTTTAGTACTTCTCTAGATTTTTCTTCTTAGATGGAACTTGTCGGCCAATGGTATGCCTGACAGCTTTTCAGATTAGAGAGAAGCATCACTGGCAACTGCCTGTGGCCCAGATTTGAACTATGTTGGTGACATAGTTCTCATAAGTCAGTGGGAATGGAGTGTTTTTTTTTTTTTTGAGAGGTTTTTGCTATAGGGCTCATGCGCTCGCCAGACAGAGACAGAGAGACAGAAAGCGAGAAATCACCCCCCCAGGGGGGATGGTCACACCGCAATCCCTTCTCCGTTCTCCTCTCGGGATCTTGGGTACACATGCACACGTGCCCGGCATGAGTTTTAAGCCACCGGGTCCGGGATGCAAACTGCGGTTGACTACGTGGGAGTCCAGCGACATAGCCATTACGCTAACTGGAGTGTTTTCTTGATTCACTATCTTGATGAAGCCACAGAACAAAATGATCTATATCAGGCCTATTTTGTTCCCCCATTCAATTCAGTTTCTTTCACCAAGAGCTGTAGCACTAGTGTCTCGGAATTAAATTCAGCTCACTGTGTCTGTCCCTTAGTGAGGTATGGTAAGAAATACTCTAAAGCAGGCCTTTGCAGTAGATTTAGAGTATCCACAATACTTTCCAGAAGCCACATTTAGGAAAGGGTCTATCCTAAATGGTACCTTTCCCAGGACTGTCTATGTGGAATTCCATAAAGATGACTTATAAAGAACAAGTGGATAAAAGGACATAATACTTTATCTCACCATTTAGCCTGTGAGTCTTTACCACTTCTTGAAACCCCCCAATTGGACATGAATTGTGGTTTTTAAAAGCTTATTCATTCACTTCATCCATGAAAGGGAGAGAGACACAAAGAGAGGGCCCCCCAACAGAGTCCTCACACCATGGTCCACCCTCATCCTCAGCCAGTTTCTGAGCTTTTTTTCTACAGTAAGAAGAGAAGAGATAAAACAGAGTCCAGTTAGAAGGATCCACTAGGGATCTAGGCAAAAAGAGTCACAATTCTAATTCAGAGGACAGAAAGAGAGATTTTAGGATATAGACTCTATCTAATTTGATGAGAAATCAGACATGTTTTGTATGATAGGTGATTCCTAAATTTCACAGCTAGTGAATATGGTTGACCTGTAGTATCATTAATAAGCCCAGAACTGTAAAAGGAGAAGGGGAAGGAACAATAGGAGGCAGAAAAAGAATAGGTTTCATTTGGACACTCTCAGTTTCTGACGTTCCTGAGAACATCAACATCCAGTCAGAAATTTTGATAAATAATTGGAGATTTGGCGCTCAAGCTCATAAGAGAAGCTGGTATTGGAATAAACTTGTGGGAGTCATTAGCATATGGGAATGACTGGAACTTTAACCATAGACATTGTTTAGCAAGAGTAAAGAGAAAGGCAGCTAAGTCTAAAGTCTTGGTACCTAAAGGAAAGGATTGTTGCATGTTTACCACCGTGGTGGTTATATGTAGTGGCTACTCAATAAATACTTGTTGGATGAGCGAATGAGAAGGCCATGCATATGCATTAAGATCAATGAATGTGTGTAGCCCTACCACTGGCAGCTAAGGGACTAGAATCTCATTATCAACTCCAAGGAAAATTCCACTAGGTTGCCCTTTGAAAGAGACTTGGGAAATGCCATGACCCTGATTTTCCTTGTTTGGTGCTGCTAGAATCCGGTTATGAAAGATGCCTTCCTCAATGGCACCTGGGCTATGATTATCTGTTTTATCCTCAGTGTAGCCCTTCATGGTTATGATAACATAATTAGCTTGTTTATAATTAGCTTACTTATCTGTAAGACAAAGTAGTTTCAATATTATTCTTCATAGGTGAAAATTTCATTGTACCTTTCAGGTTTTGGTGTCTCCACTTTTATCAAGTTTTTGTTTGCACCTTATATGGCTAAATGGAAAGTTCCTAAAATATTTCCAAAGTTTTCCTCATTTTTAAAAATAAAAGATGCTTGACTTTCCAATATATGATCTTGGGAGCTAATTTGGGCTTGATGAAGATGTTAATAAAAGCTTTTGTAAAAGCAGTAAGTCAATTTGTTATTGATTTTATCTCCCTGATTACTGAAGCCTTATATTCATGATACCACATTTTTCTTCTCCCTAAGTAATTTCTGTGTCTGTTCTTTTCTATTGGGAGGTTTTCACCTTAATGCATGTGCACTCACCCGAGAAAGAGCAAGACAGAGAGAGAGAGAGAGAGAGAGACAGACAGACAGACAGACACAGTGAGAGGGAAGGTGAGAAAGCTCTCCTCCAGGAGGGATGGCCATGCTGCAATCCCTTCTTCTCCATTTCTTCTCCATGCTCCCATCTTGAGCATGCGTGAACATGCACACAGCATGATTTTCTTTTTACACTTTCTTTTTTTTTTTTTTTGAGAGGTTTTTGCTATAAGGAGCATGCGCCCACCACAAAGACAGAGAGAGACAGAGAGATGAAAAGCAAGAAATCACCCCCCAGGGGGCATGACCACACCACAGTTCCTTCTCTTCCATTCTCCTTTTGGGATCTTGGGTATGCACACACACATGCCCGGCGTGAGTTTAAGCCACCGGGTCTGGGACTCAAACCACAGTCAACTACGTGGGAGTTCAGCAACATAGCCATTATGCCATCTGCTGGTCCCAACACAGCATGATTTTCAACCCACCAGGTCTGGGACTCAAACCATGGTTGGCCATGTGGCCAGTGAAGTAACTGCTATGCCGTCTGGTGGTCCCTCTGTGTCTGTTCTTAGTAATACAATCCAGTGGTCCTTTTTTCTTTGTTTGTTCCATTTTGACAAAAATAAAGTGTTCATAATTCAGGGGAAAATAAATCAGTATTAACAGTGCTCTAGACACACTTTCTGCAAAGAAAAAGGGTCCATTAAAATTTTTTTCCTAGTTGTCATTTTGGAAGATGCAAGCTAATGGAGTATATAGACATTTCTAAATTTTCATTTTCTTCCTCTTAGAATAAACATTTCTACAGAAAAAAAGTCATTTTTAGGAACATAAAAATCTGCAAACAAAATGAAACTTTGCTGAAATAACCCCTCCTAAATTTAAATGAACTTTTCCAGCAAAAGCAACCTAGCAATCTGTGAATTCATTAAACAACAGCAAATGCAAGTGTCACTGATCTCAGCGAAGCTTTGCTCCAGGGGAAAATTATCAATCAACTAGAGACAGTGCTGTGATTTTGGATTCACACACAAGTGACAAGTTAAGCTTTTTTTTTTTTTTTTCTGGAGAGGTTTTCACTACAGGGCGCATGCGCTCGCCAGACAGACAGAGAGAGACATAGAGACAGAAAGCAAGAAATCACCCCCCAGGGGGGATGGTCACGCCACAATCCCTTCTCCTCCATTCTCCTCTCGGGATCTTGGGCACGCACGCACACACGCCCGGCGTGAGTTCTAAGCCACCGGGTCCGGGACACGAACCGTGGTCGACTACATGGGAGTCCAGCGACATAGCCATTACGCTAACTGCTGGTTCCCACAAGTTAAGCTTTTAAGGAGTCAGAACATGCCTGTATGATGCCCTCTTCTGTCCCAGGCATGAAACTCAGAGGATGTTTCTTATTATATTTTTCCAGCATCACAATCTTGGGAAATAATAATCGTTTTTATGATATACATCTACAGATGCCAGGAGAGGTTCACCAAAGGTTGCAGAGCTATTTTGCAGCAGAGTTAGAGTTTTAGTCCAGCTCAAAAGCCAAGGTTCTTTCCTTAACTTGTTGCTGTTTTAATATTAGCTTCATAGTCAGGAGTGTGTTTAAAATTGATTAATTTATGACTTGACTTCAGCATAGTTGAAAGTAATGATTCTAATCTTGCAAATAATAGTTGAATTTAAGTTAAATCCAAAGGAAAGGAAAGATCTTGGAAGCAAAACATTTAACTCCAAGAATGAGAAAACTGAGCAGAAGAGGGAACAGTGTGTAGTGCACTGGAGGAGAACTGAACCAGGGAGCTAACGTGCTAGGAAGCACATTGGGTTCTTATGGTTAGAGCGTCTCTCAATGGACAATCTGCCTTGAGGCCAGTGAGCCTCTTGCTGCTGTTAAATACCTAAGCAGAGCCCCAGGGACCAGCAGAGAAGGTTTTGAAGAGTTCTTGTATGGAATCTTACATTCAATGACTTTGTAGGTCCTTTCCAACTTAAGTTGTTACCTTTCTAAGTGGGAAAGCGTGCCTTCGAAATCAGGTAGTGCAGGTGAGTCTACCTGTTGAGGTCAAGCCATACCACTGGGCACTACATCACCTGGTGTTATAGACCAGAATGTTGTAATGGAATGTTTAAGGTGAGGTGGTCTTCGCATAGCTGCCCTAAATGGAAGCAGCTTTCTGCAATTTGTATGTTAGAAGGAGATTCTCATACTCTCCTCTTGGGACCTACATGTTTTCAATGGACTTAAAGGGAAAGTCTTAATGGTTACTGAGGCTTTTTCAGGGAAAAGTAGCTATTCTCTTTTTTAAAGTTTTATGTATTTATTTGAGAGAGGCACCCCCAACAGGGTCTTCATGCCACAATTTACCCCAGCCTCAGCTGGCCTGAACTGTAGGCAAGTGTGTGTGCAGCTAGTATGCTCAGGGAGGGTCTGAGATGTGAACCCAGGGTATTTCTCATGTGCATTCAGTTGTGTTAACACTGCACCACTGCCAGGCTCTGCCCATCCTCCTAAAATTAGCTTAGGCACTTCCAAGTGCTTTCTCTTGGTATATATAAACATTTAATCATTGTACATCTTCATAGCATATGATATGGGTTCTTAAAGCATAAATGTATTGCCAAGTCAAAGATGTTACCATGCACAATAACTTTTCATTCCTGTGTCTCTTAATTCTATACCCAGAAGATTTTTTTCCATTATCCTTATGCTTTCACCTTCCAAATATCCCACTTCCTTCCTTCTTCTATACTTCCTTTAAATGATTGTTTTTTTCTTGAGAGAGATTTTTTTTTCTGAGAGACAGAGAGACAGGAAAGCAAGAAATCACCCTCCAGAGGGGATGGACATACCACAGTCCCTTCTCCATTCTCCTCTCGGAATCTTGGACACACACACATACCCGCCCAGGGTATTTCAAACTACCAGACCCAGGACTTGAACCACAGTTGGCCATGTGGAAGTCCAGCAACATAACCACTATGCCACCTGCCAGCCTTTCTTTCTTTCACTGTTAACCACCTAATTGACATTTGACTAAGTATTAGACTTTACAAAATGAAGACGGTTCTGCAAAACTGGTTACAATAGTGACAGATGCCATGGATAGCCAATGTTTGTTTATTTTCTGGCATTGTCAGCGTTCCACAACCACTTACTGATTAGGGAGTCAATGTTTATTCTCTCCAAAATATAATAGTTACAGTTGACATTTCTTCATTGCTAATTTTCAGAGTCTTTTATCCTGAGTCTTTCTCTTTTAGGAATTTGAGAGGTTATTTGTGTTCTGTGTTACAAAACAAATTGTCATTTTCTTGACTCCAACAGGCTGTGTTTGACGTGGATAAGAAAAAAGGGCTGACTCTGATAGAGCTCTGGGAAGGCCTGACGGTGGACGACATACAAAAGAGTACTGGGTGTGATTTTGCAGTAAGTGTTTCTGTGAACAAATTCAGCCACTTATCCTAGATCCTGGGCTTGATTAATGGGTGTTTATAGGACCTGAACCATTAATTTGTGATCATTTTTGGAGCTGACCTTTGCAGTGAACAGGAGTAGACGAAAGGGTGCTTCCAGATGAGAGCGGGTGGGAGCAGGAGCTGTGCTCTGACGCAGGGCCACGGTTTGGCTTTGGAGGCAGAAGCAGGAGGGGAAGGAACCAGCAGGAGCCACTGAAAACAGAGGTTGAGCTTGAACTCTAAACTACTTTATGTAATGTCTGTTGCAATCTGCTGTTTTTCAGTTATATGTCAGCTGAGCTTAAACATGATTAACTAAAAAAATGTGAGTCACCATGGAGAAATGATACTTCTTCATTTTTAAACCCATCCGTGACTTAAGGCTTTCTCTTTGATTAACTTCTATGCCTTATTATCCCATCCATGGAAGATATTATATAGAATGTGGGGCTTCTCACAATATCAGATTTATAGTTGTAATGTAGGAATATCTTACATTGGAAGATAAACTTAGTTATGAAACACTCAGATCCAAAGCAGGTTAAGTACATCAGGGGTGTATCCATATAAGAAACCCCCATATTCCTTTTGAAAACAAAGAGAATAATACTACATATAGATAATTGCCCTTTTGTGTAAGTATTTGTTCACAAATCACCTATCACCTACCTAATGGGTGTTGTTGACAGGATGACCCAGCCCATTTAAGGTTAATCAAAAGTACGGGTGCAAGGGACCAGCAGTTAGCGTAATGGCTATGTCGCTGGACTCCCACGTAGTCGACCGTGGTTCACGTCCCGGACCTGGTGACTTAAAACTCACGCCGGGTGCGTGTGCGTGCGTGCCCAAGATCCCGAGAGGAGAATGGAGGAGAAGGGATTGTGGCATGACCATCCCCCCCTGGGGTGTGATTTCTCGCTTTCTGTCTCTCTGTCTCTCTCTGTCTGTCTGGCGATGCTGTCCCCTGGACAAAAAACACCAAAAAAAAAAAAAAAAAAAAAAGTACGGGTGCAATATCCCTGAGGAAAATGAAGGGAAGGGATTTGATTATCAGGTACCTTTTTAAGAACCAATCTACTCATTCAAAATGAAATGTATTTATAATGAAAAGAAAATACGTTAATGCTGTGACACATACTAGAAAAACTAATTTAACGAAAGTTATTTGATAAATCAGGCATCTATTCCATTGACATCTTTCTTGTATACTACCTACTTGGCTTGTACCTATCAGTGCATAAACAATTTCTTTAAAAACAATTCTGTTGCATAATTCATTATCTACATAATAACAATTCTTGGTGCCATACTAAGGTCTTTGTCTATTACTTTTTTCTAAATTTTCTTTTGGCAAAAAAAAGTCTCCCAGTAATACCTTGCATGTAAACCACGTCTGTAATTAGCTTTTCAATAGCCTTGGGGAAGAAAGGGGGTTATTTATACTTTATAACTATTTAGGATTTCTTAACTCCCATAATAAAAGCAAATAATTATTTTTTCTTTAGGAGAGATTTTTTTATATAGAGCACATGCATTCACCAGAGAGACAGAGAGACAAAAAATGAGAAATCATCCCCCATGGGGGATGGACACATCACTGTCCTTTCTCCTCCATCTTCCTTTTGAGCTTTTGGGCATGCACACACAAGTGCCTGGCATGAGTTTTAAGCCGCCAGGGCCAGGACTCAAGCCCTGGTCAACTACATGGAAGTTCAGCATAACCATTACACCATCTGCTGATCCCAAAGCAAATCATTCTTAATCAGCTGGAGTTTGTTTGCTCGTTTTTTTCTATGTGGAAGAGCTAAACTCTTCATTAGATAACATTTCCAATATCCACAGAATGTTCCATTTTCTGCTGTAAAAAGAATATACAAAGGAAAGCCCTTATTATTATCTGGCTCTTTTTTATTCATGTGAGTACATCAGGAGTGAAAACCATTGTGTTAGGCTGCTTGCACCCAGCATCTTCACAGCGAAGGAGTTCTTTGACTTATTTTTCTCCCATTACCCTCATATTTAAAAGAAGTCTGTCTCTCAAATGGTTATGAATTAAGAACTCATTTTTTAAAAATCAAAATGATATTGCAATTTTTATCATATTAAAGCTATGACAAGTTAATGAAAGTGTCAAATTCCTTTATTTTTGACTATTCTTATATCATTAAATGTGCCAGTTACTTGATGGGCCAAAGTAGGAAGGAAAGAAAAGGAAAAGTGATATCCTACCACTTGAATTTCATTTTTCTGAAAATACTGTTTTCAGTGAATAGTGAATTCAATTGATTATTCATTCCTTACTTTTCTGATGAATGCTTAAGCTTCATACTGTAGGATTTTCTTTACCATTTATGTATATGGACTATTTTTGGAAACAATGTTTCTGTTTGTCTTTTTTTAATCTAAAAAAAAAATAGATTTAACCTATATTTGTACATTTTGTGGTATAATAAGTTTCTGGAGGTCATTTATGATTACTTATTAAACACCCAGTATAAGTCTCATAATGAGATTTGAAATGTGAATAAAATAAAAGTAATTAGTATAATTCCTTCTCCCAATGGCCTTGATCTTAATCTCCAAGCCGAAATATACCAAAACTACTAATAGCAAAAAAACTAAATAAAAGCACAATTTATTTATATGTTTGCAATATAACCTGGAAGAAGCCAGCTGCCGACATCTCTTGCTAAATTGAATAAATTCATACTCTCAGTATCTATTATGAACTGGCATTATAGCAGAATTAAACAATATACTCTTGGGATTTCAGTGGACTAGGAAGACAAATCACTGGCTTATTTTCTACACTTCAATCATATCATCTTGTGCTTAGTCTGTAGATCACATTGGCAGGATAATCTGCTTTGGTTTACAGTGTTGATTAGACTGTAGAAGAGAACGAGAAATAGTGGTTTAGTAGACGTTTTTCATTACAGAGTAAACAGGCCAATTCAGTCTACATAAAGCTTTGCCATCATCTTTTCCAATAAAAGTCAATCTCCAGATAGAAGATATAAATGATAATAAGGACTCAAAACAGGACTGACATGACAAGGAAAAGAATCAATTGTTTAGTTTTAAAAATTAAGGTATTCAGTTTCTTTTTAAAGGAAATGGTATGAAACTATATTGGAAAGCTCGGTTTTCAAAAAAAGAAGAATTTGATTGCATTAGATTATTTCCACAGATGCTCTGTGGTTAAAAAAAGAAGATGCATTGTTTGTGAGACACACTTAACAAAATACTAAGAGCCCATATGTCTGTTATTCTTCTCAGTAGAGCTGAAGGTTTAAACAAATGTGGGATGTTAATTTTGTCTATTTATTACATATCTATTATTCTGTCTATTATCATCTGTTTGATCTTGAAAATAGCAAATCTAAATGAACTGACATTTATCCTAAGTTATATGAAGGGTCTTCAACAAGTTTATGGAAAAAACTATGCATGGGTTTCAAAAATTTTTTACACCGAAATGAATTTGTATTTTACCATTTGACATTTTCCCATGGACTTTTTGAAGTTTCTTTCTGTACCAAACCATACTGATCTTATTTATTTTTTTCTTGTTTATTTTTATTCATTTATTTTTTGGAGAGTTTGTTTGTTTGTTTGGTTTTTGTTTTGTTTTTGCTATAGGGCATGTGCATTCACCAGACAGAGAGAGACAGAGAGACAGAAAGCGAGAAATCACCCCCCAGGGGGATGGCCATGCCACAATCCCTTCTCCTCCATTCTCCTCTTGGGATCTTGGGCACGCACGCACATGTGCCCGGCGTGAGTTTAAGCCACCGGGTCCGGGACCCGAACCGCGGTCGACTACGTGGGAGTCCAGAGACATAGCCATTACGCTAACTGCTGGTCCCTCTCATTTATTTTTTAATAGAAAATTTTTAATTTTTTTATTCTTAATATTTGATATTTTTAAAATGTGCTTATTTTTAAAATTCTTCATTCTTTAGCAGAAAAATGGAAAAGAGGGCATTTAGCTCAACATAGTGAAGTTAATACAAAAGTTGTTTATAATGAGCTAAATGTAATTGACCTCATCAAAGCCAACTGATTGTCTTCTCTTTCACTTTTAAATGCTAACTTAACCTCTATTGGGAGCCTTTATTCTAGTTCTTTAAAGCTTATTTATTCATGTACTCATTCGTGTATTGCTATTTATTAATTTAACAAAAATTGTTCATTGTTTATTTTGCAAGGTAAAATACTAATTAATACCGCATCAATTGCTGCATTCTTTTTTTCTTTTTTTTTTTGGAGAGGTTTTTGCTATAGGGCATGTGCACTCGCCAGACAGAGAGACAGAGAGACAGAAAGCGAGAAATCACCCCCCCAGGGGGGATGGCCACACTGCAATCCCTTGCAATCCCTTCTCCTCCGTTCTCCTCTCGGGATCTTGGGCACGCATGCACACGCACCTGGCGTGAGTTTTAAGCCACCGAGTCCAGGACTCGAATCGTGGTCGACTACATGGGAGTCCAGCGACATAGCCATTACGCTAACTGCTGGTCCCAATTGCTGCATTCTTGAGGCATTAAAAAAAAATCACCTAAATTTTAGTATTCCCTGCTATGCTTTCCATAAAAACTGTTACTAACTAGGACTCAATGGACATTTGCCATATTGAATTAAGAAAAATGAAGCTGATTCTACCGTTTGAAAAAGCTGTCACAGTTAAGCCAGACCACTTACATTTAGGTTTCTCCTTCCTCCAGCTCTTCCTTAACGGTAGACTTGTTTTTGTTTTTGTCTGCATCAAGACTCCCAGGAATGCTTTTGCTGTTCTGTGCACTGAAAGTAATTGTAATCAGCACTTAATCGTTTCAATTCTATTGCCTCCTACTTGTAATAACTTTGAATTCTTTTAATCCCCATGTATCATTTTCATTCTGATTATGAAACTTGTGATACTATTTATTGTTGATTATGCATCACTTCATTAATACATATCCATGTTATCTACAGACTAATCCAAAGGTTATATAACAAAATTGTGAATTAGCCAGATCTATTTTGAGGCTTTAGAAATTTACACACTTTGCACTGTGACTAGAGCAAGGTCTCAGAGACATCACCTTGAAGATCCACCCAATAGACAGTGTGGTTATCAAGACTCTTTATTTGCCTCCTTCTACTCCTCTTCAACCCTTCCCTTATGGCCAGGCCTAGGCACTCTTAATTTAGGAGCTATATGATGCAAGAAGCTTGAGAACCACTAAGTACCCAAAATAAACAGAGCAGGAATTCTCTGTCTTGGTGTTTCAGGATGGAAAATTAATAAAAAACAAGCAAACAAACAAACAAAAAACAATCTCCAGGTGATGTTCATGGCAAAATTGCCTATTACCTGAATCATTCAAGTTTGGAAAGTCAAAGGAGAGATGTTTATACCTTATGAATTTTTCAGACTTTGATGAATTTTTTCTCTTTCTTTTCTCAGGTTTCACCGAAACTGATGCCAATGCAGCAGATTGCAGCTTGAAATATGGAATAGACATTTGTCCCAGACCACGTGTTTTTCACTTTAAATACGTAGGATTTAGTTGAAAGGACATTAGTAATCATAACTGTATATTTAACAGGAAGTTTTTGATTAGTTTTCTTCTAGTATTTTAGCCTTTAAGCAGCCATATAGACTGTTCTCTCAAGTGTGCTATGACATTTTAAAAAAGAAACATTTACGGTTTTCTTGTTTCATAAGTACTGAGAAGGTTCTCTTTACAATTGGTGCTCACATTAGGTGTATCTTAACCTTCTATGATATGTGTGTAAATTATATGCAGTTTCATCACAATGGACCTTAGGAACTGCTTTGTTGTTAGGCTTTCCTTCATAACTAAGTTATTACTCAGTAGTACTGAAAGAAAAATGATTTACATGTGAATATGTGATTAGGAGAAATGCTATCTTAATGATTGCTTTCCTTAGCCTCCTCTGACTTTTCTTTTGAGGCCTCTGATTTTATGATTACATCTTATTTCCCTAGAGCATCCTCCTTTTCCCCACATGTCTTATAGCTAAGTGGATACTCAAGAACGCAAGCAGGAACATCTCTGGTAGGAGAAGAAACTGGTTTGTGGGAGAGACTGAAAGGTAAAGAATGTATTGGTGCTGACATCCCACCAAGAAGTTGCCTTTATAAAGAAACCAACCATCTGTGCTTTGCCAAAAACTGAGGCTTATTATATATAGGTTTCTTCCTATAGAAACCTAACTGGTCTTCTTGGAAAATTTTCTCATTTTGAATCAGTGTCATATTCATCTGTATCAACAAGTGTCTGTAAGATTATTTCTCTGCATTATTGAGACCCAGTGGGTTACTTGTACAATACCTTCTCTTAAGCCAAGAGGAACTATGGGATAATTGATCATAACTCCTTAGTCACAATGATAGCAGAGTTTTTAAAAATTAAATAAAAGTTATTTCTTTCAGGCTTTCATTTATGTCTAGAAAAGATTCTAAATATTGAATGACTTTTCTACAGAACAGTGGTTTTTTTCTTCTGTAAGGCTACTTCTTTTAACAAAGTACTTTCACTTCAGCCTTATCCACAAAGGGGAAATGATGATGGACAAGTCCAAGATGTGAAGAGTTGGCAAACTCTTATTGTTGAGGAATAAACATGGTAGACTCGGATCGTAAGGAACTTTTCCTCAGAGATATCCTCAATACCATATAGTTGCTCAGGGGGACCTCTTCAGAAGCATTCTGGATATCACATGGGAGAACTAAGCACCCTGGACAGAGGCAGGCAAGGTACAGTGCAATGTATCATTCCTCTGGGACTAAATATAGGGATTTATGCATATTTTGAGGTGTTAGTTGTCATTGAAACTCACTTCTTTTCACATACAGTTACAATTGTGTCTTGTACAATATTAGAGGGAGGAGAAAGGCTTTTGTGTCTCATACACTCTGTATAAAATAGCAGGAAAGCTGGCTGCATGGTTGAAAGCTTACTCTCCTAGGATTCATGAAAAGGACTCTTAGAATATGCAAGTTTCATGAGCATAATATATGCCTCTATTGGAGTTATGATTTGGAAAAATATTTTGTTGTTGATGGTTATTATATCTTCAAACTTTTTTGTCATTTCAGTCTGTTACTTTATGATAACGAGATTTTAAGAATGTTATAAACTTTGAGTGGCAAAACTTAGTAGATGTCTCTATATTCTTGGTTAGAGTGCCATGGATGTGTGGAAGTTATAAATGGTACATTAAGACTTACAATAAACATTCTAAGTCAATTAGATCAGTGTGATTGTCCTCACTCTTACTTGGGAATGGCATGGTTTAACATGGGAGTAATGTAGCAGATTGATAGAATGACCAAGAAGAGTCAGTACACTTCATTGCTTTTAATAAAGAAAGCCCAAATGAAACATTATGCAAATGAATTTCTCTCTTTGCTCCTTGTCAGGGCCAATCACATTCTATAATGATTGATTATCCAAGGCTTCATATGCATATGCTACAGGATACCATCGGGTTATTTGTCCTTCATTTAAAATCTGGAGATGAGAGAGGTCAATTTTCTTACTTCTCTCTGGCCAGGAAGTGATAAGAATGTGATTCTGGGGACCAGCAGTTGGCATAATGGCTATGCCGCTAGACTCCCATGTAGTGGACCATGGTTTGAGTCCTGGGCTCTGTGGCTTAAACTCACGCTGAGTGCATGTGCATACATGTCCAGGATCCTGAGAGGAGAATAGAGGGGAAGGATTATGGCATGGCCATCCCCTCTGGGGGGTGATTTCTCGCTTTCTGTCTCTCTGGAGAGCGCACGTGCCCTATAGCAAAAACCTCTTAAAAGAAAAAAAAGAATGTGATTCTGGCACCAATGCCCCTTTCCCCTACTTACATACACATGTCTGTGCACATACACAGGCTTATATTCAGATTCTCCATCTTTAAAACAGGGAAATTTCTGTTGTGGTTCTTTAAGATACAATTAGTACATATGGTTGAAAAAAAAAAAACTCAACAAATCTTTTAAAAATATTGTTACTTTGGGACAGAATTTTCAAGTGTTTCTGTCCTTTTATTTTCAATGTCTGCACTCCCTTCCCACTGAAGACCCAACTCATAAAGGTAATGTGATCAAAGTGTACATTTATGTGACTTTTAAAGTATTCTGCCTCCATGGGACCAGCAGATGGTGTAATGGTTACATCTCTGGACTCTCACGTGGGAGACAGCAGTTCAAGTTCCAGGCTTGGCAACTTAAAAACTCATGCTGGGCACATGTGCATGCATGCCCGAAATCCTGAGAGGAGAATGTAGGAGAAGGGATTGTGGTATGACCATCCCCCCCAGGGGCTGATTTCTGGCTTTCTGTTTCTCTGTCTCTCTCTAGTTCTCTGCCAAATGCACATGCCCTATACCAAAAATCTCTCTACATATAAAGAGGAGAAATATTTTACCTACATAAAATTTGACATATCTGCATAAAATCATCTAAAGGCCTTTGTGAATCATACGGCAACTCCCATCAGAGTGATTCCCATCAGAGTGATGCCTAGACCAATCCAGATCAATAATTGAGAGGACAATTCATTCCCTTAAAGTCACAATCAAACCCAAATCATATATGGTCTAGGGGTCAAATATGCTTGATTATGGTTAATTTTAACTGTTGTCACCCTTAATATTAGGTATCATTCTGGATGGTTCTCTTAGAAATGCCTTCACAGGTAGCTATACTGGCTCTTTTTTTTTTTTTTTTTTTTTTTTTTTTTAAGGCTTGTTTATTTATTTATTGAGAGAGAGGGAAAGAAAGCACTCCAGCAGGGTCCTCATACCACTATCCACCACCATCCTTCAGCCAGTCCTGGGTCACAGGCATGCATTGCCCAGGATACTCAGGGAGACCTCTGGAGTTGAACTAGGAACCTTCTCATGTGAGATTTCCTCAATGAGTATCATATTTTACAGCTGCACCAGTCCCTACTATGGCTCTTTTATAGCATGACTGACTGTGTGTCTGTAGGAAATACTCCTATATTTACTGACAAACTATGGGAGTCTCGGGTGGCCGTACAGCCATATTTTATCTTTGGCTTATTCCTTAGCAGCTAGGCACCCCACCTCTTACCCTGTAAAGTTTCCTGGAGAGAATCCCCTCCAGAACTTCATAGATAGAATTCTGGTGTTTCTTTGAAGCCCTCTCTCTTGACTTGGGGGTAGGAAGTAGCATGGTCCACTTGCCTCTTTGGGGTCTAAGTGTTCAATAGCTCCCTCCAAATGATCTTTGTAAATGCTCCTTTAATCTCCAGCTCTCAACTCTTGTACACATTTAATGTGGAAAAGAGTCTAAGAGTTATGTTACTAGTTTCCCAGACAGATATTACAAAATGAGGTCATAATGGCATTTACAATTTTTTTTAAGTCTCATATATTTGTGTAACAACTTTATGACTGCCCCATAGTAGGTTCGAATGTCGATTCAATTCACTAGTTGAAAATATAAGTGATAGTAGGTCAGGCTTGAAGGATTTCCCTCAGCTAAATTATTAGATAAAACCTCTTAGGAAGAGGTAAGGACGGAAGCAAGAAGTGGAATTTGGAGGTTATAACAAAGGAAATAAGAGAACTGCAGCAATCACCTATATTTATTTAACACTTTATGATTTACAAAACACCCAGAATATGTTAGCTAGCTTATCTGGTTCTTATAACAACCTGCCAGGGAGACATTATTACTTCCATTTAAATTAACTTGATTAGTCCGATAGGAGTAATGACCATCAGTTCTTTAATCACATTAGCCTTTCGGGACTGATGTTGGATTTTGCCAAGGTAGTTAATGAGATGTAAATTAAATCCCCCAAATAGAACTAGATTTGTTGTTCTCTGGTAAGTTATGAAACAGAATCCAAATCCTGGTAAGTTATAAAACAGAGCCCAAACCCTTTAAATCTAATGGGACCAGCACTCAAATTTCGCTCCCTGTACACACAGCTCTTGTGCACAACCCATTTTATAAGGAAATGGGTAGTTGTCAGAATAAAAGGATAATGCCACCCACCAGACGAAACACCCCGGCTAGAGACTTGTAATTACTAGGTTTGCTGGCATGAAATGTTCCCCGTAGGCAAGCACAAGTAAGAATGCTCACCTGACACTAGCAGGAGGACTGATAGGCACTGCTTTGACTTTGTGACTGAACACCTTTTTGAAACTTTATTTCCTTGGCATTGACCTTTGTCCAAGTTCAAAGTCAGAGTTGTATCTCAGACTCAGATTCAGTTGAACCCCAGAGATAAAGCTGATACTTTATCAGTCATCCTGAAAATAAATGTTACTAATGATATGGAGAGTGGATTTCTCAGTGAGGTCTGGTACCATTACCCACAATGAGAAGGACAGGATCCATGGAAAGAAGAAACTGGTCATAGCATTAGTTCCTAGGGAGCTACTAGGGATGAAGTGAAGATGCGTTAGGTGGGGTGAAGAGACATATCATATTAGAACATCTAAATGTTGGTAGCATATTTACTTAGATATATAATACCATCTATTGTAAAATGCACTATGATTTTGCTGTCAATTGTAAAATGCACTATGATTTTGCTTACTTGTTTACCACTTTGAATTTTTATTGTAGGCAAGTCACAGTGGCATGGGTGCTAGGGAGTGGCACAATACTGGAGCCATATTAGAAGGCTGCATCCCAATTCTAGATCCTCCAGAAACTCTGGGCACACATGTGGCATACTGTTGATCCTGGTTGGCTGGAAGATAAGGAGGAGAATTGCACTGCACTGTTGCAAGACCCTGACAGCAGTTCCTGTCACTCACTCTCTCACTGAAATAAACTTTTTTTTTTTTTTTTTTTTTTTAGAGGTTTTTGCTACAGAGAATGTGCGCTCGCTGGAAAGACAGAGAGACAGAGACAGAAAGTGAGAAATCACTCCCCAGGAGGGATGGCCATGCTACAATCCCTTCTCCTCCATTCTCCTCTTGGGATCTTGGGCACACGTGCACACGCACCCGGTGTGAGTTTAAGCCACCGAGTCTGGGACTCGAACTGTAGTCGACTACATGAGAGTCCAGCAACATAGCCCTTACACTAAATGCTGGTCCCAACTTTTTCTTTTTTAGAGCAGCACATGCTTGGTAAATAATACTTTACAAATTTTTGGCAAATTAATAAAATTAAAGGTTAGATGAATTAATGAAAAATAATTCAATAGCACAGGACCATGTTCAGTCAAAATTCAGCTAGTCTTTTTAAATTTCTAATTTAAAATAAAAATAACAACAACAAACAAACACACAACTGGTTTGGGAATTTCTCTCTCTCCTTCTTTCTGTATCTTCCTCCCTCCCTTTCTTTTTTATATCTTTTCAACAAGTATTTATTGAGTACTTTGTTATTCATGTTCTAATCAGGAGATAGAACATACATGGTAAGTTGAACAGGGAAAGTTTAATATAAACAATTACTATTGGGTTGTTGGAGAAGTCATGACGTATTTTTTTCTGTTTTTCTATGCAAAAATGTATCATGACTTTTCTGACAGCGCAGTATTATCCTCTGTAACGGGATTGGAGTAATAGAGATTGGAAGTGAATTTAGAAGTGAAGAGAATTCTAAACACCTTAAGAATGAGCGATAAGAAGCAGTTTTTACATTTATTGTTAAAATAAAACATCTAAGAAATAGACTTCCAGGACTGAGATTCAGACCTTGCTGGAGAGCATATGGTCATGCCAACAGAACTTTCTGGAAATTTTCCTCTGAAATGCAAGAAAAAGCTGTACCTGAGGTGAGGATGGGGGTGCTACACTTCAACAGTTGCCACAAAGCCACCTGTAGAGATGCCAGTGAAGCTGTTCATAGGGAGGTGTCTCACCAGGGGCACTTCACAGCCAACTGAGGGAGTGCTGGAAGAGGCTGGTGGCTGCTGGATCCTATGGCTGCCACATACCACAAGGGCCAAGAACTGGAAAAGCCAAGTGTGCTGCGGTTGCCGGGTGCTGGGGAATCTATATATGATGCCACAAGAGCCAGATGGTAGAGAAACTGAGCTGTAGACCCTGGCAAGAGAAGCATTTCAAAATTAAGAGAAGAAATGTTTTCCTCCTCTAGTGTCTCCTCAGCACCTTCTATTAACCCTCTATTCTATTCCATTTGGCAGGCAATGAAAGATGTTTGGGAGCTTACCAGCATAAGCATCTGCTATAAAACATGGGTGTGTTAGATACAAGGTATACAGCAGCAAGAAAACAAGCAGATACGGCCCCACTCTCGTATAGTTTATAGTCTAAAATGATCATAGAAATAGTCTAACAGAAATAGCTGTTTTAGATTTTTAAAGTTTATTTACTTCTTTTAGCAAGCAATGGAGACAGACAGCACCCTCCACAGGGTATTAAGCCTTAATCCACCCCCAGCTTCACCTAGTCCTGAATTATGGATATGTGCATGTCTGACATATTTAAGGATGCTAACCAAAAACCTTCCCATGTAGGTCAGCCTTGCAGAGCATTGTGTTTTACTGCTAAAACAATGTTCAGGTTCCACAAATTAGCTCTTAAGTACATAACCACCCCAAACCACACAAACTCATAATTGTGCTGAATTTTCCTTTTTTATGAAGAAAAAGTATGATTATGAGAGACTAATTTGGAGATTATTGAAATTATATTTTATATTTGCCTGGTTTAGTACATCCTTAAATATACCAAAGATCATTCAATAAAATGTATAAACATGTTTAAAAAGAAGAAATGAATATAACTCTTGATAATCAAAAACAACAAACAAAAACACAAAACATGGAGAACCAGTAATTTATGACCTATATGTACAAAGGAATTCTGCCACAAATAATGAAACCTCTTGGAAAGGAGCAGTTGGAGGAGAAAAAAAAGTCAACCATCACTTATGCTTGATTTGAGAAAAATATGAACTTTAAACTTTCAGTGAAATAACAGAGTTATTGAAAGGATATGAAACAGAGTGATCCTGGCCCAGAGCACGGGACATACCACTCAATGGCTATTGTAGTCATTTGATTATCGACGTTTTATTGTGGAAGAATATTATGTAGATACAATCTGTTCTGAAGGGGTCAACTGAAAGACTCTGGTGACTCAGGAAGTGCAGCACTAAGAATGCTGCTAACTAAACTGAGCCAGCTGTGTTTTTCAGAAAAAAAGCAATTGTAAAATGACCTCATTGTCATCTATAATATTAGGGAGAAGCAAAAATGTTCCAAGGACATCTGAGCTAGTGGAAGAGCTGAACATGCTTACAAAAGTTAACTAAGGAATAAACTTAAAACTAATTGCTTTTAGTGAAAGGGAAAAATAAGAATGTAAAAATCATTAAGATAATTGTTAGGACCAGCAGGTGGCATAGTGGGTAAGGTGCTGGACTCCCACATAGTCAATTGCGGTTTCAGCCCCCATGACCTGGCAGCTTGAAAATCACGTGCATGCCCAAAATTCCAGGAACAAAATGGAGGAGAAGGGTTTGCAGCAGGGCCATCCCCTCTGGGGTGGGGTGGGGGGTTTGTTTCTCACTTTCCTTTTCATTGTCCCTCTCTGTCTCTCTCCAGTGAGTACACATGCCCTATGGCAAAAATCTTTTAAAAGATAAGGTTATTGTTTTATACAGAGTACATGTAAATCTTATCTCATATGATTACTCAATTAATAAATTTATAAATTTTATCAAGGCCATAGCATTAAAAGATCTATCTACTTACCCAAGTGTATAGTATCTATTAGGTCTACTCCAGAAAATAATTAAAATTAATTCTCTAAAACATTCTAAGTAGTTCATCTGCAAAATAGATTGTATTTTGTAAACACTGATTTTATTTTAATAGTACAAGAAGAAAGCATTTTACACCTTTTCTCTACAAACAACTTAAATCTTTCAATTTAGGTAATCAATGGCTTGACCTCATCAGGAAATATATTCACTCATGGGTAAAGTGATATGACTTGAGGATGTTCTTAAAATACTTTGTCAAATAAATAATAGTAAAAATGATCATAGTAAATATATATATCTTTTTTTTTTTGGAGAGGTTTTTTGCTACAGGGCATGTGCGCTCGCCAGAAAGACAGAGAGAGACAGAGAGACAGAAAGCAAGAAATCCCCCCCCCCAGGGGGGATGGTCATGCCGCAATCCCTTCTCCTCCATTCTCCTCTTGGGATCTTGGGCACGCACACACGTCCAGCATGAGTTTTAAGCCACCGGGTCCGGGATGCGAACCGCGGTCGACTACGTGGAAGTCCAGCTACATAGCCATTACACTAACTGCTGGTTCCCTGGCAGTTTCTTATAAAGATATGCATACAGTTTATTGCAAGACCCAACAAATGCACTATGGAGCATCATCCAGAAAAATAAAAAAAAATGTATGTTCATATGAAAACCTAAATGAGAATGTTAATAGCAGTATTAGTTATAATGCCAAGAACTAGGGGCACACCAGATGTCTTTCAATGGGCAAATAGTTAACCACACTGTCGAAAAATCCACAAATGGACTACTACTCAGAAACAAACTACTGATATAGGCAACAACTAGGAAGTATCTTCAGGAATTACAGTGAGTGAAGAAAATAACAAACAATATCAAAATGTTACAGGCTGTAATATTTTACTTATGTAATATTTTTGAAATGACACAACTTTAGAAATAGAGAACAAATTACAGGAACCTAGGAAGGAGAGAAGAGAGATAGATGTAGTTGTAACAGGGTCAAATGAGGGACCTTTGTGGTAATGAAACAGTTCTGTAAATTAATTGTGGTGACGGATAAATGAAAATATGTCTGATGAAATTACATAGAACTAAATACACCGAAGTGAACACAAGTAAAATTGGAGAAATATGAATAAGATCATTGGATTGTCATTAACCAAGTTGTGGAATTGTCATATAGTTTTTCAAGATGATGCCATTGGAAGAAAATTGGTAGAGGTATATGATATTTCTCTGTTGTTATTTCTTACACCTGCATATGAAATTGTCTCAATAAAAATTTCAACTGAAAGTAAAGTTCAGGGTCTGCTGCAGTATTGCAACAGTAGGATGCTGCTGCAGGATGGCAGAGTCTCATGGAAGACCTAAATTCAGATCTAGACCAACAAAAACACACTGAATGCAACAGTGCACACCTGTAATCCTAGCAAACCGGGAGGCTGGAGTGGGAGGGTTACAGTATGGAAGATCATGTTGAAAATACTTCTCTCTTATTAAGTCAATACAGAAAGAGAAAGAAAAAAGAAATAGTTCAAAACTAAGTGTTAAAATTTTATTTATTTGTTTGTTTCATAATTAGAGAGAGAGAGAGAGAGCACCCCCCCAACAAGGGTCTTAATGCCATGATCCCCCCCTCCCCCAGCTTTAGCCAGCCCTTAATCATGAGAACTCAGTATACACAGGGAAGTCAAGGACATGAACCCAAACTCTATCCTTGTGTGTCAACCTCTCAGAGCATCATGTTTTACTGCTGCTCCACCATTTGGCCCCTGCCTTTTAAATTCATTCAAAACCTTGATGGATGTTCTTCTTGATTTTTGCTAATGGGATAAAAAGAAAAAAGTTGCCATCTTTCCCACTAATAATAGGAAATAGTTGTTTACTTTTTTTTTTTTTAACCTAGTAGTGTTATCCCTTAGGTGATACATCTGAACAAGTTTCTTAACCTCACTGGGTGGGTTTCTAAATATGTAAATGGATAGAATACCTTACTCACACAGTTATTTTTAAAAATTCAAAATGTATCTTAAATGTTTGGTTCACAGCAACCACTTAAAAATTCCCCTTATATTGAAGATAATCTTTAAAATTTGTGGATCTCTTAGGGCCTCCTGCTTTTCCCTTTTAGCTCCATCTTTTGTCTTTGGGAAGGTTCTTAGGTATTTGTATATCCCTTGGAACATAGATATACTTATGCATAGTAAAATCTCTGGTTAAGAAAAAAAAAATTGGATGCTAAGTGAAGCAAGCCAGACAGTGAAAGAGAGGCATTGTATGTCCCCACTTAATATATATTGAACATCTGCACTTGAAGGCAAAAACTGAAAGATTGTAAAATATAAAAGCACTGAGAGCAACTGTGTATACTAGAGATGGTGTGAGATGAGGGTGAGCAATGGAGGGGACAGTGAGAGGAAGGAAATCAAGGGAAAGGGAAAAAAGCAAAATATTTAACAGACCCCAAAATGGAAAGTTATCTGTTGACGATAGTATGTATGGTATGGTAATGTTTTTAACTAGACTGATATGCAGTGTATTCATGCTGGGAAGATTCATTTTGTACTGGAGATATGCAGTGATTACAGTTTTAAAAATAAGAAAATTTGATGAAATTAAATTCAAAAAGAAAAGAAAGGTGGAGAAAAAGCTAAAACCAATGGCTCTAAAGAGTACCAGATTATTTTTGGTTTTCAATTATGTATCTTTTTACTGGCCAAGTGTAGCATATGAAATCAAGAATTAATGGCATTGAAAATAATGGAAATTTAAAATGCTGAACAATTAGGCCATTAAATGTGAATATAAATTCTCATGGTGGTCTTTCAACGGTTCTCATATATTACCAAGGACACCTGCTGATTTAAAAATGTAGAAGTACTTAGTGAGAGCTTGTTCTGGCCTTGTAGCAAAAAGTTATGAAAAACCAGCATTGCACCATCAGTAATTTATGTGCATATTTTATCCATGTTCTTTTATAAAGCAGACAATGACCATTTTTCAAAGGCACAATGAAAAATATGATTCTTTAAAAAAGCAAGTAGGGGGGTTTCTACCTCTAGGAATAGTGGCATAGATTGGTATAAGACTGGTCACAGAAAGCTACTAGGAAATTGGGTAAAATATCCTCCCTGCCCACCACTACTATTAACACCACACAAAAAAATATTGGAGGGCATGAAAGAACATATAATGCAGCTACAACTTTATGGTGCAGCAAAGAAGCACGATGAAGTTAGTGTTAGATTCTTAAGCTTCACATTTCTCAGGATCTTCCCCTTTGAGACATTTGCTAATTGATAAGATAGGAGGGACCAAAACACTGAGAAAGTGAACTTAAAGAGTTGTGCATGAGCTTTACCAGTAGCACTACAAAGATGTTGGAGACAGAGCAAAGGAAAAAGATCCCTTTGGTTCCAGAAAATCTCCTGAAAAGAGAAAGGCTTATCAAGCCCTCAAAGCCACCCAAGCAAGCAAGCAAGCACTTTTGGCAAGAAAAGAGCAGAGGAAATAGAAAGGGCCCAGATTTAAGTGACTGAAATCATTCTTAAATGATTCCCGGTGGTGGTAGCATGACACAGTACGTCTCAGAAAACTCAAAATGAAACCTCATGCCTTGAAAATGCCCAATAAACATTCATTGGCCTTTGTTGGGTGCATCAAAAGGACTGATGGGGGACCAGCAGTTGGCATAATGGCTATGTTGCTGGACTCCCACGTTGTTGACCACTGTTCGAGCCCTGGTTCCAGTGGCTTAAACTCACACTGGGTGTGTGTGCGTGCGTGCCCAAGATCCCGAGAGGAGAATGGAGGAGAAGAGATTGCGGCATGGCCATGCCCCCTGGGAGGCGATTTCTTGTTTTCTGTCTCTCTCTCTCTCTCTCTGTCTGTCTGGAGAGTGCACACGCCCTATAGCAAAAATAAACCTCTCTGAAAAAAAAAATAATAAAGGACTGATGGGATGAGTTCAGTGGTGCAGAAGATCATTGCAAGACTGCGTCTAAAGAAAATTTGCCGTGGTGTTTTTTTTTTTTTTTTTTCAAAAATCACTCCTAAAAGCCTAAAAACATTGTGAATAGTGGAATCTTATGTGACCTGGGGATTTCCAAATCTGAAATCTGCCTGGTAAATCATCTTGAAATGTGGGCAAGCCAGGGCAAAAATAAGACCATCCCTGTGACAGACAACACAGTGATTGAGGAGCATCTGTGGAGGTTTGGCATCATTTATTTAGAAGACCTCATTCATGAAACTGCCTTCCCAGGGAAGTATTTACAGGATATCTCATGTCACTTGTGTCCTTTTCATCTTTCAGTGGTCCCGTCATGCCACCAAGAACAAAGTGGGCTTCCTCAAGGAGATGGGCTCACTTGACATCGGGGTATCAATCAGCTTGTCCACCAGCTGAACTAGATCCAGAATATCTGAAAGCTCGGTGCATTCTCTACCCTACCCCTACACCTTCCTGCCCCTAGCCCTTCCTGTAGCACTAGCTGTGCTTCTCTCTATTGGTCTGGCTACAGTGACACTGCAGGATTGGACATTATGGAAAAAAACTTTTGCTAACAGTATTATACCTCCTGGTAATAGAAACCTTGATAGGCTTAAAATTTCTGAATTAACTAACTGGAAGAATTTTCATTCTCTCCTTCAGACATGGATTCTGACTGTTACCTTAATCTCCCCCATAGTAGGAGAGAGCCCCCAATGTCAACTGGTGTAACACTATGGTATGGACGTCACTCTCCTTCCCGGAAGCCCCCTGTGAAAGAGCCCAGATCATGAATGGCTTTGGGCTACATACTCCTTCAACCACAGGGATACAATTTTCAACCATTTAGGAATGGATGAAAAAGCCTGCCTCCATGTCAGTATTACCTGGTCTTGCACTCATGACAGTGAATCCTACTCTGCATGCCAGAGTCAAGGAACTCATGCCTGTTACCAATTCCCCTTAGCAAGGAGATGGGTATGCTATACGTCCCTAAGGGAGTATGACCTTCCAGGTGGAGGTGGTAAATGCCCATCCAAGGAAAGGCAGAGGGCACTCTGGAATGTTGCTCAGAGACCTCATTCTCCAGGCCCTATTATGGGTGAGAAAACAACCTAGATTTCTGGTAAGCACCCTCATAAACCATGCACAGATTATTCTTACGGGCTGCTCCCAACCTGGTCTCCAACTGCTGGCTTTAAGTACAATATACCCTTCCCTTGATATATGCTACCCTGATAAATAACTCTCCCAGCAGTGCCTCCTGGAACCCCCAATTGTAGATGCTGTTCATGAAGTTTCCCTTGCTGGGGCGACCTCTCTTCCTCAGCCCACCACTATATCTCCCAACAAAGAGAAACAGAAATTGGCAGTTTTACCTATAATCGAACTCACAGACCCAATGACAATCAGGGCCAATGACAATCAGGTCCAATGACAATCAGGGCCTATTTTGCTCTACCAAGATGAGGGTATATTTGGTCTGTGGCACTTATGTCTATCAATGTCTGCCAGCTAACTGGACAAGGACATGTATTTGGGCCATCCTGACTCCCCATATTGATGCAGTATCTGGAAATGAGACTCTGGAGAACCCTCTAGTGGCCTGATCCCAGTGGTTTATCCCATTCATCCCTCTCCTCCTCGGACTTAGAATTTCCACAGGAATAGGCAGTAGAGTTGGGGGAATAATGACCTTCTACTAGTTCTCTCAGATCAACAAGAAAATGGCAGAAAGTAGCTGAGACTATAGAAACTCTCCAAGACCAGCTTGACTCCTTAGCAGAAGTTGTCTTTCAGAACAGACAAGGACTAGATCTCTTAACTACAGAAAGGGGTGGGCTCTGCTTATTCCTGGGGGATAAAGGTTGCTTCTATGTTAACAAATTGAGTGTAGTCTAAGACATGGCCCAGCAGCTTAGAGATTTAGTTTCCAAATAGCAACAAAAACAACTGACTCCTGGGAAGTCTTAAATGGGCTCTGGGCATGGCTACTACCTCTCTGGGGGCCCCTAGCAGTTATCCTTTTTGACACTGGCTGTCAGGACCATGTGTCCTTAATCTGATTATGTGATTTATGACCTCCTGCCTTGAAGCCATAAAGTATCAATTGCTTGTTGCAACCCCAGGATGCTACGTTTACTGTCCCTCCCCCCTCCCATTAATTAATCTTCCTTAAATGTGAATGAGGAGGCTCAAGAGTAGGAATGATATGGAGAGGCCCAAACTCATGAATAGCCCAGAGCTGGTAATTACTGAAACTTCCCATTCCTCTGCAAACTCACTATCCCTCCCCTTTGAGCAATAAAAGCAACCTGAGTCCTTGAGAAGTTAGATGCCCTGCTTATCTGCCACTTTCCTTTTTAGGGCAAATCTTGGGCCCTTTTCCCTGATAGGATACCCCTAGCCTGCTGAGACTCTCCCTTCCCAAATCCCCCATAAAAGACTATGCCTAACTCCCCACAGGACCTGGATATTCAGTGTTAACTCCTCTGTGCCCACTGACACAATAAAGAGTTCTCCTTTCTCTCTGGAGTGCCACTTTTCATTCCTCAGCATCTGTTATAGCAGGCTGAAGTCAAACTTGAATACATGCTTAACCATTGTGTTCTCTGGCCCTTTCAGCTCATCTATACTGCAATTTTGGCTCAAGGGTCCTCAAACATAGCTATGAAATTTAGATGGATAACAACGCTTTAATATGTGCCAAGTTATGAGTTAATTAATTAGGCTGATTGGCTTCAGAGTAGTTACTCTTTCACTGTAAAACATTGTGAGATCAGATTAATTTAAAATGATGTATCAGTCATTGGAAAACAGTTACAGTTGTAGAAGCCTGGGGCTTGCCTCCCAGATCTGTTCTATGCTAAATATGGGATCAGTGTTTCCATTCATGCTTCTAAATCTCATCTGCCTCACATTGTTACTAAAAGAATTTATAATTTTATACAAATAAAAGGGGTTATATTAAAAAATGAACTTAAAATAATAGCTAAAAGTATAAGAAACTTAGAAAAGTTTAAGCCAGGGCTGGCAGGTGGCATGGTGGTTGAGACATGGCTGACTGGGGCTCAAGTCCTGGACTTTGCAACTTGCTTTCCCACTTTCTCTTTCTCTCTCTCTCTGGCCAAGTTGAAGAAGAAGAAGAAGAAGAAGAAGAAGGAGAAGAAGAGGAAGAAGAAGAAGAAGAAGAAGGAGAAGAAGAAGGAGAAGAAGAAGAAAATTATTCTTTAGAAGCTTAAGCTGTTTAATGAGTTGAGATAAATGTTAGACATCAGAGGTAGTTGAACAGGAAGAATCCTAGTCAACACTGTATAATTCCAATTAGTTCCCTAGAAAGAAAACTAAGGATAGATTAGAAATAGACAGAAACCCACCTTCAAAAATATCTTAGTACTTGAGTGAAATAATGTGATTTATCCATAACCTCACTACCCAACAACAATGACAACAACAAAAGCCTCCTCTGAAAGGGACCTCAGAAAGTGACTTAAATTATTTCCACATTGTTTCACACACAGATGTTCCAGATGTAGTCATCAGACATAGGCTTAATACACAATATATTCAAGAAAATATATGATGAAGTTAAAAAACACACACACACACACACACACACACACATATATAAAATGTTAGATGTTTTTGCAATAGAGCACAAGCACTTGCTAGAGAGACAGAAAGTGAGAAATCACCCCCAGAGAGATGGCCATGCTGCAATCCCTTCTCCATTCTTTCCTTGAGATCTTGGGCACACACGCACATGTGTCTGGTGTGAGTTTTTAAGCTACTGGGTCAGGGATTCAAACCCTGGTCCACTATGTGGGAATCCAGTGATGTAACCATTATGCCATATGCTAATTTAACCAAAGAAATTATATCATAGCTTGAAATTCAGAAATCAATAAATGAGTATAAGAGAAAATGAGATAGTGAAAAAAATTATTGAACTAGAAAATAGGACAATATAAAATATCCAAACTGAAACAGGAAAAAAAAAAAGGATAGTCTTGAGAAAAAAACTAACCATCCTAGAGTTCATATCTTATAAAATTACTCTTCAAAAGTGAATGAGAAAAATAGACTTCCCAGACAAATAAAAATCGAGTTGACTTGTTGCAAATAGATATGCTTTACAAGAAAAGTTAGAAAATTTCTTTAGACAGAAAGCAAATAATATACGTCAGAAACTCAGATCTATGTTAAGAAAGAAAGGGCAATAAAGAAGAAATAAGTGAAGGTAAAATTAATTTTTTTGTGATAAGACCAGCTAAAATCTACTTATTTAACAAAAGTTCCTCACCTATTTCTTTATATTCTTTTGTAAGTAAGCAAAAATACCAACTTTTTGTTTCATTGATTTTTCATGTTGTTCTTTTAGATTTAATTTAATTTACTTCTACTCTAATCTTAATTACTAATTTTTCTTCTACCACTTTAATGTTTTTGGTTGGTTTTTGCTTTTCTTACTTCTTGAGGTACATCATTAGATTGTTTATTTAAAATTTTTCTACTTTTTTGATGTGGCATTTATTGCTATAAATGTCACTCTTAGTTCTGCTTTGGCATATCCAATAGTTTCAGTATACTGTGTTTTCATTTTCCTTAGTTTCAAGAAAATGTTTAATTTCGTCATCAATTCCTTCATTTGCCATGGTTGTCATTTAGGAACATACTATTTCATTTCCATGTATTTGTACAGTATCTAAAGTTTCTTCTGTTTATATCTACTTTTTATTTAATTGTGGTTAGAAAGGTACTCAAAATTAAAAAAAAATTGTTGAGATGTATTTATGGCTTATCATGTGGTCCATCTTGGAGAATGTTCTATGCACTAATGAGGCGACTATGTATTCTGCAGCTATTGTTTGAAATATTCTGTAAATGCCTGCTAAGTTCATTTGGTCTATAATGCCAATGATGCTCTGTTGATTTTCCATCTACATTATTTATCCAAAGCTGAGAGTGGGGTGCTGAAGTCCTCAAATGTTATTGTATTGGAGTCCATCTCTCCCTTTAGATCTAATAATTGTTTTATACACTTGAGTGCTCCAATGTCCGTGCATATATTAGTGTCTTTGGAACTTACACAGAAAATGTGTAAACACTATGCATGGGGAACCAGCAGTGAGCATAATGGCTATGTCGCTGGACTCCCACGTAGTCGACCGTGGTTCACGTCCCAAACCCGGTGGCTTAAAACTCACGCCAGGCGCGTGTGCGTGCGTGCCCAAGATCCCGAGAGGAGAATGGAGGATAAGGGATTGTGGCGTGACCATCCCCCCGGGGGGTGATTTCTCGCTTTCTATCTCTATGTCTCTGTCTGTCTGGCGAGCACACGCGCCCTATAGCGAAAAAACCTCTCCAAAAAAACAACAACAACAACAACAAAAACACTATGCATGGATTTTAAAACATTTTTTTCACCAAAAGTAGTTTATACTTTAATTCCATATTTCTAAAAATGTTTTGAAGACCTTTCATATTTACCAATGCTACATACTCTAGCTGAATTAATCCCTTTATCATTATACAATGACCTTTTTCTCTTTTTACAGATTTGTACTCAAAGTTTATTTTATCTAAGTATAGCAACTCCTATTTGCTTTTGGCTTTTATTTGTGTCAAATATTTTTTTCTATCCCTTCACTATCAGTATACTTTTTGTTTTTACTTGATGAAATGAGTTTCTTACAGCCAGTATATAGTTGGGCATTTTTAAAAATTCATTCAGGACATTTATCTTTCAATTTGGAAGCCTCATCCTTTTACATCTATGATTATTACTGACAGATGAGGACTTATTCCCATCATTCATTTATTGTTTCCTGGTTGTTTTGTATTTCTTTTGAGCCTTTCTTCTTATCTTATTGTTTATCTTTGTGGGTAGGTTTTTTTAATCTAATATTAAAGTTTCATTCCTGGTTGTTTTTTTTTTAAATTTGTTTACTTACCCTGTGAATTTTGTGTGTTTTTCTGATATTGATTATAGTTCTTTTGCTTCCAGATATAGAACTGGAAGCATTTTATGCATTTATAAAAAGCTGATCTAGTAGAGATAAAGTCTGCCAGTTTTTATTTGTCTGTGAATGATTTTATTTTACTTTTACTTCAGAAGCAAGAAATCACCCTCCGGGGGGGGGGGGGATTGGCCACACTCCAGTCTCTTTTCTCTCCATTCTCCTCTCTGGATTTTTGCATGCACACACATGCACCCAGTGTGAGTTTTAAGCTTAAGCTGCTGGGTATGGGACTCAAACCATGGTTGACTATGTAGGAGTCCATTGACCTATTATGCCATCTGCTAGTCCCAGGTATATCTTTTTTTAGTTTAATCTATTTGGGAATTTTGAGATTCCTGAATCTGAATTTCATATCTCTCCCAAGACTCAGGAACTTTTCAGCTGCTTTATGAGATAATTTTTTTTTTTGGAGAGGTTTTCGCTATAGGGCGCGTGAGCTCTCCAGACAGACAGAGAGAGACATAGAGACAGAAAGCGAGAAATCACCCCCCAGGGGGGATGGTCATGCCACAATCCCTTCTCCTCCATTCTCCTCTTGGGATCTTGGGCACGCATGCACATGCGCCCAGCATGAGTTTTAAGCCACCGGGTCTGGGACGTGAACCACGGTCGACTACGTGGGAGTCCAGCGACATAGCCATTACGCTAACTGCTGGTTCCCAGAGATAATTTTTCTATTCCTTTCCTATTTCCTCTTCTTCTAACTCCCATGTGAGAGTATTTGTTTGGTTAATGGTATCTTATAGCGGTGGTGCCCAACTTTCCTGGCACCAGGGACCGGTCTTGTGGAAGACAGTCCCTTCATGGACAGGGGGAATATTGGTCCCAGGATGACTCAAGTGCACCACATGCACTATGCACTCCATTTCCACCACTACCACACTGTGCTATACATGAAATAATCATGCAACGGTAGAGTTTGGGCTCCCATGAGAATCCAATATTGCTTCTGATCCAACAGGAGGCAGAGCCCAGGTGGCAATGTGAGTGATGGCAAGTGACTGAAAATACAGATAAAGCCTTGCTCACTTGCCCATTACCCCATCACCACCCACAACTGCACAGCCTGAGACAGGGAAGGGGGGTCAACAGGTTGCACCAGTCCATGACCTGGACCCCAGCCCGTAGCCTGGACCCAGTCAGTATCAGTACCTGGTCCAACGGTTGTGAACTCCTGTTTTATAGAGTTCATAGACTTTCTTTTATTGTTGTTATTATTCTTATTATTCTTCTTCTTCTTATTATTATTATTATTTTGTCTAACTAGTTTATTTTTAAAGACCTGTTTCAAGTTCAGAAATTCTTTCTTCTGCTTTATCAATGATATTGAATCTCTGTGGTGTATGTTTTATTTCTTTCATTGAATTATTTAATCCTAAGACTTATGTTTGCTTCTTTTTTATGATATCTATGTCTATGCAGAATTTCTCATTCAGATCATGTATTGTTTTCCTGATTTTATTTAATTATCTGTCTGTATTCTCTTGTATCTCATTGGGTTTTCTTATGATATTTTTAACTCCTTTTCAGGTATTTCATTGTCCTCCTCTGTTGGACTATTGCTAGAGAATTATTGTGATCCTTTGAAGATGTCATGTTATCTTGCTTTTTCATTTTCCTTGTCCTCCTATGCTATTTGTGCAATTTGCAAAGCAGTTGCCAAACCCTTTTTTTTTTTTTTCAGGTTTTTGTCATAGGACACATGCACTTTCCAGAGAGAGGCAGAGAGTGATAGAGGGAGAGAAAGTGAAAAATTCCCCTTCACCTCCAGAGAGATAGCCATGCTGCAATCCCTCCTCCTCCATTCTCCTACTGGGATTTTGGGCACATGCACTGACCTTCGGCATGATTCTCAAGTCACTAGGTCCAAGACCCAAACCATAGTAGATCATGTGGGAATCAGTGCTTTAACCACCATGTCACCCGGTGGCCTTCCCCTACCAATTTTATAAGATGACTTTTGCAGTGGAAAGCTTTCTGTCGTACTTAGTCCTAGGATATCAATTGGGTAGGATGTGTTGGTTTTGATTTCAGGTCCCGATAGTATAGTTTCTATGTAATTTCTTCACTTGTAATCAGCAGCCTGAGAATGATTCATGTCCTAGGCTACAGGGATTTTGAGGCTGCTGGTCTTTTCACTTCATTGGTTGATTTGTGGAATCTTGCTTTCCTTAATCTCCTTAACATTACCACCTACTCTAGTAATTTAACATTCTGAATGACAGAGAGGAGGTACTTACCAATATTTAAAGGTCATCTGGTCATCCCTAATTCCAGAAATTTCTCTCTTGCTGATTCCATCTCTTCTAAGCAGTGTGCTCAACTTAGTCCAAATTTCTATACACATCTCACTAAATTCCTTCTGTATTTTCAACTGGTGTCGCACACATTGGAAAATAATTGTTTCTTAGCTCTTGTTTTTAATTGTAAATACCTTCTAACTCCCTGGCTCCCTATACACACAATAAGGATTCAATAATTGAATTATTTATCTTAATTAATTGGTTGACATCGATAGGTAATTATTAATTTCTCAGATGATTTGACCATTCTCCAAAATAGACTTAGCCATGACCAAAATTAAAGACTTTTCCAGTGAAATTCTATTTTAACCATTATGTTTCTAAGTAGTAACAGTTTAGTTTTTAGGAGCGTTTTAAATAAATAACAAAAAAAATGCACATTATGAAATTCTATAAGTTTATTGACATCTGGAAGCTTGATAGACTATTCACTGATTAAACTTATTATCTCCATTGTTTCAGAAATTAAACATTTATTTTGCAGCATTGAAAGGGAAGAATGGAGATGGAAGCATAATGGTCAACCTGGTGTAATGAAAAAAGTTGAAACGTGTATTCGTGGGTGTAGTTTTTTTCTTTTTTCTTTTTATCTAGTTCTGCCACTTACCTGTTCTGTGACCTGAGGAAGTGGTGAAATCTTGAAAAGCTTTATTTTCTCTTCTGTCAGTACCATGGACATCCATCATCAGTTGAGAAAACCATTTCTATAGACAATGGTTTTGACAATGGACAAGAAGACCTCTTGAATTCTTAACAGTGTTTATAGTAGAATAATGTAGGTAACAATATTCTACAGGATTGGGAAGAGGAAAATTTTCTAATTTAATACTATAACTACAACTAATGTTTGATAAAAATTAATTTGTTTTTGAATTATAACTTCATAGTTGCTATTAGTTTTTAAAATTGCTCAGTGTATCATGTTTTTTCTTTTCCAAATGAATCTGAGAAGGCTTCTCTGCCTGAGAGACAGGAGATACATTAGTGAATAGGACAGATACAATTCATAATATTATGATATTGTCCATTTGGACCAAGAAAAATTTACATGCTAGATAGTGGAAACCCTCAATAAAAACTTTAGCTTCTGCCTGAATGCATTTACAATTCCCAAAGTTCAATGAATCTGATGTTGTGATTGGCTGAATCAGGCCTTTTTAATCACTGGAATGTTTAGATAAGCAGATATATACTTCAATGAAGTAACATGTCATATTTTACTCTGCTGAATTATCATTCATGTTTATTTTCTATTCCAGAGATGGAGGGAAGTTTCTTAAGGGCATATATCAGCTAATAAAGACATTTTATCATTTAAATTATAGAGAATACTCTTTAGTTGTTTAGAATAATTGTAATATCATAAATTAAACTGTGTTCACTTAGAAATCTGATCTACTAAAGTTCTATTAGGAAAATGTAATCAATACAATAAAGTATTAAGGCTCCTATGACACTATGGAGGAAATATATAGTGTCCTCTCTCATTGGGTTGAAAAGAATAATACTAGTTTGAGGCAGAAGAATGAAGAGAGCATGGGGTGGAAATCACTTCCTCAGATCTTTATAGGAAAATTATTTTATTCTATGAAATGAAGCCAAATTGAACATGTGTTTTTAAAATTCATACACCTCTAGAAATAAGTCACTTACTTTTAGGTGCTGCATAAGCAGCACTGTCACAGAGATGGCGCAACTGAAAACAACACCTGGACAATTATGAAGTCTTTCCTGGAAATCAACATGAAATATTTTCTTTCTTGAAAACTTTTTCTAAGCATAGAACATTAACTCTACTAACTACATTACTGCAATTGAATTCTTTACCTACAGTCCCTTACCACAAATCAGTCTACTTTGGTACTGACTCCTAGTGGTAGCAACTATTTTTAAATATTTTATTTCTAAATTTAAAAAATGCACCTTATTTTTTAAGCCAGTTTTGGGCTAACATCAAAATTGAACAGAAGGTACAGTATATATCTGCTCCCATGTGCACATGTCAACATCTTATCCTTGGGTGTATTTGTTACAATTAATAAACCTACAGTGGTATCTTAAAATTCCAGAGTTCACATTAGGGTTCACTCTTGGTGTTGCAAACATTCTATGGTTTTGACAAATGTATAATAATGATATATCCATGATTATAGTGTCATATAGAATAATTTCATTGCCCTGAAAATCCTCTGTGCTTTGTGAATTTATCATTCTCTCCCCTCTACCTCTAGTAACTACTAATCTTTCTACTATCTTCATAGTTTTGCAATAGTAAGTGTTTCTTTTTTCTTTTATCTTTTTCTCTTTTTTTTTTTGCCACAGGGCATGTGTGTTCACCGAAGAGAGACAGACAGACAGAGAGAGAGAGAGGAAGAGGAGAAAGTGCTTCTGTCCACATTACAGGGAAAGTTCATACAGCAATCCTTCTCCATTTTTCCTTCTTTTCAGGCTATTGGGCATACATGCTCACACATTTGGCATGTTTCTCAATCGATCAGATCTGGAACTCAAGAGGTACAGTACGGCATGTGAGATTCAACTGCCTTAACCACCAGGCCACATAGATAACCTGCAATTGTAACTCTTAATGGAGTTAATTACATTGCTCAGTACTGTCAAGGTAATATGGTAAACTTTACATAAATCGTTTCACTGAAGCTAAAATCTTATGCAGTAGAATTATCCCTTTTGTATGGATGAGGAAATCAGACTTAGACTTAGCAATGTTTGTGGACTCATGCAGCTGGTAGAAACAGCCATACTTCAGATATATAACTGTCTGCTTTTACCCAGAGCCTACTCACATATTCCCCATGGTACTTTGTAATATGCAATTTTGTATTCAAAGTTGTTTAGCCTGACATTAAGCCTACCCAAAACCTTATTCCTTTTTACCTCACCAAACTTCTCTTCAGTTCTTCCTGTATATGAATGAAGTTTTCATGTCAGCCAAATTAGTCTACTTTGTCCACTCAACAGACCAGGTGCTTTTGTACCTAACTGCCTACTCTCTTATTTCCATTTCATAAGAATTGGTCCTTCCAAATCCCTTCATCCTAATGGAGTTCTTCTGGCCTTTATTCCAGTCAACATTCTATTTCCTCTCACCACTTCGGATCTAATTTCCTCCTCTGAGCTTGAATAAAACATTATTTGTGCCACTCATTTAGTACTGAAACTATACTCTGCATTGTCATTTGCCTTTTCATGCATGTATGTTTTTCCACTCCACCCCATTTATCCGGAAGATCTGAGATCATCATTTTTACCTCTTTGCCTTCTACCCAGTAAGTGCTGGATGAAGTTTCTGACTCAATGAGAAACCTCTGTAAATGTGTGCTAATTCATTCATGAATATCAGTGAGGTTGAGGACATAAAGAAATAAAGCAGACTTGAACACTATGTCTAGGAAAGCACTCTGGGTAGGTCTGGTTACTGATACACGAAACTAATACATGAAACTAGCTGGAAGCAAATGGATTGGAGAGCTAATACGATTTTGAGGAGATTAATTTGACAAACATGGAGCCTGGCCTAAAACAGTCACTAAGCATTTAAGCCTCAAAGAAACCTTCCGATTCCTAAACTAATATAAATACAAAGCATGCTGAAAATATGAAACTGAATACCCACTGCAAACAGAGGGAGAGTCCTTAAAAGCAGGGTCACAGTCTAATGAGGGCACTGACCCATGGCTCGGGTAGAGTCTTTATGATGTTTTTCCAGCAGGATAACAACAATGCCATGAACCTTGGACTTTGTTGTCTCCCATTCTCTTTTTTCTCAGAGGGGATTTTCTATTACAAATATGCCATTCATGTTTCATCCTTTTCTTTAGAATGTGAAAAGGTAGTTAACTTGTCTTAAAGAGGTTGTGGAAAGAAAAAACATCCAATTAAATTGAGTGGAGTTTTAATCGAGTAAACCTTAACACGATTCAAATGGCACACCTGTTCTTGACAACTCCATGTAGTGTTGTGGTCACACGGAAAGAGGAAAGTGACGTGTACAGGAACAGGAAAGTGACGTACAAAAATGAAAGTGAAGGGATGAGGTAGAGAAATAATTTGGTTGGTTACAATCCAAAAGGCGGGATGCCTGTGATTGACTGAAGCTTAGCTGCTATGATGGCTATAACCTAGCAAGAAAGAAAAAAAAAATGAGGTCACAGTTCGTTTATGGAAACCAAGCAGGAATATTTTTCAAAAAGGTAACTTGTCTTTTAGTTCTTAGGTCATGGGACTTCAAAGAATTATATCCAAATTTAATGGAAGATGGTATCCTATTCAGGAATACCTTTTCCTGTGGGTGTACGGGGGTAAAAAATATTAAATTCCTTTCCTGTTAACTGTCAATGGATGGGAGAGTGTCCTGCTGCATTGTGAAGTCCTTGGGTCTTTGGGTTCAGATCACTAAAATTATAGGTCTGTCCTTAAGCACAAAATGAAACTGCAACCACGAATGAAGTAGGTAGAAGAAAAGATTTAATAGGAAGAAAAGAAGTATACCCAAAAGGCTCTTGGGCAGGCAGATTGCAAGGTGGCAACTGCATTTGGTACTGCTTAACCACTATTTGTATTACTAGAGGTGATCATGAATATTTATTGTGGGAGGTCTGTCATATTACCTATGTCCTTCGTTTGAATTTGAATCCAAGTGTTTTCTCCTGTGCTTGCACACCTTTCTCACAGGTAAAGAATGAGGAATGTGATTACCTAACTGCCCATGCCCAGTGTGAGCCAGGTTGTTTAATTAGACTACCTAATTAGTTTATCATTAGTTTATTACCCTAGTGGGAATTAGGGCGTTGACCAAAAACACTTACTTAGGGATTGGGGTGTTGACCAAAATGCTTGCTTGGGTCTTTTTGATCCTTTCGCTTTTCTCTTAGGGCTGACTCTCTCTCATGACTAACTGCTTACCACAAAACTACTGAAATATTTGCCTTAAAAAAGAATAAACATAGCCTAATCTACATTAATATGTCACCAGTAATAAAGCTTACTTTACTTGCTTGACTTCATTGAAATCTAACTGTCTTTTGTTCCTAGCACCCCTCGCAAAAAGTTTTACACACTCAGAGAGGCTTAAAGAGGTGGTAAACTCAGTATTCTTTTGCATCTCAGTGCTTTAAAATAAATATTTCATCTTTCTCTTATAAGAGTCCACTAGGTTTTACACAAATAGAACCAAGTTTGTTTCAGGTCTTACTCTAAGTAAACAATATTCTGATGGAAGAGAGAATATTTTCTTATACTTACCTACCTGTTACAGTGAGACTCAACCTGTGTGAGTCTCCACTCTTTGGTTTCATGCAGGAAAGAGTTCAAGAGCAATCCTTTGAGAGGGAATGAAAGCAAGTTTATTAAGGAAAGCATACAAAGCAGATTACTTCATGCATGGAGCAGCCTCTGAGAGGAGGTGGGTGAATACTTCGGTTTTGTCCTTGAATGGACAGTGTCAAGAAATAAGCCTGGGATGAACTGCTGCTGCCTGCTGCTTCTCTGGATGCAAACCTCAAGAGGAAGAAAGAACTCTTCCCAAAGGAAAAGTCAAAGACTACCCCCTAGGCAAGGCAGCTCTAAACTTCAGTGGGTTTCTGGCTTACATGACTTGGCTTAATGCCAGGTGGAGTAAGAGGTTTATTTATGACTTTTCCAAGAAAAGGGAAGAGGCTTTCCTAGAACCACTCTCCCTACTATTTCAAGCTTTATTAGGGTAGTCTAGTCATTATTATGCTAATTGAAACTGTCATGGCACAGTGGGAGTGCCATTTTACATGTTAACGCAGTATAATGAGGGTATTAGTTTAAAAGTTAGGCAGTGTCCTTCCAGCCACAACCACTCTTTCAGCTACTTCCTATTTGTTAGCTTTTATTGTAGGAGTTCAATGTGCCTTGCCTCAGGCTCCTCCTGTGTTAAACCCATATCACAATATGGAAAATCCTTATTTGAAGACAAAATTTATCCAGAGATGAGATTGCTAGGCTACATTAAGACCAGAGAACAGAAAGAATAAGAGGGTCGCTGGCAGTCTGCTTATCAGTACTTCCTGATGTCTGTGTGATTGACTTTTATAGAAACATTCTGTATCATATTAAAAACTTGTACCAGACTCCAATAATGCTGGGCACACACCTTGCCTGCATGGAGAAAAATGGACCCTTATCCTACTACCAATATATTGTTCCAGAAAGACTTTTACTAATCTCCCCAAGACCATCTTCTATTACCTCTGGCCAAAGTGAATGCTTTCAAGCAACTTACACATATCACATCTCAGTTTTTAGTTTGAAAGGAGCTTGTTCACTCAGAGCTTGTGGACATGACTGTCACCTTTTTTCTTGCTCTGTTGCTGGTGGGTTTGGGCTACATGTCCCATATGACACTTATTCTGTGCTAGCTTTGTGAGATCAATAAATTAACTTTTAAAAGTAATGTTTACTTTACAATTGTCCTTTTTCTGTTTTCCTTTGTCTGATAATAGCAGAACAAGCATTACTCAATGAGAAGACATTGATGGACAGAAACCAAGGCCCTGGGTTGGGGTGGGAACAGGAGTAGTAGAAAGGCAGATTACTGTAAAGGAACTTGGAAAAGCACACAAAAGAAGAAAACGTATATAAATTGTGAAACATAACTCATGGTCTCGTTTCTCTTAGGAAACTGTAAAAGTTAAATTTAAAAAATAAAACTTAGAAGAAAACCAAGAACAGGAAAATGCATGAGAACAATCTTGCAGAAAGACCTGTACCATGAATGATCATGCCTCATCCTGTCTATTCCCTTATACGGTTTGATTAGCTCTGAGGTTAAAATTGACATGAGAGAGAAGAAGACCAAAATCAATTTGTAACTCCACAGAACTGTGAGGGAACACAAGACAAATGTAAGACCAAAAAAGAAAAAAGAAAAAAATGAGGCATAAGATGAGTATAACTCATTGTTTCAGAGGCTCTAAATATAATCAGATTTCCTTGGTGGCACTGAGGTCTAGTTCAAATATCGTTGGTCTGCGGGTCAATCCCTGGGGAGTCTACCTTTCTATTTTCTTTCCCATGTGCCTCCTGTGATCATATATGACTGTCACCTACAAAGAGTGGTAATGATTTACCTTCTACTTAAAGTTTGGAGAAAGCATTTTGAACTGGGAAAGCCCCAAAACTGTCATGTTTATTGATTTCAAAGAATACCTGCAGGTCCAGCAGGAAGACGTGTTTATTTACTTAAGCAGGACAGGATGCTTCGCTGACATCGAGATGGAGAATGGTCCATGACGTTGTTGAGTACAGGCTCAGGTTATATATGTTAAGAACAAGTATTTATAAATCAATTAGAGAGACAGAGGGACAGTTCGTACATACATTGTTTGAAGCTTACAACAAAATTTGGCTTATCAATGAACAGAATTGGCAAAGTAGATTTAGGGTTTAGAGGTGCTAATCTTGTTAATGTGAGAGAGGTACACATATCACTGAATGGCCCTGGCCATGGGCCAGTTCTGTGAGCTGAAGGTAATGGTCATAAGATGTTTGAGACCCATAGCTGTGGTCTGCAGCGAAGTCTCAAGGAAAACAGGACAATGAAGGAGGGGGAGAGAGAGCTCAATGTATGATGTCTAATTGCAGTCAGATGCTGGTGAGGATGTCTTACTTTTCTTATTTCATATTTTTTTATTAACCTGCAAAATGGAAGAAACTAAGACTCAGAGATGTGAATAGTCTTGGTCAAGGTTATATACACTTATTAAATGACAAAGGTAGAATTGGACCATAAATGTGTTTAAGTCCTAAGCCTGTTCATAGACTTGAGAAAAAAGTAGAACTTAAATGCAACCTAAATAATTAAAGCTATAACCTTAGCTGGCTAATCTCAATTGGCTAATCCTAAACTGCACCAATAACATACCACAAATAGTGGGCAGGCAGCCAGCTTCTAGCAACTGCAGTGAAGTTCTGAATGAAATACAGTTGTTATGCAGATTGCCTGGTTTAGGAACAAAAATCAAACAAAATCCAAAGCTTTAAAGGGGACTTTGAAGATAAAAAGCTTTTTAAAGGAACAAAATGATTATTTAGAATGGCATTGAATGAATTTTCAGAAAAGCTAGTGTTATTTATTTAAAAGAAAAAAATGTTTGTTCTTTAAGAAACACTGGACTGCTAGAAATTCAAAGAGAGATGGTAAATAAGAAAATAAAAAAAAGAAAAAATGAAAACAAAACAAAGAATGTCCAATTTAAAAGAGAGAGTCTGGCTCAATCTTCTTTCCTAAAATGTGAGGAACAAAGTCATGAAGTCCAAAGTAAGAACTCTCTTGGAAAATGAAGTCCAAAGTAAGAGCTCCCCTGGAAAAAGTAAGTAACAAAATGACAGCCATTCATCATTTATTTACTAATTCATTTAATGTTCTTTTTTTTAAAAAAAAAAAAAAGAGAGAGTTTTGACATAGGGCGCATGTGCTTCCCAGAGAGACAGAAAGTAAGATATCACTCCCTAAGGGGAATGGCCATACTGCCGTCCTTCTACTCCATTCTCCTCTTGGAGCATGAGTTTTAAGCCCAGGTCTGGGACTTGAACAGCAGTTGACTGTGTGGGAGTCCAACAACATAACCATTATGCCATCTGTTGGTCCCTTATTTATTTTTTTTAAGTGTTGAAATCCACAAGGCATATATAAACCTTGACAATGTTTTTAAGGAATGGTTATAGGGCCGACAGATGGCATAGCGGGTTACATCACTGAACTTCCACATAGCTGAGCATAGTTTGAGTCCCAGACCTGCTGGCTGAAACTTAAGCCAGGCACGTATGTACACACACCCAAGATCCCAGGGCAAGAATAGAGGAGAAGGAATTGCAGTGTGGCCATCCCCCCCAGGGTATGATTTCTTGCTGTCTCTCTCTTTCTCAAAAGAGCACATACAACACCTTATAACAAAAATTTCCTCTCACAAAAGAGCATATACAACACCTTATAACAAAAATTTCCTCTCAAAAAAAAAAATGGTTATAAATCATGTAAGGAATCTAATCCTTACTAGTGCATTAAAGGTTACCTCCTGAATGCCCTTTCCCATCATGTTCCCCTCTTTCCTAGGAGTTATGTAGTATTTTCTTTCTCTGTATATATGTATATATGTTTTTCTTTTGTCTGTTTTAGAATTCTTTATAAATTGGATTATAATGCGTGTGTTATTGTGACTTTCTCATTGCTGTGTTTGTGAGTTGATGTTTTCACAGAATCTTTCCCCACTTGGTATGGAGAGACCTTGAATTTATGAATAACTCAGGGCTGATAGCTGCCTGAGGTTTCTGCCCTCTGGCAAACTTACTGCCCCTCCCCAGAGCTACAGGGTAACCTGAAACACTTCCTGCTTCTCTGCCACCTCCATTTTAGGGCAGGTTCTGAGCCCTTTTCTCATTCCCAATATCCTGAGATCTTTTCTCTCTAATTCCCCCATAAAAGTGTCCAACCCCAAGTTGGGACTAGAGATTCAGTGTTAACTCCTCCATGCCTGCTGGCATAACAAAGAGATCTCTTATCTCTCCTGAGCACCATTTCCATTCTTCAGCATCTATTTTTCTGCAACATTTGGTCCATTGGCCAGGAAACAGGAATCAGATTGGCCTTTTGAGCTACCAATCCCAGGGTGTCTCCTCCTCAGAATGGACACTAAGGTGTGGAGAGATAGGCATGCCTCCATCTCATTTGATGGAATCCCTCAGCTGTGGTGTCCACTCTGTGGCCCAAACGTTCCTGGAACATCTCACTCTGGTTGGAGAGAAGGATCAACTTCTGGATCCTGATGCATTAACCTTGGTCAACTCTGGTAATCTGGTAAGCCGCCAGGGACCTGTAGAGCCCTAGTTAGACCTACTCAAATAGAGTAGAGGAGGAGACTCATTCACTCTCCTTCGGTCGCAGGACTGGCAGTTAGGGTTCATCTGGTAATTGGTGTGAGGAGAGAATTTATAACCTCTAAGTGAATGTGAGTTGTTTGTGAAAAATGAATGTGTTTGTGGCTCCATGGCTTCTTGCTATGGAGCATGATTGGTTCTATGACTGCATTTCTGTGGTAGTTCCATGAAAGGCTAAACAACAAAATTGTCGCTGGGGAACCCAGCCCCTCTCTACATGTTCCGTCCAGCGGAGGATTTAAATCTTATTGCTTATTGCCAAAGAACTACACAAAGCCCATGAAGGACATAGCCAGATGGATGCCTGATGGATCCCCTCTGAGGGGCACCTACCCTTTGTCTGTTGAGACACTGGTCACAGGATGGGGGGACACAGAGGCTGATGGGAGGGTTTTCCCTGTAGAGGCAGATAGGCAGAGTAGCAAGTGTCAGGTTGCCAATTCTGTCTTTGGAGGGTAGGACATAAGTTCCTCACGACTATGACAAAAAATTACCTCCTGGAGCCTGTCCTGACCCTCCTACAAAGACTTAGACCGTGGTTGAAACCTACCCACTCTGGGAAAGGAGAGAGCAGGCATCATCCTCTACCTAGACAATCTTCCCTCCTCAATTAGCTTGACAGATTTCCGTTCCCTTATCCGCTTCCAGTCCACCTTTCACCCACCACAGAAATAGCCCTCTCCGGCACCGGGGTATCCACCATTGGAATACTGAGAGGATGGACCCCAGAGAGAGACTTCTGATTACAGACCTTGGCTGAAGCCCTCCTGCAAACTTAAACTTATCACCTGCGCTGCCTGGCCTTTTCAGCAGCGCCCCCAGGAGGCTGCACAGCTTCTGAGCCTCTGGACTAAGGCCTACCTCCAGAAACTGCTGTCCCTCCAGAGTTTCCTCATTGATCACTTCCTCCAACCAGTGATCTCCCAAGCCTTCTGGTTTCTGATTACAGACCTTGGCTGAAGCCCTCCTGCAAACTTAAACTTATCACCTGCGCTGCCTGGCCTTTTCAGCAGCGCCCCCAGGAGGCTGCACAGCTTCTGAGCCTCTGGACTAAGGCCTACCTCCAGAAACTGCTGTCCCTCCAGAGTTTCCTCATTGATCACTTCCTCCAACCAGTGATCTCCCAAGCCTTCTGGTAAGTACAGGCTTTTGATAACTGGAGTGGTCAGAGATATTTGGGATACTATGGGAGAACCTCACCCCAAGTCATCCAAACCCACTTTGTTGGACTATATGCTGACTAATTTTAAAAAGGGCTTTACTGGTGATTATGGAGTTAAAATGAAACTGGAGAACTTGAGATCCCTCTATGAAGTTGAATGGCCCTCTTTCAAAGTCAGATGGCCACCACAGGAACCTTACATTTACCTACCATGTGGGCTATGTATAATGTTATTGGCACCTCTGGCCACCCCTGTGGTGATTCCTGACTACGGATAGCCCAAGCCATTCTGTCCTAGGCACAAATCTGCATAAGAGGAAAAAACCAATGCACTATTAGTCCATCCATATCATGCCCCAAGTGCCAAACTTTGACCAAAGAAAACCCACAGCTCCAATCCTGCAGGGCGTCTCAGAAGAGGATTTATTAGCAGCTCCACCCCCGTATTCCCCTGCTGAGACAGTAATCAAAACCCCACTCCTATCTGTTTCCCTGGGACCTGAAGAGCAGCCTGAGGAGTCAGCACCAGCTCACTAGCTCAAGGGGGAGGCTGTCAGCCATCCCAAATTTGTGCCTAGATTCTGCCTCACACACCATCAACCAGTGAGCTGCTGCAGCCCAGGGCAATCTCACTCTTCAGATGCCCCTTCAGGAGAACCTAGGACCTCCCCAGATAGGTGCAGATGGGGCTGTTATGGAAGGCAGAACAACTCTCTACTACCAGCCCATCACCACTACCTATTTGTTTAATTGGAAACACCACACCTTCTCCTATTTGGAATGGCCCCAGACAATGACAGATCTCATGGAGTCTATACTCCAAACCCACCAGCCCACCTGGATGACTGTTGACAACTGCTCCTCACCCTACTTAACACAGAAGAGTGCTGCAGAATCCTTGTGGCAGCAAAGACATGGCTATAAGAGCATGCCCCCAACAATGTGGTAGGTCCAAAGTCTGGGCCAGTACTGCTTTTCCAAATGAAAAACCTGGCTGGGATTTCAATAATGAGGGTGGCCACATCCATCTCAGCAAGTATCAAGAGGCACTCCTGCAGGGAATAAAAACCAGTGCAAAGAAACCTACTAACATGACAAAAACTACAGAAATAATTCAGAGAACAGATGAGCTGCTGGGGCAGTTTTATGAGAGGCCCTGGGACGCATATTGGATCTATACTCCATTTGATCCGGAGAGCTCCAAAAACCAGCAAATAATTAATGCTGCCTTTGTCACCCAATTGGCCCCTGATACCTGTAGAAAACTCCAAAAGCAGGAAGGCTGTGCTAGAATGAATGCCACTCAGCTCTTGGAGATTGCTAATCAAGTCTTCATGAACCAAGACTGAGAGGAAAGAAAGGAAGCAGATTGGGGGATGAAGCAAAAGGCAACCCTGTTGGTGGCTGCCCTCAGACAACCAGATGCCCCACCCAGTCCAAGGGGAGAGGGGCAAAATCTGGCCATCCCAGGCTTAGATCAACTCAGCGTGCATACTGCAAGGAGGATGGACACTGGAAAGGCAAATGCCCCAAGCGGAAGGCAAAACAAGGAAGAACAATAAGAAGTCCACCAGGAGCCCCCTAGACTTTCCTCCTGAAGCCTGCAAGAAACCTCCTAGCCATGATGGAATCAGAATAGGACCTACCAGAATCCATGATCCTAGGCCCCCAGGATGCCCTGGTCAATGTCAAGGTAGGGGGCCAACCGATATACTGGCACTGAACCCTCTATTGTAACCCAGCCTTTGGCTTCACCATCACATTGAAAACTTACTATCATGAGAGCCACTGGAAACACTCAGACCCAGCCCTTGCTGGCAAGAAGCTGCCAGCTGGGCAGGACACTTGGTTACCCATGAGCTCTTGTACCTGACTGATTGCCCAGTCCCATTGCTGGGAAGGAACCTATTGACTAAACTTAGAGCACAAATTAGCTTTGACTCATCAGACTCAGCTGCTTTAACCATTGTCCTGCCAAAATCCTAACTGTAATAATGTCCAGGGAGGAGGAATGGTGATTGTTCACCCCCAAGGCACCCAGTGAAGATGATGAGTTAAGGTTGCAGGGCTAGCCCCATGGATCTACCACTTTTGAGTGAAGCAAGCTGTAGCACCAGAGGACCCCAGGATCTGGATGGTGAAAAACCACACTGAGCAGCCAACTAAGATAATCTTCCAGAGGACTAAGGCCTGTCATTGAGACTGCAGCCCTCCTGCCACTCCTGGGCTGGATGCTCTACACATGGTGGAAGCTTGAGGACAGCAATGGATGACACCTCACCATACCCTTACAGTTTCCTACTCCTAGCCCGTCCCGTAGTGCTGGCTGTGCTTCTCTCCATTGGTCTGGCAGCAGTGGCCCCAAAGAGCTGGAAGATATGGGAGAGACTTTTGCTAGCAATATTATACCTCCTGGTAGTAGGAACCTTGATAGGCTTAAGATGCCTGGGTTAACTAACTGGAGGCATTTTCACTGGGGTTCTGTTCCTAATACCAATTTTGCTTTAATGATACTCCTAACCCTGGCCCTTCTCTTTTACCGAAACTGACAGGCACCTACCCCCTTGCCTCAAATGGTGCAACCAAACATCCAATGAGTCACTATGCAGCCCTGATACAGGACTTGCCTTGACTCAGTCACCCTCCAGAAGTGCCAGGACGATGGAACAACCTGTTTTGTGGGAAAGAGCAGAGGTAGCCATGATGGTTACAATTGTCTCTCCACAGGGAATGGGTCTGCTCTGCAGTTCTCAGACAGTATGGGCTCCCAGATGAAGGAGGTAAATGTCCTACAGAGGCTCAGGCTGCCATCCAGGATGCAGTGAAGAGGCTTAAGCCTCAGACTCTCCAAGTTCAGTTGAGAATCCCTATACCTTGGAGGGACCCCTAGCTTGATTCAAGAGTAATTATGCTCATTAAGGCGACCCATACTCTCCTGTGTCAAGCACAAACCCCGTTAGCGTTCATTTGTTGGCTTTGCATCTGAACAGCCCTTTTCCTCATACATGCCACTACAACCTACCCTACAAATGACACCCCACTTGTTAATCTGACCTCTGTATGGGGGGACCAGTCTCCCAAGTGCACCTTTCCTCCAAGTCCTTAGGCTGCTTTACAAATCAAGGTTCCATTGAAGTAGATAATATGACCTGCCACAGCACATATCCAGAAAACAGGACCACGATTTGTTTCCCATATGGGGTTCCACCTCATATGCGAGCCCTATGCTTACCAGTGCTTTGCAGAAAACTGGTCCAGGACCTGTATAGTGGACATTCTATGAGGAAATGAGACTGTTGATGTCCCCCTGTAGTACATGCTAGAGTTTGGAGGGCAATACAATTCATTCCCATCCTAGTGGGGCTGGGGATTGCTGCTGGGGTTGTGACCAGGATTGGTGGGATGACATCCTCCACTGCTTACTACCAGTAGCTGTCCACTGCCCTGGCAGGTAGTAAATATTATTGAGATTTTGCAAACCAATATTATTGAGAGTCTCCAGCCAAGACTCCTTGGTTGATGTGGTCTTACAGAACCAGAGGGGGTTAGATCTCTTGACTGCCCAAAAGGGTGGACACTCTGTTTACTTCAGGGAAAGGAATGTTGATTCTATGCCAACAAATTGGGTGTAGTCCAAGTCATGGCCAAGCAGCTTAAAGATTTTGTCTCCAAACAGTGGCAAGCAATAGCTGACTCCTGGGCAGGTTAGAATGGACTCTGGACATGGGCCCCATGGCCACTGCCTCTCCTGGAGCACCTAGGAATTATTCTTTTAGCACTGGAAGTTGGACCATGTGTCCTTAATCGGATTAAGCAATACCTCCCACCTTGAAGCCATCAAGTCTCAACTGCTTGTCACTACCCCAAAAAACTATGTTTACTGCCCTCCTGTTGACCTTCTTTGAGTATAGTTCAGGAGCCTCAAATGGGGGAATTATATGGAGAGACCCTGAAATCAGGAATAACTCAGGTTTGATAGCTGCCCTGACGTTTCTGCCCTCTGGCAAATTTACTCCCCCTCCCCAGAGCTACAGGGTAAACTGAAACCTCGAATAGGTTACACTTCCTACTTCTCTGCCACCTTTATTTTAGGGCAGGTTCTGAGCCTTTTCCCATTCTAATATCCCGAGACCTTCCCTCCTCAATTCCTCCATAAAAGAACGTGTCCAACCCCCAATCACGGCTGGACATTCAGAGTGTTAACTCCTCCTTGCCTGCCCGAAAGAAAAATAGAGTTCTCCTGTCTCTCCTTAGTGCCATTTCCATTCTTCAGTGTCTGTTTTTCTGTAACACACTGAAATTTTCATTTCCTTCCTTGCCTTCTCTGGTGGTTGTGAGAATGAGCCTCTCACACTCTCAACTACTGGGCATGATCAAAGGCCCCAGTTACTGAGCTTTGAAATCTGTAACCATGTTTCCCACAAGACATCTCACTCAATCAAGCAGTGGCTGAGTACCATAAGGTTACTATGGCAGGTCTACAAGTAGGAAACTGTATTCATCTGAAGAATTACTTTGACCGAAGACAGCAGTCTTGCTGTACCTTCATTGGACTTATTTAGGCTCCATACGAAAGCAACCTCTTTTCTTTCTCCTTTGCTAAGGGTTTCACTTGCATCAATGGCTTGATAGCTCACCTGGCCTTTTTGGGTTTCCTCCTCATTTTCTCTCATGCAGGTGTTTTCTAAAAACATAAATCCTTCTATGTTTAAGTCTTTCTTAATGTCTGCTTCTAAAGAGACTTAGATCAACGCATTCAGCATTAATCATTATACTTATTTGTATTGTGTGTGTGGTGGGGGCAAATCTGAGAGGACTTGCCCATGCTGTTTAATGATTCCAAAGAACACAGCTGGAGGTCCAGCAGAGGGAGCCATGAGTATACTTCTATAGAACAAGATGCTCCACTGATGACTGGGTAAAGAATGGTTCATGCTGTCATGAACATAGACTCAGGTTATATATGTTAACATCAAAGAGTATACACAATACCTATAAGATGAACATAGACTCCTGTCTCCAAGTCATGAGTCTGGTTCCTAGACTGGTCTTGAGATGTTGACATGGAAAAGAGGTGCATACCTCTGGAACATCTGTGGCCATGAACTGATTCTATGACATAGGGGAATAGTCTTAAGAAGTTCACGAGGTCCAGTCAGACCAGCAGTCAGGTCTGAGGGTGAAGAGGAAGGGGAGAGGAGAGCTCGATGTCTGGAGCCTACCTCATCATTCTTTTTTATACACTGTCAACTGCCCAGGCCTCCTTTGCCCTGTTGAACAAGCTTGGATAAGTCATTCATTTAGTTCAATACAATTGTCTCTCAATTGCAATTTTTACTTATTTCCATGCTGGTGGATGTGACTGAAGAAAAATCCACAAGTTGATGACTGCTTTTATTTTCTGTTCTTAAAATTTTGGAGCCTTAAGTGTACTCTTGCAATCTGTGTTTCCCTGGTCTATTGATTCTTCCACTTTCCAAAGGACTATGACATATTTTCCCATTTCTTTCACAGCCTCTGGCATCTTTGTCATTCTTTCTTTTAGACCATGACCTTGCTTCTCATTTCACCAAAAATGAAGTCAAGAGATCTTCCACAGACACCAACAACTGTATCTATCCATCTCCTTTCATCTGGACTTAAATATTTGCTCTCAGTCTTGTTATCATGGATAAACTGCCCTATGTTCCTAGCAAGACTGACCCCTCCACTGACATCTGGTTATTCTTGTCTGCTTCAAGATATAACCCTAAAATCCTACCTTCCTCTCTCCTGCATCATCACTTTTTATCTTATTATTACCCTATTATTTCTTTCAGTGAACATCTAAACACCCTTTCTCTCATCTTAAAATATTACTTGTGTCTTTTCTTTCAGCCACCATCTCATTTATCTTCATCCTTTTAGATAAAAGCCTAAAAATCCCTTGAATGCCTTATACTTGTCTCCATTTTCTCTCTTTTTGATCTTTCCTTTGCTTCTGGTTTTTGTTACCCACAAAATGGTAACTGTTTTAAACCAGTCAAAGTCATCAATAACTATCACATTGCTACCTCCAGAGGTCATTTTGTAATTCTCATCATACTTTACTTGTGAGGATTAGACTTGATTAGTCTTTAGTGAAACATGGTCTGTGTTTTCTATGCTTTTTATTCCTTCCTGCCTCATAGATCTATGTGTGGTCACTTACTTTTTTTAGAATTCCTTTACGTGAGGACCTATTTTTGGCAAACTTTTTTCTTCTTTTGGTAAATGTATTCATTTTGGTTTGCAACTATTTTTTTTCCCAGAAATTTAAAAACATCCTTAAACTCTCCTATGGTTTCCTTAGTTCTAAATGTTGCTCCTTTGAAGGCAATTTATCTTTTGTCTTCTGTCTGACTCAAGATCTTTGTTGTTGGAAAATTTCTCTTTGGTATGACTAAATGTGAGTTCCTGATTGAAATTTTTTACAATTCCTGAATCTATGAACCAATGTCTTTTATCAATTGTAGAATGATATCAGCCATTATCTCTTCAAATATTACCTCAAACTCTTATAGTATATCTTTTGAACTGAGCATTTGCCACCTCTTTTATTTGTGTTGACTTTAAAGTTTTCTTTGGCCATTTTTGTTTGTTTTGGTTTTTGCTATAGAGCATGTGTGCTTGCCAGAGATAGAGGGAGAGAGAAAGGGAAGTGAGAAATCACTCTCGTCAGGGAGGATGGCTGTACCATAATCTCTGCTCTCCCATTCTCTCCTCAGGATCTTGGGCATGTATGCACATGTGCCTGGCATGATTTATAAGCTGCTAGGTCCAAAACTGAAACTGCAGAGTCAGCCAGGTTGGATCCAACATCTTAACCTCCACACCACTTGCTTCCTTTCCCACCCCTCAATTTGGCCAGTTTTGAAGTTTACAATGTCTTTGATCAGTTTATCTAGTTAACTGATAAATTCATTTACTGAATTTCTATTTCATGACTATAATTTCTAAAATATTATTTTGTTGTTCAAATCTCTTGTGTAACTTTTTTTTTCTTTTTTTCTTTTTTTTAATTAATTTTTTTTGGGGGGAGATTTTTGCTATAGGGCACATGTGCTTACCACAGAGAGAGAGAGAAAATGAGAAATTTACTCCCCAGGGGAGATGGCCATGCCACAATTCCTCCTCTTTCATTCTTCTCTTGGGATTTTTGGTGGGCATGCATGTATATTCACTTGATGTGAGTTTCGAACTCCTGGGACTCAAATAGCAGACAGCCATGTGGGAGTCAGCACCTTAACTACTATGCTACTTGCTTCCCCCTCTTGTATCTATCACATTTTATATTGCATACTGCCTGCAAATATTTTCAAGTTTGTGTTCTTGTGTTTGATTTATTTTAAATTTTGAGTCTTTTTATTTTAATATTTAATCTTTGTTTGTTTTTGCTATAGGGTGCCAGAGAGAGACAGAGAGAAAGAGAGAGAGAGATAGTGAGAAATCACCTTCTAGGGGAGATGACCAAACCACAATCCTTGCTTCTGCACTCTTCATTGGGATTTTGAGCATGCACACATGTGCGCTCAGGATATTATCTAAACTGCCGGGTCTAGGACTAGATCACATGAAATCCAGCTGCCTTAAAATTTAAAAAAAATTTTTTTATTATTGTTTTTCTTTTTTTTTTCATTTCATTTTCTTTTATACATTCAATCACATTACTATTTGTCTTACAAAATGGATATTTCATCAGGTGAATATTTCTCCCTAGTATAGTTGATAAAACTACAAAATATCTTCAATGGATAATACCACATTTCTTTGTACCACTAATGCTTTGCCTCCCTATTTTTCTTCTAAATGTCCTTCCTCAGACCCTCCTCTTTCACACACACTATATTTGGTATTTACATCTATATACTATGTTTCTATACCCTTTAGTCAATTAGTTTCAATCATAGAGTGCAGACACTTGGTATATATTAAGTGGAGACATACAATGCCTCTCCTTCATAGCCTGGCTTGCTTCACTCAGCAGTAGATCTTCCATATTCATCCACTTCCTGTCAAAAGCCAGGGTTTTGTTTTTTTGTTTGTTTGTTTGTTTGTTTTGTGGATGAATAGTATTCCATTGAGTATATGTGTCACAGTTTTTCTATCCATTCATCTGTTCGTGGGCATTTGGGTTGTTTCCATGACTTAGCAATTGTTAATAGTGCCACAATAAACATTGATGTGTAAGCACTTTTCTGATTAAGTATTCTTCTATCCTTTGGGTAGATACCAAGGAGTGGGATTGCTGGATCATATGGAAGTTCTATTTGTAGATTTTTGAGGAATCTCTAAATTGTTCTCTACAGTGGCTGGACCAATTTACATTCCCACCAGCAGTGTAAGAGAGTTCCC
>NW_006204238.1:3319075-3358112 GCF_000334495.1 Tupaia belangeri chinensis
ACTAATTCTTCCAATCCAGGAACATGGGATACCCTTCCACTTTTTTTGTGTAATTTTCAATTTCTTTTTTTATCACTAATATTTAAAACTTTGAGAAGTCTCATTTCTGCTGAATTTTATTCATGAAGACTTTCCTTAGGGGTATTTAGCTTTTTGTTATATTTATTATGCTTATAAAAGAATTTGTAGAAATTTTTGAGGACTTAAGTAAAGATATACTTGTTACATTTTCACAGAGAGCTTGGATCATCAAGAGTCTAAAACCCTTTTGAAAAAAATTATGGTTTTGGTATTTAATTTTTTAATTAATAGATTTTATTCTTTAGAGCTTTAGGTTTACAGCAAAGTTAGGCAAAAGTATAGAGAGTTTCCACATCTCCCTTGTGCCCCCTCAGCCTCTCCCATCACTGCCATCCCATACCAGTGTGATACATTAGTTATTGTGTCCTAGTGAATTTAAATTTAATTTGCAAACCTGCATCATAGCCAGCTTTTGTTTAAACTTCTCAGGGACATTCTTGACTTCTCTGTTCAGCACCAGAGCAAATTTTCTCGATGTGTCCTAATGTTGGGAAAAGACATGGTTTACATCTGGTCCAGACTTCAACTGGTAATGGAACTTTTGAAGAGAGTGAGCTTTTATTAAACTCCTCACTTAGCAGGTTCTCAGTTTTGTTTTCTGATTCCATAGCAGTGAGGCTTTGGAAACTAAAGTTCAAGTTTGCCAGGTTTAACAAATGATCTCAAGGCAAAAGTGGTTCTATTTTATTTCTATGAGTTTTCTCCGGCTGGTAGAATTTGACCTGAAAGTTCCATAGAATTTTGCAAGGTCTTCATTTCAATTAAGAAGACTTAAAAATATTCTCCTCATTATTTTTCTTTAGTTGTTCCCAATTGCACACCTGACCAAACATTTATCAAAAATAGAAACACATTCTTTATTCTCTCAATCAATAAACGATTATCAAACATCTTTGGGGGAGACAGTTACATATTGGATGTTATTTTTTCCAGGAAGAGCTTATAATGTACAGGGATAAATGAAAAAAATCTATTACTTTAAAATGTTGTTAAACCATAGAGAAATTCAACACTATTTATACTGTGGTGACTTTGTGTTTTTCTCAACTGTAATTGAAATAATGTAAAATAACTCTGTGGCAAGAGCCCTATGAATTATTCTCTCTGAATCAACATCTCAATTTGTTCTGGTTGCTGTAAGGAAACAGAGCTCCAGTAGAAGGGGACAGAATGGAACTGGGGTGGAGATGGGAGGTCCAAAAATTTCAATCACCTGATTAAACTGTTCTCTTGAGGCCATTACTCAGTGGATAGTGGACATAGTCTACTCTTTCCTGTTATCTGAACACTTTTTATGCTTGTGAATGATGAGTAGACCTTATATCTCTCCTTCTTGGGGAGCCTGCCATCCCAAGTATTGTCAAGGACTTCTTGTAGGTGTCACTTTTAGCAATCATAGTAATGGATGAGACTGTTGGATCAATAGTTTGCAACGTCAACTGATCACATAGTAATTCAATGGGCATTGAAAAACTGGTATAAGATTTAGAGTTGATTTGGTAATTTTGGGCATACTTTTCAATACCAGGAAAACACTATATACATTTTGTTTATGATTAGATCACTAGATTTTTTTTATATGTCCTAGAAAAAAAGTCCAACAAATGAACTTCAAATAGTAAGATATCTGATACCATATTTTTATTTACTCATGATTCTGAGAATAGCAGATGTGAAAGGCAAACCAAGGTTAATGTTCTAGCAATCAAGTAAAGTTAATTGATAGAGACATTTCAGAGAAAATAAAATTATCTTGACAGCTTTTCATTAGGATAACAACCTGACAGTTACAGGACTACCTAATTTTTTCCATAATCACGACAAATTATTATTAATAGCAGCTTATGCATGTATTACACATTTTGAGAGACAAATCCCTGCAGCCTTTAGATCACAGATTAGTGAAATAGCCTCCTTCTACATTAGCTAGATCCTAGGCATTCCTAAAATAGTGGTACAAAGAGCAGTTTACTACAAGTAAAGTTCAAAGGGCTGTTTAACATCTCAAATTTAAACCATAGAATGAAGATCTAAAAATATAATAAGAAGTGTTAAAAAGTAATGTTCCAGAAACTTTCACCAAGTGATTGTAGCCCACGTGAGTAATTTTTCTTTTTCTTTTCTTTTTTTGAGAGGATGACTCACTGATCAAAAAATCGTGTGTTGCTCACAGAATATGCATTACATACTTAATGTGAATAAATCTGTTATAGCTTTAGAATGGGTCATAAAGTCACAAAATAAAGGGCAGGAAGAAAATTATTTTAATTTGAATACATAACATAGGATAGATTTATGAGGGATTTCGCCAACATTCTGGTGAGGATTTGATAACCTTCATTTCCCTAAAGACTTGAGATCCTGTCTTTGTGTGTCTATGCGTACCTGAAGAAAAAGGAGGATATAGAAGATAAAATATTGGGAGGATTCTGGAGAGGCTCCAGTCCTTTGGTCATCTATATTCCTCTCTGAGAATCCAAGGAAACACAGAATAGGAGTGTGAAGAAGTGAGCCTGAAAAAAGGCCATCCAAATTAGAACTAAATATGAAACTAGGAATTCTAATAACTAAAGACAAAGAACAAACCTTTTCCTAACATTTCTGTGGTGTGTATATTTATAAGTCATTCAACAAACTCCTCAATAAAATTTGTTCTGTCCACCTTCCTCCAAATTCTACCCTCATAATGATGCATTAAAACATTTATATAATGCTATATTTTTTATATAGCATCATATAACTTAATACTTATAATTAATTTAATTTAAGGGGAAGACATAAATTATAACTAATAAATATCACATTTTAAGTTAAAATAATTTAAATAAAGCTGAAATTTAAATATATTTTAAATATAATTCAATTTTATTAGGTATTCTTCTAAAAGTGTTTGCAATTCTATGATTCATCTTTAAACTAATTGACAATGTAAATAACTGGTATCATGCTTCCTGATATTATGCCCGAATGTATGCATTTACAGGAAATATGAATTTTTTAATATTGCAAAATGTTACTGAACCAAGCACAGCTATTATGAATATTGCACTAATTCAAGAATAGCTCCAGAATTCATGATTTTTGGGTGAACATACACACATACACTCACATACACACAAGACAGAGAGCAAGAGGAGAAGTGTTCGACACTACTGGGAAAAAATGCTTTATTATTCAAGAATGTTCTGTCTCTGCTCTTTGAGTGAAAGCATTTGACATTAACCTGTTTAAAATTTATTTATCTGTTTAAGTATATATCCTGCTGTACCTATCTTTATTATAAGCAGGAACATAACCCAGAACTTCAATGATATTTGAATATAGTGACTGTCTGTTTCTAGGATGTGGTGAAAGGATGAGAAGCAGCATTTCCCTGTGACCCGAATGGTGTCAGCTACAAGCATGGATTTGCGGTTATGAGGCACACAGGATCCAAAGAGACAAAGCACCCTTTTGTTTTTTGTTTTTATTTGTGTGTATGTTTGCCATACTTGAGACTCTCTAATACATGGGTCCCTGTGCAGGAAACCTCATGTGGGACTAGGAGAGGAACTGACAAAAGTTTACAAATTCCAGAGTCATTGAACCCATGGTTTTAGAAGTCCTTGGGAAACTCACTCATGTTATACAGAAAACTTCCTTAGATGGCCTGTGAGGTTAGGCACAGTATAACACAAGCCCAGCAGAAGAGAGTTTAGGAAGGCTTGTCCAGATGGTTTGGGTGGAGTAGGGGCACTGGGAATAAGCATGAGGAATGGGTGGGAAAAAGGAAAGGGGGGAAAAAATCTCTAAGGTTCAGCTTTCACGAGGTTTTCACCTGAACAAACCTTGAAATAGAACAGTAATTGTTGCAAGGATGTAGAGATTCAGAGCTTATGATAGGTTTCAGTATGTGTTTTTTTCTCCATAAAAATCTTTCAAGGAGTCTTCAAATAACCTGGTGACTCTCTTACAATCTATTAAGAAGTAGCCTCGGGAATGTAAAGCTCTCCAGAGCCCCATTTCAGCTGCTACAATAAGGTAAGATAAAAAGGATGAAAACTAACCCCCTTGATGATAGGCTCTGTTTTGAAAGTAGTTATGTTCTAGTTCCTCTTTTTTTCTATTTATTTATTTTTTTTTAAATTTTTTTCCTTTTGGCAAAAGTACAGAGGTTAATGCTGTGAGAAAGAATAACACAAAGCTACATGATAATGAAAGACTGGGCTTTTATTGAACATTCTTTCATTTCCAGAGATGTCAGACCACAGTGTTAGGGACATTTTTAATGAATTTCATTTTGAGGACTTATTATTTATGCAACCAAACAACCAGATAATTTATATTCAAGAGAAAGAAGGTTGCTGCAGAGCTTATGCTGTGTACATATGATAGGAGAGTGTCTCAACTTGAAATGTGAGGTGGTCTCAGAAAAATACTAGTTTATGCTGTCATTATAATGTAAAAAAAAAAAAAAAGGAAAAAAATCCACAAACCTAAAAGGGACATTATTTGCGTTGAAGAAACTCAGTTATGTTCTGTTATTTATTTAACAGCAATTTAACAGGAATGTAATTCATTATGTTACTATACAGTCAGAAACAAAATTGAAAAGCTGAACCTTTCCATATGGTTATTTAAGATTATCAGCTGGTCTATAAGCATTGTATATCAAAGAAAATGGACACACAACACATCCCCATTCTGGACAGATGTGGGGGCTGCTCACTGATAAATATTCAAATACTGTAGCAGTGATGATTTATATCCCAAACTGTTGGGATCTAAACAAAAATCAGTATAATAAATAGTCTTTCCAGGGATTTTCTAGGCCAATTAGAACTGAGAAAGAAATTGGAATGGTTAAAAAAGGCAAGTGATCCTGTTGGAAGGACAGCTGTATTTTTGTTGTTGTTGTTAATAGAAACCTATAAAAGTTATACATGTTCTCAGAAACCATACCTTCACACAAGCTGTTCGTGGATTTCCTGAAATCCAATGAAAAGACACATGAGTGAGTTTCCCAAGGACTTCTAAAAACACGGGTTCAACGACTGTGGAATTTATAAATGTCTCTTACTTTTTGAAGTATTTAGGCATCTGCACAACTTGGTTCTGTTTTCATTTGGAGTTAAAGACATGACCTCATGCTTTAGCTTTCTTTCTAGGTGAAAATCAATTTTTCTCTTTTTCTTATTTGAAACTATTACTTTAAAATTTTTCAAATTGACAAAACATATGTTCTTGGTGTACAATATAATATTTTGATATATGTATATATTGTGGAATGACTAGATCAAGGTAATTAGTATATCTATCGTCTCACAAATATGTAAAGTTGTCATTTTTTAAAGGAAGAACATTTAAAATCTACTCTCTCAGCAATGTTCAAGTACATTGCCATTAGTTCTAATCACCACATTGTACAATAATTTTCCTGAAGTTATTTTTCTTTTTAAAATTATATTTATTATTATTATTATTTTTACATTTAATTGCTATACATCATTTAGATTGCAAAGAGACTTCCCCAAGGATGATACACACCTCTGTCCATCCCAGATGAGAATACTATACACATCATCGTCAATAGGTAATAAACCATATCTGTGTCCCACAAATGTCTTACCTCTCTATTTTTTCCCCAAATTTCCTTTCCTATGTTCTTCCCCTCACACACTCTCCTTCCACTTTGTCTTTAGTGTCTATAACAATTTACAATGCTTTTATTTTCTCCAGAATTTCAGTCTCTACCATAGAGTACAGACAGTCGGTTTATGTTAAATGGAGACATACAATGTCTCTCTCTTATAGCCTGACTCAGCAACAAATCTTCCATATTCATCCACTTTCTATCAAATGTCAGAACCTTATTGTTTTTTTTATGACTGAATAGTATTCCATGGAGTATATGTGCCACACTTTTTCAATCCATTCATCTGTTTGTGAACATTTGGGTTGGTTCCATGTCTTAGCAATTGTGAATAAGACTGTAATGAATATAGATGTGCAAGTGGTTTTCTGACTGAGCGTTCTCTTGTTCTTTGGGTAGATACCCAGGAGTGGAATTGATGGATCATATGGTAGATCTATTGGAAGGTCTTTGAGGAACCTCCATATTATTCTCCACAGTGGCTGGACCAATACATTCCCACCAAAAATGTAGGAGAGTTCCCTTTCACCACATCCTTGCTGCCAATACTTATCATTTTTTGTTTTTAATCTTCGCCATTATGACTGGGGTTAGTTGGTCATTGTAGTTTTGATCTGCATCTCTCTTATGATGAGGGATATTGAGCATTTTTTCATATGCTTTCTAGCTGTTTGTATCACTTCATTACAGAGTTATTTATTCAACTCGTTTTCACATCTTTTATTTGGGTTAATAATTTTCTTCCAGGCAAGCCCCTTGAGTTCCTTGTGTATTCTGGTTATCAGTCCCTTATCTGAAGCACAGTTAATAAAAGTTCTCTCCCATTCAGAGAGTTGTCTATTCACACTTATTACTGTGTCCTTTGTTGTGCAGAAACTTCTTAATCTGATGTAATCCCACCTGTCTATTTTGGAGATTATTGCTTGTGCTTTGGGGGTCTTCCTTAAGAAGTCTTTGCCTACCCCAATGTCTCCCAGGGTTTCACCAGTGTTTTCTATCAGTAGTTTTATAGTTTGCAGTTTTAGGATTAAATCTTTGATCCACTTTGAGTTAATTTTTGTTACTAGTGACAGATAGGAGTTCAGATTCTTCTTTTTGCAGATGGATACCCAATTTTTTCAGCATCATTTACTAAGAGGTTTTCCTTTTCCTACTGGATTGACTGGTACCCTTTGTCAAAGATCAGTTGGCTGTATGTTTTGGGGTTTATTTCTGGAGTCTCTACTCTGTTCCATTGGTCCTCAGTCTGTTCTTGTGCCAATACTGCTGTTTTGATTGTCACAACTTTGTAATATATTTTGAGGTCAGGAAGTGAGATGCCACCAACCCCACTCTTCTTGAACAAGATGGCTTAGGCAATATGGGGTCTTTTGTAATTCCAGACAAATCTATGATTGTCTTTCTAGATCTGTGAAGAATATCTCTTGTAATTAAATATGTAGATTAATTTGGGTAGGATTGCCATTTTTATTACATTAATTCTGCCAATCCAGGAATATGGGGTGTACTTCCACTTTTTTATGTCCTTTTTGAATTTCCTTTATCAGGTTTTCATAGTTTTCCTTAGAGATGTCTATGATTTCCTTGGTTAGTTTTATTCCTAGGTATTTTATACTTCTTGTGACTATGATAAATGTGATTACTTTCTTCAGTTCTGTCTTTGTCTACTTGTTGTTTATATATATATATAGAAATGCTATAGATTTTTGCCAGGGTCCAGCCTGTGTTGCCTGCATGGCCCCGTCAGATTTTTGTAAGTTAATTCTGTATCCTGTCACTTCACTTATACATTTATTTCTTTGAGAAGTTTTTTTGTGGATACTATTGGGTCTTCTATGTATACAATCATGTCATCTGCAAACAGAGATAATTTCAACTCTTCTTTCCCTGGAACACCTTTTATTTCATTCTTTTGTCTGACTACATTGGCTAGGACTTCCAGTACTATATTGAACAGGAATGGAGAAAGTGGGCAGCCTTGTCTTGTACGAGTTTTTAGTGGAAAAACTTTCAGCTTTTCTCCATTCAGTATAATATTAAGTATAGGTTTTTCATAGATGGCTTTTATTATGCTGAGAAATGACCCTTCTAGGCCGATTTTACTGAGCATCTTAATTGTGAAGGAATATTGTATATTCTCAAATGCTTTTTCCACATCAATTAAGATGATAATATGGTTTTTATCTTTCTTTCTGTTAATATGGTACATTACATTTCTGGTTTTGCATATGTCGAACTACCCTTGCATCCCTGGAAAAAGTTTACCTGGTCGTGATGAATAATATTTTTTATATGCCCTTTGACATGATTTGCAAGAATCTTGTTGAGAATTCTTGTGTCTATATTCATTAAAGATACAGGTCTGCAGTTTTCCTTTTTTGTTGTATCCTTATCTGTTTTGGGAAAGAGGGTGATGGAGGCTTCATAAAATTAATTTGGAAGGGTTCCTTTCTTTTGGATGTCTAGAAACAGTTTGAGTAGAATGGGGGTTACCTCTTCTTTAAAAATTGTGTAAAATTCAGCAGTGAAACCATCAACACCTGGACTTTTTTGTTGGGAATGTATTTATTACTGATTCAATCTCATTGCTTGTTATGGTCTATTCAGGCTTTCTATGTCCTCCTGAGTCAATCTTGGTAGATTATATGTGTCCAGGAATTTGTCCATCTCATTCAGGTGTTCTTGTTTGTTGGCATATAGTCGCTCATAGTATCCTCTAATGGTGTTTTGTATTTCTATTATGTCTGTTGTAATGTTGCCTGATTCATTGCAAATTTGATTTATCTGGCTCCTTTCTCTCTTCTTCATCTTGCTAATGGTTTGCCAATCTTGTCGATCTTTTCAAAGTACCAGCTTTTGCTTTCATTTATTTTCTGTATAGCTTGCTTATTTTCTATTTCATTTATTTCTGCTTGATTCTTTATTATTTCTTTTCTCCTGACAGTTTTTGGATTTGTTTGTTTGTTTGTTTTTCCAACTATGACTGCTTTTGCAGTGTCCCATAGATTATGGAAGCTTGTGCACTCATTATCATTTGTTTCCATGAATCTTTTGATTTCACTCTTAATCTCTTCAGTAGTCATGAAGTCATTCGAAAGTAGGTTATTTAGTTTCCATGTGTTTGTTTTTGAGGGTTTATCCTAAGATTAATATCAAGTAATTCCATCATGGTCAGAGAAGAGTTCTGTAGACGTCTGTCAAGTCCATTTGATTTATGGTATCATTTAGGTCCTGAATCTATTTTTTGTTTTTTGTCTCATTGATCTATCTAAAGAAGATAATGGAGTGCTGAGATCTCCAACAATTAGTGTGTTACAACCTATTTCTCCTTTTAGATCTAGCAGTCTTTCCTTTACATAGCTGGGTGCTCCTGATTTGGGTGCATAGATAATTATAAACATTATATCTTCTTGATGAATTAGTCCATTTACAAGTATAATACCCTTCTTTGCCTCTTTTGCAGTTTTTGTCTTGAAGCCTATTTTGTCTGAAATCAGTAGAGCAACTCCCACTCTTTTTTGGTTTCCATTTACATGGAATACCTTTTTCCAGCCCTTCACTTTTAATCTATGTATGTATTTATCCATGAGATGGGTTGCTTGTAGGCAGCAGATGGAGGGTTTCTGATTTTTAATCCATTTAGCCCATCTGTGTCTCTTGATCAGAGAATTTAATCCATTAACATTCAACGTTATTATCAATATTTCCAGACTTGTCCCTACCATTAAGTTGGCCATATTTATGGTTGTTTTTGTTCTCTTATTGCTGTTTGTCTTCTTTAGTTTTCTTGGTATAGCACTCCTTTCAGAATTTCTCCAAGAGCTAGTCTAGAGTTGGTACATTGTTTGAGGTTTTGTTTATCTGAGAATGTTTTGCTTTTTGTTTTCCATATGTAGGATAATCTTGCCGAGTATAGTATTTTTGGTTGAAATTGTTTTTCATTTAACACTTTGAATATATTTCTTCATTCTGTTCTTGCTTGTATTGTATCTTTTTTTTTTTTTGGTATTGTATCTTATAAGAGGTCTGGTGTTATCATGATGGGATAACCTTTGAAAGTGATTTGACATTTTTGTCTTGCCAATCTTAGTATCTTGTCTTTGTCTGTGGTTTTGGTCAATCTAGCTATGATGTGCCATGGAGAAGATCTTCTTGGATTGATTCTATTTGGGGTTCTTTGTATTTCTTGGGTCTGAATTTTGAGTACCTCTCTAGACTTGGAAAGTTTGCTTCCAGGATTTTATGGAAGAGATTATCAATGCTCTTATTAGTTTCTTTTCCTTCTGGGATACCAATTATTCAGATGTTTGAGCATTAATGGTATCCAGTATTTCTTGAATATTATCGTCAGTTTTCTTGATTATTTTCTCAGTATTTTCATAATTTTTTTCTAGTTCAGAGATTTTGTCTTCTGCTTCTGTGACTCAATCTTCTGCATGGTTTAAACTGCTCTTAATACTTTCTAGGGAGGTTTTGATTTTCTGTATTGTAGCCTTCATATCTAACAGTTTTGTTTGATTCTTTTTTTATGGTGTCCATTTCTTATTTCATATTGTGGAAGGACTTCCTCATCTCTTGGAGCTTGATGTCTCTTTTCTCTTGTATCTCATAGAGTTTTGTTACCATAAATATTCTAAATACTTTTTCTGACATTTTGGTACTATCCTCTAGTTTTTACTACTTGGAGACAAGTTACAGTGTTCCCTTACTGGAGATGTAGTATTTGATTCTCTCGTCCTTTATGCTCTCCTCTGATTTTTAGTTATTTGGTAATGTATTCACTTTTTGGCTAATTTATTGGAGGATTTTGTAACTGTGAAGCCCATGTGTTTCCCTTCCTGTGAAATAATTTAGTGCTATTTTCTCTCTTCTACTATGTCCTCCAATGTGGGAATCACAAGAGGAGTTTTGAAATTGAATTTATGAAGTGGAATTTTACTCTTTTTACAACCAGTACCGTGAGGGTCAAAGAATTCTCTAAATCTCACAATGTTCAGATGTTTAGCTACTATGCACTTAGGCTTCTCTAGGCAGTGGGTAAGGAAAGAGCAGTAAAACAGGAAAGTAAAGTAAAAGAAAAAAATAGTAGGAAACAGAAATAGGAAAAAAGAAAGCAAAGATAAAAGAAGGAAAGAACTAGAACAAAAAGAGGAGAAAAGAACAGAAATCATGATTCTCTAAATCTCAAAATGTTCAGATGTTTAGCTACTATGCACTTAGGCTTCTCTAGGCAGTGGGTAAGGAAAGAGCAGTAAAACAGGAAAGTAAAGTAAAAGAAAAAAATAGTAGGAAACAGAAATAGGAAAAAAGAAAGCAAAGATAAAAGAAGGAAAGAACTAGAACAAAAAGAGGAGAAAAGAACAGAAATCATGTCTTAGGAAATTAAATTGGATTAAAATTGGAAAAACACATGGCACGCAAGCACGCTGTGCGAAGGGACAGCAAAGACAGAGATGGAAATTCCTGGATCCTTTCTTTCCTAGGTGAGGAAAGAAGAGACAAATTAGCAAGAGAAGGCCAAAAGTGGGACCAAAAGCTGTTTTTAAAAAAGAGAAAAAAAGTTAGAAGAGACAGAATAACAAGAGGGAGAGAGCCTTTGCCTACCTGACTGGTACTGGGCTCTAGAAGGGGAGAGTCCCTGGATGGGAGGATTCACAGCCAGGATGCTGAACCCAGAAGGGGCAGCAGAGACAGAGATGAAGATGCCTGGACACTTCCTGTCCTGACTAGCACTGGTGGCTGGAAAGAGGGATGCCGGTTGGTGTTGCTTCACAACTTTGAAATTGAACCCAGAAGAGGCAGCAGAGCCCCAGGTGTGTTGTTTTATGTTTCAACCCTTAGTTTAATGACTTTTCACTGAAGTGAAGCTAATTTCTATATCCATAGTTTGATGCCTTTCTCTAGTCTCTAAATAGTCCAAATTATAGTGGTCTTACTTTCTGAGATTATTTTCTCAAAGGTCTTGAGGGCTTTAGAATGTGTTTTTGGGAGTTAACAAATTTGAGGATAAAACACTTTATAAGGCCCAAATGCTTTATTATGTCTCAAGAGTCATAGAATTTAATGACAAAAACAACCAAATAAACCAAACCAAACAAAGTAAAAACACAGTTTTGGCTTGACTGTGTAATACAAACACCTTTCAGGAGAAATACAAATCTTATCTGCAGCCAAAGAGAGGTCCACAAACACAGGACTGTTTTTCATTGTATTCCATGCTTAGATTAGGGTCACTTTTTATGTCACTATTTTTTGTGGCCTGGTTATTATTTGGATCTCTTGTCACCTGTGCTGAACTGTGGTTTTGTGCCAGGCATTAAAACAGGTAGATTATTTTTGTCTTTGGACACTGGATGCCAGTCTGCATGTAATCGTTGCTGTGGCCTTACTGATATATGCTACAGACTTGAAGGAAATGTTTCTCCTTTGGTATCAAAAAGTAACTTAAGGCTCCAGAGAAATGTGGATTTTTGTTATTATAATCAAAGATAATGAGGATAATGTGCAAAGGTAATTGATGCACAGTGACCTCAAAGGACAACAGGTATGGACAACATTCTTTGGTGGACCACATGTCAATACGTGGGAGCAGTGGATAATTTTTTTTTTTTTTTTTTTGCTATAGAGAACACATGCTCCTGGAGAGAAAGAGAGAGACAGAGAGACAGAAAGTGAGAAATTAACCCATGGGGGGATGTCTATGCTGTAATCCCTTTTCCTCCATTACTCCTCTCTGGATCTTGGGCACACACGTATATGTGCCTGGTATGAGTTTCAAGCTGCCGGGTCCAGGACCAGAACTGCGGTCGACTACATGGGAGTTCAGCAGTGTAACCATTATGCCATCTGCTGGTCATGATAAACCCTTTTAAATTCATAAATCAACTTGGTTTTAGGTTTATATAGTACCCATCACCTGGACACATTTTTTTCTTCTTTTTTTAAAAGAATCATTTTATTTATTAATTTTATTTGTTATTATTGTTATTGTTTTAGGTTTGACCAGAGAGGAATAGAGAAAGAGAAAGTGAGAAAGCAAGCTACAAGGTCTGGGACTCAAACCATAGTCAGCCATGTGGAAGTCCAGCACCTTAACCACCACACTACCTGCTGGCCCTGAGCCCTTTTCTTTATTTGGTGAACACTGGCTGAGTTAAGATTGTTTTATTATGAGCTATTCATCTCACCTTAGGGAGTCTGGCTTAATTATGAACCTTCATTTTCCAATAGGTCACTGAACATTTAAATATACCTATTGGTTTCTTTTTTTTTTAAATAGTTGTTATTTTTTAAAAATTATTTTATTTATTATTTTTTCACATGAGTTTTGCCAGAGGAAGAGAGACAGAGAGAGGGAGAAAGCAAGTCATCAAGTTCGGGACTCGAACTGTGGATAGCCATGTGGGAATTCCAACACCTTCACCACCATGCCACTTGCTGGGCTGTGGTCAACTACGTGGGAGTCCAGTGACATAGCTATTATGCTAACTGCTGGTTCCCAGAGATCTCAATGTTTCTTAACATTCTTCTCATGTAGGAGTTGTAACTGAAGTCTTAACTATCATCTTCGGTCATCTGGCTGAATAATGCTTTGCTTTTGTTGTAGTTGTCTAGACAATGAGAAATGAAGGTTGAATTTTTTTTTTGAGAAGTTTTCGCTATAGGGCGTGTGTGCTCGCCAGACAGACAGAGAGAGACATAGAGACAGAAAGTGAGAAATCACCCCCCAGGGGGGATGGTCACGCCACAATCCCTTCTCCTCCATTCTCCTCTCGGGATCTTGGGCACGCCCGCACACGCGCCCAGCGTGAGTTTTAAGCCACCGGGTCCGGGACACGAACCGCGGTCGACTATGTGGGAGTCCAGCGACATAGCCATTACACTAACTGCTGGTTCCCAAGGTTGAATTTTTGAGAGATTTTGCTGTAGGATGTGTATGCTCACCAGAGAGACAGAGAAACAGAAAGCAAGAGATCAGCCTCTGAGGGTGGTATGGCCATGCTGCAATTCCCTCTTTATTCTCCTCTCAGGATTTTGGGCACACACTAATACACACCCAGCATGAGTTTTAAGCTGCCAGGTCTGGGACTTGAACTGATGTCGACCATTCAGGTGTCCAGCAATGGAACCATTACATCACCTTCTGGTCCTGAAGGCTGAGTTCTTAATCTCCTCTTCCACATGGCTGGGAAGATCATGAGATACCTCAACACCTTGGACAGTTTAATTCAGCTTGTCCAAATGGCATATACATCTCTGTCTTGACTGTTAGGGAACATGATTTTACTAATGTTCTATTCACATATCACTTAAGTCCAAAAATTGGGTCATGTTGGTTGTTCTTTTATTAGCATGAAGAAACAATAGGTACTCATTTATGGTAACCGAGACAGCTGCCATCTTGATGGTGCCAACAGGCTGTAGTTGGTTGATAATTATCATGTGACTTGCCATTAAGGGGGCTCTGGCATCACTTTTCCCCAAAACTCTAATAGGAGTGGTTCTTAACCATGAGAAATTTAGCCCCTCTACCCCACTAGACACTGGAAATGCCTGGAGACATTTTTATGGCATTACTGGGGTGGTGCTACTGGTATCTGGTAGGTAGAGGCCAGGGATGCTGCTATACATCCTATAATGCACAAGACAGTCCCCTACAACAAAGAATTATTATGTACAAGATGTCAGTGGTATCAAGTTGAGGAAACCTGTCTTTGAGGTGATGGGCTTCAGAGACTGTTGGCTAGCAGGGGGCAGAGAGAATGAATTGCAAGCCTACATCAGATCCAGTCCACATGGCTATTAATAAAAGTCAGCTTTGGTGGTGAGAGAATGATTGAGAGCAGTTCTGTTCTGAGAAAGACAAGGCCTCTCTTCATTCTCCTCTTGAGACTATATTAATATTATTCACATTTCACTAATGATTTTTTTAAAAAAAATATAGCATTCAGTGTTTACTTCTTACTTCTTGATAGTCCTGCATGGAGAAAAGAAATCCAGAACAATTACTAACATGTCATACTGCCGTCATACTTCTGTGTACCTTCGCTTCAAATATACAAGGGGTTGTAGGTTGTATGTATGTGGTAATTTTCATGTCAACTTTTAATGAGGAGGCTTGTAGGAGCTGAACATTCTCTTCACCCAAAATATGCAGGTGGTATGGCAAAGCAACTGCAGAATAATTGATCGAGTTTCCAAGGATTATGTCAGGATTCATTCATATTAAATCAACTTGTGATCGCAATCTATTGTAAATTAAACTAATTTAAGAAGGGCATCTGTTGTGTTATCTCTCACATTGCCTTCAGCAGACCTTTTCTTTTTATTATGAGTGAAGTTTTTGTTTCTGTGTCTCATGACAGCAACTCCTCCCTCCATGAAGAGCTGAGCTTCTGCCAACTTTCCAGTCACCTTCTAAATAAATCAGCTATGTTCCATCAGGTGGCAGAGAGGGCACTTTGAATTTTCTCGTGACAGATGGTTTGACACACTTAATTAAAGTAATATATTTTTCAGATGGTCTTGATGGGCTATAAGGAAGTGTACAGCATGTCACATTGTGACAAATCTCTGCTGGGTAAAATAGGAAATTAGGAGTAAATGTGGCACATTTAGCATAGACCTAGCATTTTTTAAGAGGAAAATCCCCCACCTCTAGACATTCAGTTTTATTAAGTCAGACATTTGTGCCAGTTACATCTAAGAAAGATGTCAAGAGATTTATTAGCCAATTTTGAGTTAATGTTAAAATGAACTGTAAAAGAAGGCTACCTGTTAAAAATTAGGCATAATCCAGGAAAAGAATAGCTTTCAGAAAGCCAAAATAGAGGTCTATAATTTAGAAAATCAAATTGCCTTACAGCTTTCAAAGTCCACAAAATAGGAATAAATTTTCTTGTAATAGAATTTCACTGAAGTATCACAGGAAAGAAACAACCGACTTAGAATCCTAGCTTCTGAGACAGCTTTCAAGTATGCTCAAAATTAACAGTATAAAAGACATTCCATGAAAAAACTTCAGCTCTCGTTAAGTGGGGACCTTTAGGTCTGGGTCTTTAGGTGGAATTATGCAATAGATTAAATATAAGGTGTTTTCAAAAAGTTCATGGAAACTGCATGTTAACAAAAATAATATGCATGGATTTCAATTTTTTCCCAAAATAAACTCATACTTTTTTTTACCTAATTGCCAGAGGACCCATGCACTTACTAGAGAGAGACAGAGAGACAGAAAGAAGGAGAGGGAGAAAGTACCCCTAAGGAGGTGTAGTTAAGCTGTAATCCCTTCTCCTTCAGTTCCCCACCCTGTTGGGATTTGGGGCACAAATGCTTGGCATGTTTTTCAAGCTGCTAGCGCTGGAATTCAAACTGTGGTAGGTCATGTGTGACCTGGCTCCCTTAACCACTAGGAAATTAGGTCAGCCTTAAATTCATACATTAATTACACTTTTTTCATGAGTTTTTTTGAAATTCCATCATAGATGCAAAAAGACTAACCCTTTAATAGAAGCTAGATTTTGTCTTTCTTCAGCATGGTTAGGCCCTTTTGTGAGATTGGGGGTGTGACAAGGAAGCAGTTGAGAGAATTACTATCACAATGCTACAGCTGAGCTGTGGTTCTGAAAACCCACCTGAAGAAAATGGTATAATAAGGAGAGAAGAGGTTTATGAGAGTAGGATTAAGCTGGTGCTTTCAACATCCCTGCACCCCATAACTCAACACTGTCTAGACTGAGTTGATTGATGACTCAGACAGCTCCTTCATTCTGTCTGGGCCTCACAGATTCACAGGCCTCACCCTGTTTCAGAAATACAGAGAAAGACAGAACTTGAAGCCACTGTTCTAAGGGGTTTGTTACAATTTCTTAGAGGCCTAGCCCTTAGTTATCTGCTGTACATTATTATCAATTTGGATGAGAGCTTGCTGAATGACCAAAGCTAGCATTTCAAAAACAATTCAAATAGAGTCAACCCACATAGGTAACTGCTTTAAAATAAATCTAGTTGTGGTTGTGACCTAATTCTTTATTCAGATCTCTGATCAAATGTCACCACCTCAGGATAAGCATGTGGCATGGTGGTTAAGGTACTGGACTCCCACATGGTCAACCATGGTTCAAATCCTGTACTGATGGCTTCCTCACTTTCCCTCTTTATCTGATTAAATTTAAAAATAATAAAGTAATAATAATAAATAAAATTAAATAAATTATTTTTTAAAATGTCACCACCTCAGGAAGATCGACCTACTCAGATTATCTTATCAAAAAAAACCAGGCCCTATCTCTTTTTATCATTTACTCTGGTCTAGTTTGATTTAAATTGTTGTCATTTTTAGGAGGGGAGATATTTATTTGCTTATTTCTTTTCTCCTTATATGGAGATTCACATTTCTTTTCTTTATTCCAAGATCATGAAGGCAAGAATCAGAGAGGTCTCTCTTGTTTACCGTTATATTCTTAGCATTTAAACCAATGCCTAATAGGCATTAGGTGACTACATAAATTCTTTGCATCATTCCTGAGTTGATTATGACCTTCTAATCAATCTGAACCCTACCTGAAGAATGAGTATGTTGCAATGGTCAAGAGAGGTAGAAACAGCAGCAGGTGTTTAAGACCCTCAAATGATCTTTTCATGGGCTTGTTTCTCTTATTTCTTCTTTACTAGACCCTGATCCTAACATGATGGGTTTCTTTCTGTTCCCCTTAAACCGCTGCTCTTTCTGATTTTAATACATCAACTTGGCTCAAGTTCTGAATTTCTGACTTTGCTTCCCAGAGACTTTGTTCCCAGAGACCTATTCTGCTCTACTCAAGATTATGAGACCAGCAATGGTGTGGTGGTTAAGATGCTGGATCCCACATGGTCAGATCACTGGATTGAGTCTCAGACCCAAAGGCTTGAAAAACAATAGGAGTATGCTCATGCATGTCCAAAGTCCTGAGAGGAGAGTGAAGGAGAGGGGATTGTGGAGTGGCCATCTTGCTAGAGGGAAATTTCTATATCTTTTTTTGTCTCTCTTCCACACTCTTCCTGATGAGTGCACATGCCATATGGCAAAATTCTTAAAATAAACAAAAACAAAAACAACAAAAAAACAAAGAACGGTTACAGTCAGGTTTCTGATCTCATTACTACCCATCCCCATTGGACCTAGTCTTACTCAATCCCCAGGACCTTCCAGCTATGGTTTGAATGTAATTGGTATCCCTCCAAAATCTATATTGGAATTTAAATTCTGAGATGATGGCACTAAGAGATAGGGCCTTTGAAAGGTGATTGGGCCCTGAAGGCTCTGCCCTTGTAAATGGAATTAATACCCTTCTAAAAGAGGCTTCAGAGAGCTGCTTGGCTCTTTTATCCATCCATATCTTTCTTTCTTTCTTTTTTATTTTTTTCATGGCAAGGTCTTTTACTTTTAAATGATTATCAGTACACCAAGTAATAACATGTAACAAGTTTGTAAATTCTATCATCTAGTATTTTGATTAAAAGAAGTTAAAAGCAGCCCAAATGATTACATTAGTAGTTATTGTTCTAGGATGGACTACTTTAAGGCTGGCTGCTGCTTTGCACAGTTACAAGTAACTGTCCACTACTGTTTCGTAGATAAAGCCCCTGACCTTCAAGAAAGCATTTGGGGAAAAAAAATGAGTATCTTTCTTTTTTCAAAGAATTTCCTTTTTTGGGGGGATCAGCAGTTAGCATAATAGCTATGTCGCTGGACTCCCATGTAGTCGACCGTGGTTCGAGTCCCGGACCCAGTGGCTTAAACTCACACCGGGCACGTGTGCTTGCGTGCCCAAGATCCTGAGAGGAGAATGGAGGAGAAGGGATTGCGGCATGGCCATCCCCCCCTGGGGGGTGATTTCTCGCTTTCTATCTCTCTCTCTCTGTCTGTCTGATGAGCACACACACTCTATAGCAAAAACCTCCCCCCAAAAAAAGAATTTCCTTTTTTTTTTTTTTACTAGATCTAATAAAGAAAAAGTTAACATTGAGATATATGTTGCTTGAGCTAAAAGCAAAGGAAAACATATATCTATTACTTTCCTAAGAGATATGAGGTAAAAATTTGAATTCTTTGCATAAATTCTGAGTCTGGACAAAGAAGCTAGATTGGCAACTCTGCAATAAGTGAAGGGACCTGCTATATTATATACAGAAATAATTTAATGCCTTTCCCAAGAATGTAACTGGAGTTCTGTAAAGTTTCATATTCCAGGAGGGCATCTAAAACGCCGATTCCTTGGACAGGCACTTTGTTCTTCTCCTATCTACTAATGTGGTAGTTTTTATGGCTTTCTGACCAGATGTCACGGACAAAGGTCAAGAGGTTATCCAAGACTTCCTCCCTGTTCTGTAGGAAGTAGTTCTGGAGGTTGGTCAGCTTCTCCTGGATCTCCTCCACTTCAATGTTGCCAACTACCATGGGACCTCAGAGCCACAGCTTCCCTGGTTGAATTTTTCCTCCCTCTGCAGAAAGCACTGTTCCATTTCATCCTGAGCAGCTTCTTTGGCTTGCTTCAACCTCTGGTTCTTTGCTTGTGGGCCTTGAACACCTTCTCGGTAGCCTGCTTCTCTCCGTGCCCAACTGCTAGATCCCCTGTGACCAGCTAGCGACTCTGAGGTCCTGGCCAGCAGCCTTAACTGGCTAGAGGGCTCCTTGAGTTGGCTGACCCCGTGGCCCCTGACCTGAGCCTCTATCCTTCCTCATCTTTTCACATGTAAAGACACTGTTTCTCTCCTCTGGAGAATGAGCAATAAGGCATCATCTTGGAAACAGCAGCTTTTATCAGATACTGAATCTGCCAGAGCCTTGATCTTGAACTGTAGGTTCTAGTACTGTGAGAAAAAACTTACTTTTTTAAAAATTTTTTATTAATTACTCAGTGTAATGTATTCTTTTTATAGCAGCCCAAATAAACTAAGACATTTTCCTTTGCCCAATCTACGATGCTTGTCTAGCTTATTTGTTATGAGCCACCCATACCACTTTTCCTCTTGAAAAAGTTTTCTTTCTATGCTTTAGCAATCCCTCCTTAATAAACACACACTTTCTCAGTCTCATTTATTGATTTCTTCTTTTCTCTCCAGTTATTATAAGGTAGGGTGATTAGGGGCTCAATACTGGGCTCTTTACTCTCTTCTTCAAGTTTGTTTCTTGTACAATCTACTTCATTTAACTAAACGTCATCACTATCACAGTCACCACTAATGTTCAGTTCAGAATTACAGCATCACCTTGATTCCCTTCTCCCCTCAATGCTCAAATATAACCCACTAGATTGTTCTGATGATTATACTTTTAAGAGAGATCTTGAGCATACATATTTCTATTGATTTTCAAGAAAACTAAGCCCCACACTAGTGCTCTTAGTTGGCCCTCCTTTTCCACTTGTTTCTTCTAACCCAGTAGTTCTCAGCCCAGGTTGTATTGAATCACTACAGATGTCTGGAGCCCGAGCTCCAGAAATTTGTATTTTTTTTTTCTTTTTTCTTTTGAGAGGTTTTTACTATAGGGCGCGTGTGCTCGCCAGACAGAGAGAGAGAGACAGAGAGACAGAAAGCAAGAAATTACCCCCCCAGGGGGGATGGTCCCGCCGTAATCCCTACTCCTCCATTCTCCTCTCGGGATCTTGGGCACGCACGCACACACGCCCGGCATGAGTTTAAGCCACTGGGTCCAGGACCTGAACCGTGGTCGACTACGTGGGAGTCCAGCGACATAGCCATTATGCTAACTGCTGGCCTCCAGAAATTTGTATTTAATCGTCTTGATATGGCGCTCATGGAAACTATCTTCCAAGAGATTCACATTTATCTCCAAAAGAAAGAACCAATACTCTAATCTAGAGCTTTCCAAGTTTTAATTCAAGTAGCCTTAGGTACTTTTGCTGGTTGTACTTAATGTTATACTTAGGACTCTTGCATGTTTTTCATTATACATTGAATTAAATCAAAATATTATACTCCAAGTATTATATTCCATTAGTCCCTTCATGATGTGTCCCCTACCTATATCTCCAACTGTACCTTTTGCTTTTATCCTGGCTCCCAGTATTTCAGTCATGCTGCTTTCTTCTAGTTACTTAAATACTCCAAGTATCATGTTCAAGGTCCAGCACTCACCGTCTTTATGACTAGGAGAGAGGAACTTAACTTATTTCCTTGTGTTTCTTCTATAAAATGGGAATAATAGTTTCATCAACCTATAAAAATTATACCTAAAATAGATAACACACATAAACACTTAGAACAGAGCATGTGAAGAGTGTCTAGTATACATATGTCACTATTTCTTCCTCCTTTTCTTCTTTGTCATATTTTCATTCTAGCCTTCGGTAATGCTGTTGCTGCTACCATAAAAGAGCTCTCTCTTGTTCTTTGTTTCACTGGCTTCTTCTTGTCCTTTAGACTTAATGATGTCTTCTCAAAGAGATATTTTTTGGGGGTGAGTTTCCATATTTTATTAAAATAGCATATTTAACTGACCAAGAATACATTAATTTTGTCCTCCCATCCCTGCCCAAGAATACATGGCACAACACAGCAGTGATTTCATATATTCTTGATCATGATCATTAATAGAAATATTTCAAGGTCAACTTTAGAAACTAAAATTTTGACCTTGGAAAAATTTTATATTAAAAAAGAAACATAAAGCTATCAAATAGGTAATTCTGTTCAAAGTGCTATGATTATTTATCTAAATCATATATCTTTCCCCATATCTTTTCTATGACCACATCTTGTTTGTTCCCTTTGTTTATTTTGTCTATTTATTTATTTTCTGTCTTGCTCTTTAGACTATAACATTCATGAGGGTGGGGGAACATGTCTTTTCTTGTATATTTCCAAAACTCAGCAGAATATCTGGTATATAGTAGACTCTCAACTATTGTTTTTTCAGTGAATAGATGAATGAATGCATGTTTCTGACTCTAACCTGTAGGCATGACCTGAATGCTGAGATTCTAGAATGTAGATACTATATATGACCTAAAGACTCTTTACCTTAAATTTCTTCTTTTGCTGATGTGGAAAGTAATAATGGGATTCTGAGCTTGACTGAATTAGCATTCCCAACTATGGCTTGAATTAACATTCCCAACTATGGCTTGTATCCTGACACTTGGGTATATTAGTTTAGTAGGAAGTGTTCAATATTCCTCAATCTAGTTATAGATTTTTCACTCAGCCCTTTCCCTCTAAGGCACTATGGTCTATTCCCCATAGATTTACCTAGGAAGAAAAGAATTGGTGCATGCTTGAGAACTTTTTGGAAGAAGCAAGAAATGGGTTTAATGAAAAGGCACTCAAAAATAAAATGAAAGAAAGACCTGGTCCATTTTGATTGCTGTGGGGACACGTTTAAGAGAGAGAGTCTGAGGCGTGGGGACATGCGCTGAGCAAACACCACATGCTCTTTTGGGGTTTGGCAGAACCTTGTAATTTGTCTTTCCCTGACCTTGGCTGCAGACAGAGCAAGGGTGGAAATTGCTAGTGGCATTCCAACAGACACATCTGATGGACTTCAAGAAACATCTTGACCCCAATTAGTAAAATCCAATCCCTGCTCTGCATCTGAAAGGTTCTTTAGACTTCTCTGGGTGTGGCAGTACACTCCTTATAGAGAAGTTCTTTAGCTCCTTCTCCACACCTAACAGCTAGTTCTCTGCATTAGAAAAGAAGATGAGATTTTCTCTAGATGGGATTACCACCAAGGGATACACCTGGCCCGGGTATGACTAATCCCATGTAGATTTGTTAACTGCTTCTTATTGTCTGTAACCTGGCAACTAATCCATGAAGTGTCATGAAACATACATGTGTAATGTCTCCTTGTACTATAAATAAAGATGTCCAGTTTGTCTGGGCGGCACAAGTTGCTTGGGCTACCTAGGCTCAGGCTGCCTGTGTCCGTTTCCACTCTATCCCTTTGTCTCGTTCTTTCCAATTCCCTGGTCCTGGCAAGATGGAGGGCTTTCTCTTTCTCGTCCTCTTTCTCTTCCTCACCAGCAGCCCTCTGATCATGATTCAGCCTGGGGCGGATGCCGACAGATTGCTAGTTAATTTTCTGTCACTTTTAATAATTTCTAGGAAACCAGACAATAAAAGTATTACTTTAAATACTATTATTGATGTATTTCTGTACATAATATAGTTATTTAGGATGATGAGTAAGTATATAGGTTCCAGTCCTAAACTTAGCAGCCTGAATAACACACCAGGTATGTGAGTGTGTATGTGTGTGTTTGTGTGCCCCAAATCCTAATGAGATGGAGAAGCTGAGGAAGAAGTATTGTGATGTGACAATTACCCACTGGGAATGCATCATCTCTCTTCTTTCCGGTGAGTGCTCATGTTCTCTGAAAACAAAAGCGAAACAAAAACGGAAACAAAAGCAAAATCAAAAAACCTATATGTCTTAATCACAGTGGCTGGAATTGTACCTTATCTGAATAAAAGAAACAAAAGCAAAAACAAAAAACCTATATGTCTTAATTGCAGTGGCTGGAATTGTACCTTATCTGAATAAAGTCAGTGTGTTATTTGCAGAGTTACTGGTGATATGCGTCCATTAGACTATACATCTATGTCCTCTGTTGCCTGATTTACTCGCTTCTGTATTTCTAATGTCTAAAATGCTATATCTATAATGCTTTTGGCATATATTTGCTTCTCAAAAATATCTGATGATTGAATCATATGAGAAGTAATGGAATTCTATTCCACTGAAGATCTGTTTGACTTTAAGTTTGTAAGAAAATCATTTAATCTGACTCTCTACCCCTAATTCCTGACATTCCTCCCACCCACTCCCTACTTCATCAAGGTTTCAGAAACATTTCCTCTGAATCCTGTTCAAATAGAGTTACAATGAATATTTCTATAGTGTATATATGTGTCACAGCCTATTTTAATCACTTTGTATATTATCAATCTTGTAATCCTTACAACCACTCTGTGAAGAGGTAACAATGATTATGCGCATGTTGCAGGTCAAAACACCAAGGCACAAGATGGTAAAGTGGTGATGATTTGTCAGTAGTCATGCTCTTTCTCCTTGTCAGAACTTGACACCTTGTTTTGGAGAAAAAGAGTATGCCTGTATTTACAATGCACAAAGTGCTTACTACATGCTGGTCACTGGTTTATCTTGAATTCAGATGATCAAGTTTCAGAGTTTTTGCTCCTAATCACTAGACCAATGGCCTCTCCAAATTATATCGCTTGCCTCTTTATTTGGAAAATAACTGGTTCATAAAACTCTAGTGCAGGTAAGAAAGGGAGGCTTGGTTAAGATGTGTGGGGAGGAAGCCTGCCCTGCACACTGTTAATCATCATGTTATAATGAGCATGGTTTATTTATTCACAACATCGTTATCACATAAATAGATCAACAATAGATGGGATTAAGTCACATAATGAGTTCCAGGTCTGCCTTGTAGATCTGACAATCTAAAGGTAAAAAAATATGCTCATACTGAAAGCTACAAAAGTAAAAACAACCAGGCTTAGAGAAAAACAGATCATCGCCTTTCTACTCCAGGAAATGATGGTTACAATCATTGTGTATGATAAAGAAAACTGACCAATGACAATCACAAATCTCACGTCAAATTTCTCTCTCTATGGTCCTCCTTTGTCTTGTCAGAGATGCCGTTACCTGTGGCTGCTTGTGGGTTTCAGTTTCCTCTGGTATCCTTCAAAGTTAATACAAATCTCTCTCCAAAGGCTGAAGTCCCTGGTGCTTTTGAGTAATCAGTGTTTTCAGAAACCACTTACATACATGTTAAGAGGATACATTTTGGAGACAGATACTCCTTACACTACTTAGTTGTTCTAATTAACTTCATTAGTTAATCTCTCAGAATCTCTGTTTCCTCATCTATAAAACGTGTACCTCAAAGACTGGTATGGTATTGTTACATAATAAAAAATATGTATTCGGTCTCTGCCCCAATTCCTGACATAGGTCAATCTACTGAAACCCTTATAAATAGGAGTACTAGAAGAATCTTTTGACTCCAGTTTCTGACACAGCTCTTCATTTCTGAGCATAAAAGCCTCTGATAAAAAGCTCCTAATTCTCTTGGAATTTTCTTGGTGATAGGGGTATATTTTGTGCTAATTTGGCAACTCTCAGTGAGCTTCAGACTGTCTCAGGGTACGGGTTGGTTGATAAGAGAATCAACATTTGATTAAAAGGTTAGGTTTTTTAGCCCTTCCCTTGGAGAGTAGAGAAGTTGAGATAGTCACCAATGATAAATGATGTCATCAATCACACCTACATAATGAAGCCTCCATAAAAACCTTTCTAAGATTTGAAAAACTTCCTTATTGCTGAATACTTGCAGGTACTAGGGGGTAGCACACCCAAGGAGGGCTTGGGTGCTCTGCAGACCATCTGTCCACACTTCACCCTCTCCAGCTCTTCATCTGGATGTTCATTATAAACTGGTAAATGTAAGTATTTCTCCGAGTTTTGCAAACCATCCAGACAAATTAATCAAACCCAAGGAGAGGTTAGTGGGAACCCCAGTTTATAACCTGTCAGTCAGAACTATAGGTGACAATCCACTGCCTGTGACTAGTATTTGAAGAAGGGGGAGTGTAGTCCGTGTTATTAAATCCTTACTCTGTGAATCTGACCTGAATTCCAGGTGGATAATGTAAACTGTCCTGGTGACTCCAGGTTAAACACTCTGGTTTCTCCTATCTCCTTGAGAATAGGAGGAGTAGAATTGCTAGATTAGCCTTGGCTCACAGAAATATGTCCTTTGGGAAGAGAAAAGATAAAAGGCTAAGGGATGAGGAACCTTCAATTCCTGGTGGCCACAGTTTTCCATGGCATGGAGCTGCAGCTAAGCTGACCTCTGTTTCTAAAGGTAAAAGGTAGCCATGGAATTTAGAGATAGAGACAACTCCAAGGGAGCTGGGTCATTGTACACATAAGGAAATGCAAACTAATAAAAAAGAGAATTATAGAATACCTTTTTTATTATTATCTATGTTAATGAAAAATGAAATTAAAAGAGAGCTGAGTTGGACCTTGGTGCTAGGCTAAACTCAAGATTTCAGACAGTCAAACCTGCCACTGGCCTCAAAGCTGTCTCTCCAAGGGAAAACTTATGCAGGGACAACAGAAATGATCTCTAGGACTTCTAATAAGATAGTCAATATGGGGGAAGGGCAAAACCCAGATTATCCAGTGCCTAGCACATACTAAGCACTCTGTGCATTGTAAATATATGCATCCTCTTTTCTCTGAAACAAGGTATCAGGATCTGGCAAGGACAAAGAATATGCACTACTGACAGATCATTAGACTCCAGTCCTGAAGATTCAGCCTCTGCACTTGTTTTCTCACCCATGCAATAATATCCACCTTGTGATTACTGAGCAGTCACCCTGTGTTGGGTGATGTCAGCTCTATATCATGCAGTCCTCACTAGGAAAATAGACAGTAAGCTTAATTAGAATAATTCATGAGAGGATCTATTAAAAGCATATTTGCAAAAGTGTGGGCAGATGTAGGAAACAAGAAATTGGTGGTGCCTTGACTAGTAAGAGTGAGGTTATCATCCTAGAGTGAAAGGAGGAGGAGGAGCTATCATCAAAACCTGTAAGAGTCAGTTCTGAGTTTTCCTGATGGTCTGACCTTAAAGAATGTGGCCAGCCTGCAATTGGCCTCAACGGGAGAAGACAATAATCTCGTTCTCCTTTTTCTATGACTTCATGTTAGAGCTCTGCTGTTGACAAACCTAACCTGAAGCCAGAGGCCAAAGGAGTCTCTTGCTGATTAATAGTCAAAATATATAAGGAATGCAAACAGCTCACCAGCAAAAAAATGAATAATTCATCTGAACAGCCAGTTCTCAAAATAAGACATACAAATGACCAAGAGCACAAGAAAAAATGCTCAAGCTCACTAATCATGAGGAAAATCCCAATTAAAATCACAATGAGGTCTTACCTCAGCCCAGTTAGAATGGTGCACTGTTGGTTGATGAGAAAATAAATTAGTGCAGTCATTATGAAAAACAGTAGTCCTCGAAAAACTGAAAACAGAACTACCTTATGATCCAGTAATTCCACTACTGGATATATACCCCAAAGAAAAGAAATCAATATGAAAAAGAGATATCTACACTCATGTTTATTGCAGCGCTATTCATATTACCAGGGTATGGAATCAACCAACAACTGACAAATGAATAAGGAAATTGTGGCATATATGCACAGTGGAATATTATTCAACCACAAAAAAGAGGAAATCCAGTCACCTAAGGCAACATGGACAAACTTGGAGGAAATAATGTTATTTCCTCATTAGTCAAAGTTAAAAGATTTGATTGCATGGGAATGGAGAGTCGACACCAGAGGAGCATGGGTGATATCAGGAGAACCAGCTAAGAGATACAAGTTGCAGGTAGATAAGTAGAATGAGTTCTAGACCACAGTAGAGTAATAATAATAAGAATTCAACATATGCTTCATAATAGAAGAGATTTTAAATGTATACAACACCAAGTAATTATGGATATCTGAGGTAGTAGGTATGTTTATTGTCCTGATTTGATCATTACATAATATATACAGTTAAAAAAAACCCACTGTATCCCATAAATATGTATAATTTTGTATACAATTAGAACTTATAATAAGAATGTAAAAAGAGCACTCTCCTGTAGCCCATACAGGTCAAGGTAGATAAGTATATATGGGAGTATATATGGAAGAAAGAACAAATCCCTTTGCATGAATTGCCTATTTAACTCCTAGAACACTCTCATAAGATTATTAGTTTTTCAGAAGAAGAAACTGACTTGTAAACAGTGAAGAAAGTGATTTATAAACAGTGAAATAATATACAATGTTTACATGACTGGCTTATGACAAAATCACCTAACAATACATTTCTCAGAATGTATCCCCATTGTTAAGCAAAGCATGGCTGTGCATATATATATATATATATGCACTTATATAATGAAGTATTTATATTCTTATTTTTGTTTAAAAAGTTATGATATATTTATTGTAAAAGACAGGAAATACAGATATGTTTTCCTCAAAATAAAGTAATAATCAAGTAACTTCATCATCAGATCAGGGTACTGAAAGACCATGCCTACTCACAATTTGGGTGATTAGTCTGAGCAAGCAGAACTCTTCTGAGCCATTGTCCTTTTCTCTGACTGGTATGTTCTTCTCCCCCTCTTTGTAAGGTTAATGCCTCAGTACTCAGTATAATTTTTATTTTTTTTACCTTAAAACCCCACAGCCACCATCTATGATAAAGATGAACCCTGATCCTTGTGATGTGCTTATCAGTAGGATTTCTGGCAGTGAGCACGGGCACCAGGGCCTCTGAACTTTTGGATTCACAGCTACTAGCAGGGTTGGATTATACTGGATGAGGATGTCTTTGATCTCCTTCTTGGAAGTCTTATCCACATATTTTTAGTAAGAGACCACCAGGGCTTTGGAGACGGACTGACAGATACCATAAATCTGGGCCACTGCCCTTTACAAGGACATGGATGTCCACTCCATATAATTCTTATTCTCAGGAAAGCCTGTGCTGACTTCCAGGTTTGGTTGTGGGTCCTAGTTACAGAATTCTTGGCCTTTTTCTTCAGGGCAATTTTCACAGTGCTATTTAAAGATTAATTTTCATAATTTTTCATTAATGCCTTACTGAACTGAAAGGTCTATGGGGGCTCAATGTGGATTTGTTTTGTTCTCCATTATGGTCCCAAATTCTGGCACAGTCTTTGTATGCATTAGATGCTCCATATTAATTTGCTGATTTACTAAATGGAACAATGGCTATTACTTCCTACAAGAGAGTCCTTCCTTGTGGAGCAGGGATCTTTAATACCGAGTATTCTTTTTGAGGTTTTAGGTAGGAACCACAAAGGAATGTTTTGTGATTTCCCACACCAAATTTTAAAAATAAACTGCTTGGTTCGGATCTGTCACAGACATTTTTAGATTTCAGCTTATTTCTGATTTATAGAAATATGAGAAGATAGAAGCTTAGGGTCAGATGACAAAATAGTCTGGGCAGAATAGATGGCCGTATAATTGCCAGAAGAGAACTGAGGTATGTGTTCAGATATTCCTTCAAGCTTTTGAAACTTGTCAACTTATAACAGGCTGAGAATGTTTGTTAAAGCTTCCATTTTTTCCTTCTTTCATGAGAGAAAGAGAAAGAGAGAAAGTGAGAGGAGAAAAAGAAAGAGAGAGAGAGAGACCAGCATCCTCAACAGAGTCTTATGCCATGATCCTGGTAATTCAGTCAGTCAGGATCACAAGCAAGTGAATGCGCTGGTGTGTGTAAGTCAAGCCAGGAACTAAATCCCGTTCTTCTGTATAGCTTCCAGCATTGCAGAGCATTGTGTTACCTCTGGTCACCATGAACTGGCATGCTGGATTTTTGTTTGTTTTCTAATGTTCTGCCTAAAAAATATGAAAAGAATGAGCTAGACTATAAAACTTTTGACTAGTGTCCTTTCTAGGTACTGAGGGAAAACAAAATTAACTATATTTCTTTTTTGGGTGGTGAGCTCCTTAGTTATTGAGAAAGAAAAGTGGGGAATCTAAGCCAACAATGTTCCTTCTTTCTGCATCGGGTTCTCCGTGAGAATCCTTCAACTGTATACAGCTGCCCCAGTTTCTAGCCTCCTGTGGTATCAGCTGTTTGGAGAAAAGGCAAGATCTCATTGTAAATACATTTTTTCAGGTATTTGGGAAAGTCGTGACATATTTTTCTATACAAAAATGCATCGTGAATTTTCCCAATAACCTGTTATTTAATAGAAATCTCCGAAACCTTCATTTTTTTCTAGAGAGAGATATTTTTGCTATAGGGCACGTACATCTGCTGGGGAAACAGAGAAAAACAAAGAAAAAGCAAGAAATCATACCACCCCCACCAGGGGGGAATGGCCATGCCACAATTCCCTCTCTTCCATTCTCCTCTTTGGATTTTGGGTACACATGCACATGCACTCGGTGTGAGTTTCAAGTCTCCTGGGTCTGGGATTCGAACCATGGTTAGCCAGGTGGGAGTCTAGCAATGTAACCACTACACCATCTGCTGGTTCCAGAAACCTCCTTTCTAATGGCTTTGAAATGAGCTGCTCTTATTTATTTCAGAACAAATATCCATGTTCCTGGGGTGACCCTGGTGGTGACAATCCTACTCAGACATTCAGGCCTCCAGTCCCTCTTCCATCTCCACAGACCATATAGCCATGCCATCTGTCCAGACACGCAGACCAGAGAGCACGATAAGGTCAAAGTCACTTTGCTCTTTGGATATTTGTGGCAATGGTAAGGCTTATGATCTCAAACAAGATTTCCCTAGCCAAGGTCCTTGGTACAGGAACTAAAAATGGCCAAATATGGCAAAGGTCAAATGATCTAAAATAAGACCCTATGTATTAATGAGTCAATGACCTTTTATAATACAGAAACCCCTTCCAAGATCTGCTTTGCATTCATAATCACTATCTGGCTAATGAATTATGTTTTTACAAAAAGTATGCCATGAGCAATATGACTCAGAGCCATCTCAAATGTCTAAATACTGGAACATTTCCTTTTCCAATGGTCACTTATTCTTTCTGAATTCAGCTGAGAAATACCCAGAGGCAATATTTTAAAAAGCCTGTAAGCAACCAATGACTTCTCAATTTCTATATATTAAGTTTGTGCACTTTATTTTTATAGTCTCTTTGATCTTCACGCTGAGACTGTAAATTTTTTAAAAATTATTTTATTTAACTTTATCTATTTTTAAAAATTTGACCAGAGAGGGATATATAGAGAGAGACATAGAGAAAGTGAGAAAGCAAACCACCAGGTCTGGGATTCAAACCGCTGAATGCCATGTGGGAGTATAGCACCCTTAATCATCATGCCACCTGCCAGCCCCAAGACTGTATATTCTTGTTCCATACAGAATCTTCACAAGCTTAAGAACAGGGTTTCCCTCTCATGCTATATTAGAAATTTAATAAATGGGGGCAGCAGGTGGCATGGTGGTTAAAGACGCTGGACTCCCACCCACATGGCTGACCGCAGTTCAAGTACCAGAACTGGCAGCTTGCTTTCTCACTTTCTCTCTCTCTCTCTCTCTCTCCTCTCTTTTGCTGTGTCCCTCTCTGGTCAAATGAAAATAAGTAAATAAAGTTAGATAAAATAATTGTTTTAAAAAATAAATTTAATAATATATCATAAAAGACAAACACAATAGAATCATTGAGAAAGCACAACATATGGTCATACTGTGGTAAAGAAAGCAGAGAAATGAGAAAAGATAGATCCAGAACTATGAATAGGGGTGGGCGGGTGATGCAGTGGTAAAATACCTCTGTGAGGCAGACCACATGAGAAGGTTGCTGGCTCAAGATTGGAGACCTCCCTGAGTATGCCAGGAACATACATGTCCATAGTCAGGGCATATGAGCCATGGAGCTGGGGGTGGATCATGGTGTCCAGATCCTGTTCAGTGTGCTCTATTCCTCCATGGGTCTCCTTTTCTGTATCTAAACAATAAAATAAATAAATGAACTAAAATAAAAAAAAAGAACTGTAAATAAATATTGCAGCAGCCTGTAACCATTTTGAGAATGGTCAAATGGCCCTCCCCACTTATACTGGAGAGTAGTTCTTTTATATATATATATATTTGACAGAGGCTACATGTGCTCAACACAGAGAGAAGGAAAGCGGGAAAGACCTCTTTATGGGGGATGGTCATGCTGTAGTCTATCTCCATTTATCCCTCCTTTCAGGATTTTGGTCATGCATCCACATGCACATGCACGCATCATATTTTTCAGGCCACCTGGTCTGGGATAAGAACTGTGCAGCCGGCCATTTGGGATTCAGCTCCTAATTACCGCACCACAGGCTAGCCCTTAGAAAGCATTTTCTGTGTTAGAACTTTCCAGGGTAATAGGATGTTCAGGCAATAGAATGTAGTATTGACATTGTAGATGTAGTATTGACACTGTAGGGCAAATGAAGTCAGGATGTTTTAGTCTGACCCCCTCACTTTCTATCTTATCATGTTTGAATGCCACGGGATAAACAACTTATGTTATTAATTGTAGTGCACTTGTGTACTTGTTTTAATTATGACTTTGCTGTTTTACTCTATTGCACATAATGCATGTATATGTGTGCAACAGTTTGTCTTTGGCAATGAGCCACTATTGTCTGTGGCCTCTTTAAGAGAATGGAAGCACCTGATTAGCTAGCTATCCCTGCTCAGCTCATCCTTGGTTCTGCTAGCTCAGCCTGGATGCCTTGGATCTGCTCAGCCTTGGCTTGGCTAAGCTCAGCTCTGGGCACTGTGAGCTCCTAAAGGGAGGAAGCAATTTGTAAGTGCTCTCCATGTGCATTACAAGCTCCAAGGAGGAGAAAGTGCTTTGGGAGCACTGTTATGAAGTCTGTGAGCTCCCTCTGAACTTGGCCAGTAAACCACATGACATCAGCGCCTTCCGTTTTCTTCCAACTCCCTGTATCTCAGTTTGACCTACCCTTCAGAGGAGGAAGAACCTTTCAAAACAACCCTGAATTATCTTACAAAATAAAGAGACAAAATGTTGACAGGAAACCTCTACTTAATAGCCAGAGAAGCATTCGCTATGTTTTAGAAAAATGTAATTCAAATTAAAAACATAGGGCTTTATTGGTTAAATTATAGTTACCTGGAAAATTAATTTATTTGATACATCTTATTTCATGATGGCAAATAAATGAAGTGTCTCAGGAGGTGAATACTGGAACTTACAGATAACACTATCTTGATTTCATAAACATATGACATGTTTATGAGATAATGTGTCCTCAAACACAGTTTAATGATAGTATATTGTCTCTGTTCCTAATATGGCTAGAACTGGGGATAGGGAGGAAACACACAGAAAAGAATAGGGGCTCTAGCCTACTTTTAAAATATTCACACTTGACTAGTTATCTCTAATTAGGAAGCTGTGGTGAAGATAAATTCTCCAACCTCAGTAAATGTCAACTAGTCTGATCAACAGCAGGTTGAAATAATTTGCTTTAGCAAATGTTTTCAATGGAGTAAAGGAATATCATTTAAACAACCCAAACTAGGGTGGCAGAGGGAATCCTTAGTAGCCTAAACTGAGGGAGACAGAAGGGTACTCAATAATTCACGTGTTTGTTCAGAGTCACCTGGTTTCCTTGTAGGATACATCAAGGATATTTTTTCCTGTCATTATTAGATTTGTCTCTGTCTGCCTTCTTGGGTACTAGGGAGATAAGTGCTTTGAAATTACCCAGAGAGAAGCAGATGAATGGTTTTGCTTTTCAAATATTTTAGTAAAAGATTTGAAAATTATTATTTGTAAGGTTGTAAGTAGGATACTTAATGAAGCACAGCAAATCGAACATATTCTCCAGACACACTGAATTAGTACCATGGACCAAAGACTTACAAAACAAAGCTATACTAAGCCAAAATCAGAAATCCTCAGGGATCCTCACTTACCTCTGCTTTCCAAATTCCACTATTGGGAATGACTCAGGTTGTCTGTTTAGCACATGGTTTTGAGCTTGCTTGTTGTGTTACAGTTTGTGATGGGGACTATGCTGGTGAGGCTTGGGAAGTGTCTACTCAATATGGGGAGCTTTGTGAAGGCTATTCAGAGCTTCAGAGTTCATGAATTCTTTATCTACCCAGGGAAATAAGTATCTATAGTGACTAGAAACATGAAAGTTATGATGACAACGTGGATCACTCCATGAAATCCTTGGGAGTGCTCTGATAAAGATTGACTAACAAAGAACAATCTTCCTACTCTGAGATGTCCCATCCAACTCCTGTTTGCTCTGGGCCAGTATTGTGTGTGTGTGTGTGTAATTTATATATCTATGCTACAATTTCAGTCAGTGCTCCATAATTTTAGTTTAGGTCTGAGTTTCTACTGGTAATAATGACTTCTTCGTTCTTTTCCTAACTTTGATTTCACAGATGAAGACTTATTTTCTTTCCTTCTTTTTCTTTCTTTCTTTCTTTCTTTCTTTCTTTCTTTCTTTCTTTCTTTTTCTTTTTCTTTCTTTCTTCTTTCTTTTTAACTTTATTTATTCCATGAGCCAGAGAGACAGAGAAGGATAGACAAAAATAGATGCAGCATCCATGACAGAGTCAACACTGATCCATCCACAGACTCAGCCAGCTCAGACTATGAACTCACATGTTCCTAGCATACTTAGGGCAGTCAAAGGATGTGAACTGGTAGTCTTCCCATGTGAATCTACCTCACAGAATGCTGCATTTTACTGAGATGCCACCCTCTAGCCCCAAGGGCCCATTTTTTCCCCCCTATATCTGGTTCACCTGCCTTTAGGAGGCAGTGGGCTCTTGGAGTTCTGTCCTGGAGTATCTGTATATAATGTGAGAGGCCACCTTCTCCACACTCCAATTACTGTATGAGCCTGACATAAACTTGAAGAATTGTGTACTACTTCAGGCTGTGCCCAGATGAATTTCTAAGAATGATTGATGGGAGACCATAGTTCAAAATGGTGAATGACAATATCTGAGTAATTCTTGTTTGAATTATTTTATTTATCTTTATTTATTATTATTTTCAATGTTTACAGAGAGAGCCCCAGAGAGAGAGAGAGAGAGGAAGTGAGAAAGTAAGCCTCCAGTCCCAGAATCAAACCATGGTCAGCCATGTGGGAGTCCAGCACCCTTAACCACCATGTAACCTGCCAGCCCACAATACCTGAGTAATTTTTAAAAGACATTTCAGTTTTTAAATTACTTTCATGTGCATGATCTATTGCAAATTTCAAAATAGCCTCAACATAAAGTATACAATGATCAGTTTTGTTATCTTATTTTACAGATAAAGAAGGTCAAGGAGCCATACAAACCTAGCAACTGGCAGAAGAAAGTAGACTGAAGGCTATTGGGTCCTTCATATGTACTTCTGGCTGCCTATTCTCTTTGCCAGCCCAGAGCCTCATGCGATGTTGAGATGTAACAACAACAAGAACAACGAATCAACATCATCTCACATATGTGAAGGTGCTACAGATACTGTAAAATGCTGGCTGGAAACCACTCATCTTCTTGTCCTTTGTGTGATAATGGCAGACATTTCTAAGCTCTTTGGGATTTCTGAGTAATGAAGCTTTATAATGAGATCAAACTAACTGGTCCTTCTGGCAATGAAGTCTTTGACCTGATTAGCATCAGGCTCTATTTAATCACGAGGACAATCATGTGTAATGAGAAGATGAAGCAGCTTTCATTAAAGGGTAGAGAAATCCAGAAACCATCTACAAATATGTATTATACCACATTATGTGCCCTTCCTTATTTTAAATCTGATGAAATAAATGAGTTTATTTATGTAGCTTTCCTTTGGAGCAGAAATTTTAGAATGACAATGACAATGGCAAGACACAGGGGATGGAGTGTTGCTGGGATTCTTGCCTCTGTTCACCCTCCTTTCAAAGTCATCATAACTTCCTTGCCCCTATGGTCCTGTTAGCTCAATTAGAGGGGCCAGCCTGGGTTTTTTTATCATGCCCTCTAGGAATACCCTTTGATATTGGTGGAGATCCTAGGGATGAATGAGAGAACAGAGGAGAAACCAGCTCCAGGGGATTATTTGATCTCTGCGTTGGGTCACTGTGAGGGCAGGCACCAGCTTGTGAAGATAGTCTCATACTTGTTGAGGCGATCAGTCTCAGCCAGTCTAACTACATTCAAAAGCAGGCATTTACCCAAGTTAAACATTGAATGACTGGCTCTGTATCAGCAATGAGAATATTCACTGAACTCCAAATTCTAGACAATCATAAGGTCAGGTCTACTTTCAGAAGGAAAAGGTTTGCTTAGGTTCTGTATTCAGGATTCCTCCTGAAAGTGTTGAAGAAAACCAGAGAACAAGTTGCACAGACCCGAGAACCTATATCAGTGAATAAAACCATCGAAACCCTTCAACCCTGACCATACGAATCCTTACCACCACTTCTTACTTAAATCATGAGAATATTGGCCTTCATATTATTTATTTTAACTGAGAGGAGAAATAAAGATGGAGGATGACAAAGAAATGAAGAGTAAAACAGCATAAGCAGCAGAAAATGTGATGGAAAATGAGACAGATTTTGGTGTGGCTTGTACACCTGAAGCAAAACAATATTAAAATAAGGCTCCATGCAAAATTAAAAAAAAAATCTCTTATTTCTTTTGTATCTTTGACCTCAGACAACTTTCTTCAGTATAGTTCTTGACTGTAGCATATGAAAAGAACATTGTTACAGAGGACAATCAGCTTCTCAGGGTTGCCTGGTAGAAAGGCAAAATGTCCATCTGTTAGTTAATTCAAGGCATGCTTTCCTCTCCTCCTGCACTGGTCAATGACCATCCAAGTACATACAGTATATACAGAGCTACCTTCCCTGTTAGGTACGTAGTATACACAGAGCCAGTTTCCCTTTGTGGTACCACAGTGCATGTAGTACTATGCTCCTGAAATACCACAGTATATTCAGAGCCCCCTTCCATTTGAGGGACCATAGTATGTGCAGTCACCCTTCCTCTGAAGTAGTACAGAATATGCAGAATCATTTTCCCTCTCAGGTACTGCAGTACAGAACAATAATGGTACATAAGAAAGAAAAAAGGGAGCATTGAGCTGAATTAGCTGTATCACCTCATATCCATTTGTCAAATTCAGAAGGAAGACGATTGAAATATGAAAGGAGAGGATACATGTCACATAAACAGTTAAGAAGAACATAACATTGGAACAATGTTCATGTAAATATGACACATGGTTCAATCATTAACCAAAGAGGAGAAGCTCATATAAAAACGATGCTGAAAGAAAACATTAAGGTCTATTTCAACATGAGTTTATGAAAAATTATAGTGTCTAGTCTCCAAAGAAGGAAACTTCAGAAGTGTTTTTAGATTTGGAGGATTGGTATTTTGACCAAATAAAACGGCATTGGTGATGGTCAAATTATGTCATTTAAAGTAATTGATAAGAGATCACAAAGATTTACCTTCAAATGTGGCATGCAAGTTTTTGGAGATATTTGCTTTTGTAGCAGGAGATGCTGCTCTGTGTGATCCACATGGTTGTTTTTATTTTCAAAATATGTACTCTGCTGGGATAGGATTGAAGGTATAAATTATTTTCTCTAGTTAATGCCTCAGGTCACACACCTTCCTGAGTCCAGCATTATTGTTGGAAGGATAGCCTAAAAGCATAATGCATGACTCATGGACACATATGGTAATGATATTTAAAACCAGAACTGGGTATGGAGTTCCATTTTTACCTCTTGTGCCATTTGCACTAATGAGGGCTTTGCAAAGGACCTCGATTCAGTCTGGGTGGTTCTGGCCGAACTGAAGGGTGGAGTGAGACAGCTACTAACAGAAAGACGTATCATTAGGTTTCTTTTATGATAATAGAAAAGAAAAATATGGTGTTATCTTTTTTCAAATATAGAGAAATGGAATGCTTACTGACCCAATTTTTTAAATACACTGTTAGAATCGGGAAAGCACAGACACAAGGCATGGTGGGACCTGAGATGATTCCGGATTCAGAGGGGACTTCAGTGTCATCCAGATCCAGAAGCTATTGTGCTGCATTACTCTCAGTGGAGCTGGAGTAGGCTTATCCTGTCTAAGGGGAGGACACAATGATATGGAAATTCACTGAGTGTTCATTACTTGAACACTCAGAGGCTAAGTGAATATCAATATGGTTCTGGAGATGGGAACTGCAGGAGGGGGAAGGCACTGGCTTTCTAGGGAAGCCCATTAGCAGGATCTTTGTGGGGTTTTGAAGCCTTCATGCATAGGCAGTGTCCTCCCAAGGTTTTATCCCAATGTCTGTTGCCGTCTCTATTTGTGCTTTTCTTTTGCAACTATCTAATCCCATAAGACTAAGGCAGGATTGAATCTGAGCCAGTGAAGATCTCCCAATATAACCTGACCTGAGGCTGGTATTAGGGTGAAACAGGGAAGTGTTATTGCAAACAAGTTACATTCAGCTTTTATTTAAATATTGGTTGTTTTATTCATCATGAATTTAGGGACTTTTTTTTTTCAAAAATATAGCATAAAGTGTCTTTTATCTAGATTATTGAGTCTTTTTTATTTTGTTTTGTTTTGTTATTTTAAGAGATGTTTTTGCTATAGTGTGCATATGCTCACCAGAAAGACAGAGAGAGAGAGATAGAAAGTAAAAAATGACACCTCCCCCCAGCGAGGAGGGCCACGCCGCAGTCCCTTCTCCTCTATTCTCCTCTCTGGATCTTGGGCATGCACACACACACACCCAGTGTGAATTTAAGCCTCCAGGTCCAGTACACGAACTAAGGCTGACTATGTGGGAGTCCAGCAACATAACCATTATACCATCTGGTGGCCCTAATTATTTTGATCACTCTCAAGTGAGTGCCTCATTGGCCTCACCTTAGTCCCATGTTTTGGTCCTTGACTTGTCTGAGCAAATATCTTCCAGCAGTGTGAAACAGAAACTTTCTTCTCTACTTCCTAGGAGAGGTGGTCAGAAATCAACAAACTTTCATGTTGTTGCTTTCTATTAAGCATTGTCTATCTCCTCATGAGCATTTTTATCCATGAAGCTTTAGTTAACACTAGTATAATTTCTTTAAAAGTAAAATCTAGGGAACCAGCAGTTAGCGTAATGGCTATGTCACTGGACTCCCACATAGTCAACCGTGGTTCGTGTCCCGGACCCGGTGGCTTAAAACTCGCGCCGGGCGTGTGTGCGTGCATGCCCAAGATCCCAAGAGGAGAATGGAGAAGGGATTGCGGCGTGACCATCCCCTCTGGGGGGTGATTTCTCGCTTTCTGTCTCTATGTCTCTGTCTGTCTGGCGAGCACACGCACCCTATAGTGAAAACCTCTAAAAAAAAAAAAAAAACAAAAATGTAAAATCTAAACCTGGTCACCTTTCTATTTAGTACTGAAAATAAGTGAGAATCTATTGTTAATGGATTGAAATGAATCCAGTCAGTTTTATCATCTTCTACTTGCTTGACATTGAAAAAGACTTTTGGAAGCATAAACATGATAAGTGGTTCACAATTAATTTAAGAATTATGAAATGAGTCTGTGTCTAATAAAACAGAGAAATGGAAGCAAGATATAGAGAAGGAGGAAATTCATCCTACAGAAAGGAAGGTAGTGCAGGGAACCAGCAGTTAGCGTAATGGCTATGTTGCTGGACTCCCACGTAGTCGACCGCGGTT
>NW_006204238.1:3358436-3359917 GCF_000334495.1 Tupaia belangeri chinensis
GGAGGAGAAGTGACTGTGAGTGTGGCCATTCCCCAGAGAATAATTTCTCGCTTTCTGCCTCTCTGTCTCTTTTTTTCCAGCAAGTACATGCGCCCTATAGCAAAAATCTCTCTTAAAAAAAAAGAAAAAGAACCTATCTTGATTACTCTATATATTCTACGCAGCAATCTATGCTCCAGATGCTTTCCTTTGCTCCCTTTCACTCCCTACATTGGTCAGAAAGAAGTATATAGATACATTTTTCTCTAGGTAATGGAACGCCAATGATACTGGGTTAATCAAATGTGGCTGTACTGATATTTGACTCTAACACTACACTGATTATTCTAGCATAGTACCCTGTATTTAGTAAATTTTCAATAACTTGGTTGGGTTGTATTCAAAGAACATCAAAATGGAGGGAAAACATGGTCAGCATTTATACATCTTAAAGGGCATAGGTATGGTAAATGTACATTTTTGTAATGGATTCTGTGATGTATAGTTCATATATCTCTTAATTAATAAAAAAAGATTCCCCTACCTATTGGAGGTATTTTTAGCTGACATCCCATTACTCTTGGCTAAGAAAAGCCACTAAGTCCAAGTTCATGCCCTCTTTTTGGTCTATTACCTATTTCAGGGCAAAAAGACTCAGTCTTCTTTCTTCAACTGAGAGTAATACTCAAAGCCCCTTTCAGCTTCATGGAGCTGGCTGAGGTCTTTTGTCACACTGCCCTGGTGACTTGAAAAACATGCTGGGTGCATGTGTGCATGTGACCAAATTCCAAACAAGATGGAAAAATGGAGGTTGAAGAGATTGAGAGACTTTTCATTGGAGGGGTGCTTACTTCCTCTCCCTCCTTGTCTCTCTCTCTCTGGCAAGCACATGTGCTCTCTGACAATTAAAAAAACGTTAAGTCTACATAAGTAAGTATATACCAATTAAAGTATATAAAATGATAGGAAAATAAGGATTTTGGAAATTATTTTTGAGATTATCTCCACTTTTTGCTAGATGATCCCAAGATTGTTTTACTAAATCTCAGAACATCTCATGTCCTTTCAAGAGTTTATATTCAATTTGCATTAAAAAATCCTAGCTGAGAAAGTATGTTTCTCTTCTCTGTAACATGTTTGTTGAAAGGATTTATTTATAAGATCCTAGACTTATTTAGATCTTATTTTTTATTTTTCCAAAAATGATTAAGCATAGCACAAATTCTTTTTCTTAAGAATTATTTTATTTACTTATTTTTAAAATTATTTTTCAATTGACCAGAGAGAGAGGGCAAGTGAGGAAGCAAACTGCCAGGTTCAGGACTTGAATTGCAGTCATGTGAGAATGAGAGCCCAACACCTTAACCACCATGGCGCTTGCTGGCTCCCAGCACAAATTCTTACAATGGATATATTAAGTATTTTTTTGTTTGTTTGTTTTGTTTTTGTTTTTAGAGAGAGTGATTTTTGCTATAGGGAATGTGCACTTGCTGGCGAGATAG
>NW_006204238.1:3359957-3360741 GCF_000334495.1 Tupaia belangeri chinensis
TGAACTCAAACTGCAGTTCACCATGTAGGTCCAGCGCCCCATTTTGGGCATGCATGCACACACACTTGGCATTTTTTTCAAGCCACTGGGTCTGGGACTTGAACCACACAGTTGGTCATGTGAGATCCAGCTACCTTAACCTCTGCACCACTTGCTGGCCCTATCTATAATAACTTTTTAATGAATCAACATTACCAGGATAGCACTGTTCCTGAAGAACAGAATCTTCTAAAATCATATCTATTTCTGACAGGAAATCAGACTCAGTTTCATAGTCTGGTAGATTTGAACAAACACTAGATTTTACTGAGTCTTTTTTGAGTAAGTTCTTATCATTATGCTTGAGTAATAAGTTTCACTTTATCAGTTGAGTCTCATTTTTTTTCTCTCTACTTTGCAACCATTTTACTTTGTGTTGTTGTCTTTCCTAGTGTGCTTACTATTTTTATTTTTCAGTTTTCCAGCTTTTCTCTTCCCCCCCCCCTTTTTTTTTGTGGAGAGGTTTATGCTATAGAGTGTGTGTGCTCACCAGAAAGAAAGAGAGAGACACAGACAGAAAGCGAGAAATCACCCCCTAGTGGGTATGGCCATGCTGCAATTCCTTCTCTTCTATTCTCCTTTTGGGATCTTAGGCGTGCATGCACACACGCTCGGCATGAGTTTAAGCCACCAGATCTGGGACTCAAACCGCTGTCCACTACCTGGGACTCCAGCGATGGAGCCATTACACCATCTGCTGGTCCTATTTCCTCTTACAACGTCTATACTCTCCTTGTCTTTCCCT
>NW_006204238.1:3361007-3361410 GCF_000334495.1 Tupaia belangeri chinensis
TTACAACGTCTATACGCTCCTTTGCTTTCCCTATCACACATCCATAGACATGCTCCAGCTTGTCAATTCATTTGCAGTGGTCTTTCTTTTCATCTCTCCACTTTTACAACATAGAAATCTACCTCACATGCAACCTCAAGTCATTTTTTTTACATTATGCAGAGATCTATATTCTTTTCTTACCTGATGTCTAATAATAAAATTACATTAAAAGCATCATGGACTTCTTAATTCTTTATATTTCTAATTATACCAAAAATAAATAATCATGTATATAATATATATCTCCCCAAGGGATGACTACTTCTCATTTTAAATTGGTCCAACCACTGTGGTGAATGATATGGAGGTTCCTCAAAGACCTTCAAATAGAACTACCATATGATCCAGCAATTCCACTCCT
>NW_006204238.1:3361459-3362603 GCF_000334495.1 Tupaia belangeri chinensis
GAGAGCACTCAGACAGAAAAGCACTTGCACAACTATTTTCATTGCAGCATTATTCATGATTGCTAAGACATGGAACCAACCCAAATGTTCACAGACAGATGAATAAATTGAAAAATTGTGGCACATATACTCCATGGAATACTATTCAGACATAAAAAAACAACAAGGCCCTGTAATTTGATAGAAAGTGGATGAATATGGAAGATTTGTTGCTGAGTGAAGCAAGTCAGGCTATGAAAGAGAGACATTGTATGTCTCCACTTAACATCTACTGACTGCACTCTGTGGTAGAGACTGAAAGACTGGAGAACATAAAAGTATTAAAAATTGTAATGGACACTAGAGACAAAGTGGAAAGAGAGTGTGGGAGGGGAAGAGCATAGGAAATTTGGGGGGAAAATGGAGAGGTAAGACACTAGTGGGACACAGGTAAGGTATATTATCTATTGCCAAGGATGTGTATGGTAGTCTCAACTGGGCTGGACTGAGGTGTATATCATGCTGGGTAAAGTCTCTTCACAATCTAAATGATGTAGTGATTTCATGTATGAATAATAAAAACATAAAAAATTGAAAAGAGAAAGAAAAAAAAAAGAATTGAAAACAGTTCTCTATCCAACAATGAGTCTTTGTCTTGCTCTATCTATAAATATCTAGTACTTGAATCAAAAGGGTTAAGTAGCTTTTTCTGGATGCTGATGATTCTTGAACGGAATCTTATTGACTGATCGTTTGGAAGACAAGCTTCTCATATCCTCCAAAAGTAGTTTAAGTGTATGTTGGGGGGAGTCTGGGTGTGTGTTATTACATTAGAGAGCGGATGGCATGGTTTTACTGATAATATAAAGAAACCACAACATGTCCCTCTGAAGGGAATTTATTGCCATTCTCTAAGTTAATGTTTTCAATATTAGAATATTTGGTATTGCCAGTGAGGTAATGTTTAAATAAATCAATTGTGCCACTTTATTATGCAATTGTAATGAAGTCCAGGACTTCATATGTCCCTTGAGTTTAAGTTTAGCTCTCAGAGTTGACTTTAAACAATTCCATTGCCTTTCTCCTTTTCTGGGTTGATTGGGATAAATAAAAGTATGGTCTTTGGTACATAGGGTTGTCCTGGGAAATGTAGGCTGGTGTGATG
>NW_006204238.1:3362634-3375642 GCF_000334495.1 Tupaia belangeri chinensis
TCTTCCAGCATCACTGACTGGGATTCTTCTCTTTGCTCAGTGTACTGACATCTTCAATGTACACTCAGATAAATTTTTCCAGACATTTCCAGGGCCAAGAAGAGGTCTGGAAAGCACTTGAGTGACTCCTTCTGCTCAACTTCCTAGAGGTCGAGATCTATATATACTGTTCAGCAATTGAACGTAAATCCCTTTTTTAAAAATTTTCACAGGCTAAATAATTTTCTCCAGAGCTCACTCAGAAAATGAAATAGGGGACAAACAGATGGCATAATGGTTACATTGCAGGACTCCCACATAGTCGATCGTGGTTCAAGTTCTAGACCCAGCAACTTAAAACCCACGCCTGGTGCATATATGTGCATGCTCACAATCTGAAGTGGAGAGTGGAGGAGAAGGGACTGCAGCATGGCCATCTCCCCTGGGAGGTGATTTCTTGCTTTCTGCCTCTCTGGCTAGCACATGTGCCCTGTAGTAAAAAAATCTCTCTCTGAAAAAAAGAGTAATGTTACCTATTGATGATAATGTGTGTAGTATTCTCAACAGGACTGATCTAAGTTGTATTTCATGTTCTCTCTACAAGCTAAATGATGTATAGTGAATGAATGTGTAAAAAATAATGATAATAGGGACCAGCAGTTAGCGGAATGGCTATGTCGCTGGACTCCCACGCAGGCGACCACAGTTCAAGTCCCAGACCCGGTGGCTTAAACTCACGCAGGGTGTGTGTGCGTGCGTGCCCAAGATCCTGAGAGGAACATGGAGGAGAAGGGATTGCGGTGTGGCCATCCCCACTGGGGGATGATTTCTTGCTTTCTGTCTCTCTGTCTCTCTCTGTCTTTCTGGCAAGTGCACACGCCCTATAGCAAAAACCTCTCAAAACAAAAACAATGATAATAAAAAAGTAACATTATTGCAATCTTTCTTAATTGTCCACTTATTATATTTCATGAGTTCAAATATATGAAAATCCAGTTGCTAGAAACCTTGCTGGTTAATTTTTTTGTGGGAACTTGACTGAGCCAGAGTGCCCAGGCATTTAGTCAAATAGTAATACAAGTTTGTCTGTGAGGGCCTAGACACTTTTTGAGTATTGTATAAACAGATAATTTCTTACAAGTTATCAATGATCTGAATCCTGATTGTGATTGTTCCTTCACATGTTTTGCTGCTCATAAAAAAAGCCAGATGCAATTGGGCAGTCAGAGTGAGAAGAGTGTGAAAAGAAGTTGTGAGAGTTCTGTCAATTGCACTAGGCCCAGAAATAATCCTTGCTGCTTGGACTCTTTGGAAGGAAGAGAAAAAAGAGAAACTATGGAAAGAAAAAAGGGGATGGGAGAGATGGATGCTCAAGGTGTTTCATACTTGTTTAGAAGTGGAATTATAAGTGAGATTTAAGGTTTCCAGAAATCTTATTTACTTATCTTATTTTAGACTTGTCTGTCATAAGGTGTGTGTGCTTGCCAGAAAGTGACAGAGGGAGAGGTGGAGAGAGAGAGAGAAAGGAGAGAGAGAGAGAGAGAGAGAGAGAGAGAGAGAGAGAATCCCCCCCCTCCTTCCCCCGTGGGGATGGCCACACTATAATCCCTTCTCCTCTTAGGAGAAGCACGCATACATAACTAGCATGTTTCTCAAGCCACTGGGTCTGGGACTTGAACTTCAGTGTTATCCAAATGGGACCAGGTGCCTTAAACACCATCAACTACTGGCCCAGCTTCCAGAATCTTTAAAGGCTATACCTACTAGATTTTAACCATACCTCTTTCTCATAATTTCCCTTTCATTGTCAGCCTTGGGAAGACATAATATAGTCTGGGAGATAGCAGTGAATGTTCAATTTCTGCTATGACTGCCTCAAATCTCTCTAGGCTAGAAATGTTAAATCAGGGAGATGCAAGACCTCTGCAATAGTAAAAATTTCTCTATGGACTCTGACCTTTCCACTATCAATATGCATTTTAATTCCGAGAGAAAGAGGCCTCATCTACAAAGCTCACCCTCAATCCTTATCATGCATCATCATCTTCTCTCATAGCCCAGGCTATAAGGAAGCTAAAGTGACTGTATTATATTTAGTCTTTTATAAAAATTTATTTATTTTTCGTTCATTCACTGTACATCATCACAGCATACAAAATGAGACTTCTTATCCAGGATACACTATATATGGCTTAATCAATAATATTACTATACATGTTATCACCAACAAATGATTCTTCCTTTCTTGTTTCTTATATATTTTGCATTCCCCCCTCCCCAATTCCCTCCCTCTCACCCTTTGCCATGTCCCACTGTCCTCCCACACTGTCTCTGGCATCTACAGTTACTTTCCATGCCTCTTTTTTTCTTCGCATTTTATTGATGTACAAAAACATCTTAATTAAATAGAAAATTCAGCTGATATATACATATTTGTGAACACATGTCTGACTTTAGGCATAAAATTCAGTGAGTAGAATGAACATACTATAAAGTAGCACTTGACTGAGGCTGTATAGTTTACTGTAGTCATTAAACAGGTAATTTTTAAAAAATGTATCTTTGAATTTCAAGAATAGCAATTTTAGCTTTAATTAATTAAAAGCATAAAATGTTAAGAAATTTGCTTAAGACTTAAAACCAGGAAAAAGGTTAGGACACTTCTTAAGTAGTAGGTAGATGAACCTATCAACAGCTCAAGAGAAGACAAAAAAACTTAAATCTGAAAAACAAAGCATAGGAGAAAATCAGTCATGTTTTAGTCAAAAGTTGTAAATTCTATTTTAATCAATTCAGTCTCATGTAAGTATTCTCTCTTCTATTGTGGTCTTATTTTTCTGTTTAAATTCTGGAAGTTAACCTTCAACATTATTATTGATCTTTCCAGACTTGCCTCTACCATTAAATTGGCCATTCTCTTGGTTGTTTTTTGTACTCTTATTTCTGTGTTCTGACTTTAGTTTTCCTGGTATAGCACTCCCTTCAGAACTTCTCGGAGAGCTGGTCTGGTATTGGTAAATTCTTTCAAGTTTTGTTCATCTAAGAATGTTTTTTGTCTTATCTTCCCATATGAAGGATAATCTTGCCAGATATAGAATTCTTGGTTGAAATTGTTTTTCACTCAACACTTTGAATATATTTTTCCATTCTTTCCTTGCTTGTATTGTTTTCAATGAGAGGTCTGCTGATAGCCTGATGAGATATCTTTTGTAAGTAACTTGCCAGTATTAGAATCTTGCCTTTGTTTGTGTTTTTGGTCAATCTAACTATGATGTGCCTTGAAGATCTTCTTGGATTGATTCGGGGGGTGGGGATCCTTTATATTTCTTGGGTCTGGATATTTGGATGCCTCTCTAGGTTTGGAAAGTTTTCTTCCAGGATTTCATGGAATAGATTATCAATGCCTTTATTAGTTTCTCCACCTTCTGGGATACCGACCTATCCAAATGTTTGGATGTTTAATAGCATCTAATATTTCTTGTGTATTATTTTCATTTTGTTGGGTTATTTTCTCAGTCTTTTGGGTGAATTTTTCTAGGACAGAAGTTCTGTCTTCTACATTTGAGATTTGATCTTCTGCATGATCTAATCTGCTTTTAATACTTTCAAGGGAAGTTTTGATTTTCTGTATTAGAGCCTTTACCTCTAACAGTTCTGTTTGATTCTTTTTTAAAGTGTGTATTTCCTCTTTCAACTTCTGCAAGAACTTCCGCACCTCCTGGGACTCATTGATTCTTTTCTCCTGTATCTTCTGGAGTTTATTATCTCTTCTCTTTCATCTCTATTAGCTTTGTTGCTATGAATATTCCAAAATTTTTATCTGATATTTCCACCAGTTCCATTGTACTGTCTGTGCATGAGGAGTTGTTCTTTTCTCTTGGAGGAGAGATATTTTCTTGGTTCCTCACATTTCTTGGCCTTCTGCAGTAGTTTCTGGTCATCTGATGAATTATACATTTAGTAGTTTCTGGTCATTTGATGAATTAAACATTTTTCCCAATTTCTTGGAGTTAAATCTGAGTGTTCAGAGGCATGTAGGAGGAGGTGATCTATAACCTGTCTGCAATTCTGTTTTTCTCCCAGTCTGGTGGATCTTGGGGTCTGGAGGGTGAAGTCTGAGCTGAAACTCTTTGGTTGTCTTAGCCCCTGAAAGGGATTGCTCACAGCTCAAATGCAGGTGATTTCTCCAAGGGCCTGCACTTTACCTCTCCTAATCAGTCTGGTGGATCCTGGGGTCTGGAGGGTGAAGTCTGAGCAGACACTTCCCAGTTGTCTTCTGTTATATTTAGTTTCAAAAAGCCATCTTCAGAGTCCAGCAGGTGGTTTGGTGGTTAAGGTGCTGGATCCCACTTGGCCAACTCTGTTGTTTGAGTTCTGAATCTGGTGGTCTGAAAAACATGCTAGGCATGTGTGCATGCTTGCCTAAAATCCCAAGTGGAGAATGGAGGGAAAGGGATTTCAATATGGCCATACATGCACACCCCCCCCCCAAAGGTGATTTCTCACTTTCCCTCCTTCCCTCTCTCTCTCTCTCTTTCTCTCTCTCTGTCTCTCATTGGCAGTGCACATGCCCTATGGCAAAAATCTGAAATAAATAAATAAGAGAATATATCTTTATTGATTAAACTTTAGGAAAATCTACTTTTAACTTTTATCTTTTACTTCACAATGAGTTTTATAGACACCTCTCTCATAATATAATGGAAGTTAACATAACAATAACCTTGGTGAATCTTTAAAGATGTCTGGTTATGGAGATAGGGAAGGCAAAGATGCCACCAGCTCTCTCTCAACTGACCTCTTGAGGAGATTTTTATCAGCTCAAGCACTATAAAGTCACACTTAGCTTCAAAACCAAGATCTAAGAATTGTCTTAACTGACTACATTTGCTCTGGCTGCCTTGCTAATCATTGCTTATCTTTAACAAATTGGTCATTCTACCCTACCCTGCATACCCAGAAGAGAACCTGCTCCCCATTGCCCTTCTGATGCTATCACATCCCCCTGTGATCCTGCCTCCTCAATAATTTGGACTTTGTTTCTTCCTTTATATAAGCTTTGTATCTTGTTCATATGGTGGACATGGCTAGGGATTCCAGTCCACTATCTTCCTAGTGTTGTCCTCAGTGAATCCTTATCCACCAAATCTTGTCTCGTTATGCTGGGTGGCACAGATCTGATTTTGGGCCCCCAAATGAACATTGCTGACCATTCTGGAATCACTCACGTATTATTTGGGTTGCCTCTTCCTCCCCCGCCATCACAAGAGTAGCACTCCCCGAAGTTAACAATTATCAGTCCTGCCCACGCAGAGCAAGTACCAAGCATGAAAACAGGCTATTTTTTTTTTTAAATGTGCTTGCTTTATATCTTCACTCTCTCAAACAGGAAGAAGAGAAATGAGTTACAAGGGAATTTGCGTTTATCAGTCTCTAGAAACTGCTGTCTGCGGGGGCTGCCACTGGAGTCTGGCCTGACTATTCATCAACTAAGCAGGAAGCCTGTGTCTGGGAGGAAAGCCTCAGCCTGCAATGACCTGGGGCAGGGTAGACAGGGTAGGGAGCACTAGAGAAACAGCAGGAAAGCACATTTAAATTCTGGAGGTTAGGATTAAGCATTTGTTAGCTGGAAATAAACAGTAGGTCTCCAGTGGGATCAATTTTCTTGTCTTCATGTCTGTCTCTCCCCCATCCCAACCCATGCAAGGTCATTTACAGAGGCAATCATAGATATCAGCAAAGACCCAGCCATAACTAAGAAAAATCAGTCAGACTCGGTAGGGGTCCTCAACCTCCAGGCCACAGGCAGGTGCTGGTGTATGAGCTGTTTAGGGCCATGCCCTGGACCAGTGTTGGTCTGATGGTGGAGTGGAAAAGGTGGTGGAGCAGTGGGGGAATGAAGAGTCATCTGTTATTGTTGCCACTCCCCATCACTCATATTACTGACTAGGTTCTGCCTCCTGTCAGATAAGTAGCACCATTACATTCTCAAGAGAGCTTACTGTGTGAATGCTTTATTGTATATTTCAATGTGGTAGAAATGAGGTGTGTGGTGGAAATGGAGTGCATGGTGGATGTGGTGGGCCTGGGTTATCCCAGGACCAGCTCTCAATCCTCTTCCATGGAAAGATTGTCTTGCAGGAGAATGGTTCCTGGTCCCAGGAAGGTTGGGGATCATTGACTTAGAAAAGACCATAGACCTGTTGGTCTATGACCAGGTATAATACAGTCACTTCAGTTCCTTTCAGTTCTCTAGATCTGTTGGCTATGGTCTTTTCTAGCAATTCTCTGACCAGACTAATTCTTGCATGGCTTCCTCTTAGTTTCTAGAATCACTGTTATCCATTCTCTTCATGTCCCCTACTCCCAGTTTTGCTCATCCTATTCAGAAGCTCTAAGTACAAAGGCACGCTTGGATTACCCTGTAGCTACCTATCCTCTCTCGCACTGTGCTGCTTTTACAGACATTCTGTTTCTACAGGACATTAAACGCTATGCACCCACTGAGTAGAGACATTAATACAATGGCATAGTGTTCAAGTACTATTTTTTCAACAGATTTTGGAGCATATATTTCAAGGACAGCTTGATAGCCCCTTTAAAATGGGCTCAGTATAGCGAGTCCTGACTTTCAGGAAAGGGATCCTTCATGTGTGAAGAACAGCATTTGAGAAAACTTGGAGTGACTTTTAGATGCATGTAGAAATGTGCTTTTGTAAGTTACTCTAGCAGGGCTACTGAAAAGCATTTACATTTGAAAGCACTATTTGTCTGTTGTTGATGGTTATTTTTTGTTTTTGTTTTTGTTTTTGTTAAGACCCAATATCCCAGACTGCCTTATTGGACTAAAGGAAGTCACATGTGTTTATTAAATTTTGCCTCCAAGAGATTAGAGAAATTATATGATGCCAGCCATTTGCACATTTTCAGATGATTAGCATTCTAATACAACTGGTTTGGCATGTTATTTTCTTTCCCCCACCCCACCCCCTTTTTTTGCATTTTATTTTATCTTTTTTTTTTTTTAATTTTTTGCTTTTTAAAAGAATAAACCTGAGACCAGTTTTGAGTCACAACTTCTCCACTAGAGAAGTTGGGCCCACCTGATTTTTGCTTTCTTATACTTGTGTGTTTTTGTGTGTTTGTTATTGTGTCTATTTTTCATTCACAGCTTTTTTCATTCAGAAAAAACGTGTATATACTGAACAGGTTCCAGCAAAGCAGTGCCCAACCTAGGGCCTGAGTATGGGGAAAAAAAATAAGAAAATGCAAAAAAAAGAGAAAAAAATGGCATGCAAAGCCAACTATATTAGAATATTAATTATCTAAAAATGTGCAAATGGCTGGCATCATGTAATTTCTCTAATCTCTTGGGAGCAAAATCTAATAAACACATGTGACTTCCTTTAGCCTGAGACTGCAGGGCAGTATTGGGGTACTGAGTATCAACAACAACAACAAAAACTATTGACAACAAGCAAATAGTGCATTTGTATAGAAATACTCTTCAATAGCCCTACTAGAGTAGCTTACAAAAGTACATTTCTTCATGCATCTAAAGTCACTCCATGTTTTCTCAAATCGCCACTCTCCCCATTCATGTGATGTCATCTTTAATTTTTCTTTTGCCTAGTAATAGGAACTTTTCCTTAATTCTTTACTCTCTCTTTCCTACCTATCTTCTGGCATCCATTCCAATTTAAATTCCAGATGTTCTAAGATTTCCAGCATGATGAATCACAGGGGAGTTTGTTAAAATTTTGATTCACAGGACACACTGTCAAAGATCTGGAGTTAGTCCAGGAACTGACTTTTGAAACAAGAATTAGAGACTTTCGGTGCAGGAAGTTGCCAGCCCTCACTCCGAAGAGTACTGTTTTAGCCTTTGCTGCTCAGATTTAATGGCTTATCAGTGATTATGTAACATCTGAATCCATCTTTAGGTTATTGATTTTATGTGATTATTTTTCTTTTTTCATTTCAGGGTTTAAAAAACAAATCAAATCAAAATAAAATAAAACATAACCTAAATGCAGAGGGCCAACAGGTGGCGTGGTTGTTAAGGCACTGGACTCCCAAATGGCTGTATGTAATTTGAGTCTGAAATCTTGGCTTGCTTTTTCATTTCTCTCTCTCTCTCTCTCTCTCTCTCTGTCTCTGTCTGTCTCTCTCATGTAAGTACACGTGCCTTATAGCAAAATTAAAAATAATGATAATAAAGAAAATTAAAATAAATAAATAAAATTTTAAAAACTAAATGCAGAATGTCAAAAAATCTTGCTGCTATCTTATCATTGGATACTAATGAAATTTTTAAGATTTATAAGTATGAATCCAAATATCATTTCACAGAGTCAAAATTAGACCAGATCTTTCATGTTGATAAAGACTGGATTTAAACTATACCTTAGAGAAAAGGAAATTTGTTTCCTATTTCCCTCTGATATTAAAATCCTACAGACATAAAATATACTGGGTGGTAATCAAGATGAAAATAGAATTCTTATGAAATAAGTCAGATATTATTGTCTAATCTATGAGAGTTGTCTCTGTCTTTCTGGGCAGTCTATCTGTATTTATTGCTCCTTTTTTTTTTTTTTTTTTTGAGACGTTTTTGCCTTAGGTTGTGTGCACTCACCAGGGAGAGAGAAACGAGAGAGAGAGAGAGAGAGAGAGAGAGAGAGAGAGAAAGAATAGAGCAACAGAGACAGAGACAGTGAGGGGGAAAGTGAGAAATCACCCCCCAAGGGAGATAGCCATGCCTCAATCTCGTCTACATTTTCCTCCCGGAATCTTGGGCACACATAGACACATGCCTGGTGTGATTTTCAAGCCACCATGTCCAGGACTCAAACTGCAGTTGACCATATAGGAGTCCAGCGATCTAGCTGCTACACCATCTTCCGGCCCTTATAGTTCCTATTTTAATTTGACTAGTTGCTACGATTGGATCAGATTTTCAGTATTCAAGGCATAAATGAGTCTCGTAGTTTATTTTCATGGACACTTTGAATTTCAGATTATTAGTTACTCCAACATATTAGTATGAGAGTACAAATTTGCTCTCTAAAAATGTTAGTCTGTCATGAAATTGAGATATTCCTAGGAAATTAGAGGTTAATTAGATTTGTTGATTAAAGTTCACATACAAATGCAAGTTTCAACATGAAGTGGCACTTTACTCTGAGGGTTTTGAACATTTTGAAGCAACTGGTAACCAATTTTTTGGTAAAGTGAGCACCAATTGGGTAACAAGAATAACTATTCTCTAATTTAGTCAGTGTGTAAACTTGGTTATCAATTTGTTGTGTTCTGTTAAAGTTGGGTGATATGCTCTGTATGTATAACCATGATCACAAGCAAACAAGATGGAAATAAGCATGGCTAATCTGGAGAATAGGACGGGGATCGAACTTACTGGAGTGAACAGAAAAGGAGAAAGGCAAATAATATGTTGAATGTTGAGGGTCTATTATCTTATTTATTCATAAAAATACTACCAGGCTAGTGTTAGTATTGTCATCACTTTTTGAATATTAAGGAAATTAAAATTGAATTAACTTGTGAGAAGTCACAGAGCCAGTAGATATTGGAGCTAGGATTTAAATCCAAATCTGATCCAGACTCTATGATCTGTTCATATCCACTGGCTCCTTCCCATACAATGGAAGATAAGTTATAGGACCCAGAACTAGTCGACCAAGGGTTCTTATCTCATATATTCAGACTCAATTATTCTCTTATTAATATACATTGGTTTCAACAACACTCATCAGCAAATATTAAAGCTTTGGAAATCACCCATCTCTGTGTACCAACGTATTTAGGGAACCAGATCATCTGGTCAAGAAATTAGAAGTGACCTGGAGTGATTATATAGTTCATCCATTGCTCTGCCTTAAAATAGCTATCCGAAAACTACCAATGGCATAATTTCATACTACATCTGGTGTGTGTTTATTATCAATAGATGTTTAAGGTATAAATGGCATATTATTAATTCACTTATATGCCATCTGGTAAGTTTCGAACATGTGCATACGTGTGTGTACACATATACGCACTTGTGAAACCGTCATCATGACCAAGGTGATAAACACTCATGTCCAGCTTTATGTTTCTAGACAATCATGCATCTGTTTTATGTTATCATGTATTCGTTTTTTATTTCTAAAGGTTTATATAAAGGGCTCACATAATCTATACTTCCTTTTGCCTGATTTATTTAACTCAGGATAATATTTTTGAGATTCTTCTGTATTGCATCAATCATTCACTTGTATCGGTAATTCTTTTTCTTTTTATTCATGAACATTTAGGTTGTCTCTAGTTTCTCATTATTATAAATAAGGCTACTATGGACATGTGAGAACAAGTCTTTGAATGGACATAAGGTGTTATTTTAGTTCACTCTCATTGTATAACTAGGAGTGAAATAATTGGATCATATAGTAGGCATATTAGACTTTTCGAGAAAAATCTAAAAGTTTTCCAAAATGGTAGTAGCATTTTACATTTTCATTGATAGTATATAAGAATTCTAATTGATGTACAACCTCATCAGATCTTGTTTAAATTTTAGACATTTTAAGATGTGTGTAGTAGTATCTTTGTGGTTTAAATTATACTTCCTTAATAATTGTAAGGCCGAATATCTCTTCATATGTTTATTTCCCATTCGAATTTTTTTAATGACATGCCTTTAGTGATGTTGCCCCCTTTTAAAAATTGGCTCATTTGTTTTATTATTAATGTGCATTGACAATCCTCTTTATATTCTATAAACATGATCCTAAGATAGGTGAGTTGCAAATATTTTCTCCAATATGTGTTTGTCTTTTTAGTCTCTTAACAGTATCTTAGAATGTGGATTAGTTCTTAATCTTGATGAAGTCTGACTTATTAATTTTTTTCTCTCCAGATTATACTTTTATTGTATTCAAGAAATCCTTATCTTGCTCAAAATTACAATGACATCCTCCTCTTTCTAGAGATTTTATAGATTCGAATGGGCCAGCCCCCCCATGGTTCAGTGGTAATGAACTGCTTAAAAGATACTGGATCCCAAATGGACACCATGGTTTAAATTTTTGGCTGTCTGCCCAACACACACACTGGACACAAACAAATTCCCAGAATCCAATGGGCTGGAGGAGAGGATTGCAGACCCTGTGAAGGGTGCTCATCTCTTCTCTCTCTCTCTCTCTATCTCTCTCACCCTCATGCATGTGCTCTATCATTGATAGAGGAAAATAGCTACCTAGTATAGGTTCAGACTCTACCTTTATGTCTATGGACTCTTGAGTTAAATTTTGCATGTAATATAAACATGGATACACATTTTTGTTTGTTTACTTCTGTATATCCGGTTGTGTCAGCACCTTTGTTAAAAATATTATTTCTTGCATCTATGAAGAGGGTAAGTTCATTTTATCTTCATATTATTAATAAGTAAAATTTAATTGATTCATTTTTCTATACATTAAAACATACTTATATTCCTAGGATGAATTTTACAAAGTCATGATACATTATTGGGTTGGATTTGATAACATTTGCTTAGGAATTTTTGCTAATTTTTGAAGAATACTGGACTGTAGGATTTTTTCTTTTATAATTTCATTACATAACATTAGTATCATAATAATGTTGGCTTTTTATAACAATTGTAAGTTTTCAGTCCTCATCAATATTTTGGAAGAGATGTAGAATTAGTATTATTTCTTCTGTAAATGTTTTCATAGATTTCCCAGTGAAGCCATACAAACCTGGAGTTTCTTTTGTGGGGAGGATTCTTTTTTTTTAATTATAACATAATTTATTTAATAGGTTTAGGGCTACCACAGCTTGTATCCTTCTTCTAATTGTTTCCATTTTATTGAAGTTATTAAACTTATTGACAGGGAGTTATTCATATTTCCTTACTATATTTTTAATATACATAATCTCCATAGTGATGTCACCTCTCATGCCTGATACTGGCAATTTGTGTCATCTCTTTTATCCTAATCAGTCTGGCTAGAATTAATCAATTTTATTGAGCTTACCAAAGAACCAGCTTTTTGTTTCATTGATTTTTCTCTTTTTTTTTTTTTATTATTATTATAAATTTTTTTTTCTTTTCTCATCACAACACACATATGAATTTTCCATCCAAAATACACTGTGCATTGGCTCAATCAAGCACATCAACATATATGTTCTCAGCAAATGATTTCCCAATTTTTGTGTCCTGCATACCTTGCCTTTTGTTTTGCCATCCTAGATTCCCCATCCCCACCCTCTGCCATGTCCCATCTTCCTCCTCCATTGTCCCTGACATTCATGATTGCCCTCAATGCCTTCCGCCCCCCCCCATTCAATTGTTCTACCAATGAACTCAATTAGTCTAAGTATATCCACTAGCTAGCACAGCTGACATATCCTTACACATGTATCCAAATCTGATCCTAGGCATAAACCCCAGGGAGTAGAATGAACATATTATAAAGTAGACCCCAGTTGTGTCCATACAACTCTCTTCAGTCATCAAATGTGCATTTTTTTTTCCTCCTGCTTATTACTTTTTTTATATTAAATTATATTGCCTAACACTCATTCCCTGAGTATCATCACAACACACCAAGTGTAGTTTCCCATCTAGGATAAACTACATAGTGTCTTAATCAAGCATGTCGTCACCAATACTGTTCCATTTCTACTTTCATACATATAAATATGTTTTTTATCCTATGTTTGACCCTCAGCCCTTTCCCCCTCTCCCAATTACTCTATCTCTGCTATAGACAGCTATCCTCCAGAGGGGTCATTGAAAATGCGATACCTGCGAGTAGAGGGAGAGGGGTCACGAGTCCAAAGTTTTTAACAATAGGGAAAATAGATTCCATTCAAGGTTGGATCAAGTGTGGGTCTCGTGCAGTTCCGCAACTGTAGGTGAGTCTCCATGGAATACAGTTTCAGGAAGGCGGTTCTGGCAAGCAGAGTTGACCATCAGTTGATGCGGCACAGCAGCCATCTTGTGGTTAGCAG